>NW_026000051.1:9961218-9990999 GCF_001458135.2 Marmota marmota marmota
AAGGGAAATTGCATGGAAATGGAAGGAGACCCTCAGGGTTATACAAAATTACATACAAGAGGAAGTGAGGGGAAAGGGAAAAATAATACAAGGGGGAGAAATGAATGACAGTAGAGGGGGTAGAGAGAGAAGAGGGGAGGGGAGGGGAGGGGGGATAGTAGAGGATAGGAAAGGCAGCAGAATACAACAGACACTAGTATGGCAATATGTAAATCAATGGATGTGTAACTGATATGATTCTGCAATCTGTATACGGGGTAAAAATGGGAGTTCATAACCCACTTGAATCAAAGTGTGAAATATGATATATCAAGAACTATAAATCAATGGGTGTGTAACTGATGTGATTCTGCAATCTGTGTATGGGGTGAAGGTGGGAGTTCATAACCCACTTGAATCAAAGTGTGGAATATGATATGTCAAGAAATTTGTAATGTTTTGAACAACCCACAATAAAAAATTAAAAAAAAAAAAAAGAACTATGTAATGTTTTGAACAACCAACAATAAAAATTTTAAAAAAAAGTACAAGTATGAAGAATTGGTGTGAATATACTATGTATACAACCAGAGATATGAAAAATTGTGCTTTCTCTCTATATAAGAGTTGTAATGCATTCTGCATCATATATAAATTAAAAAATTACATAAAAATTTTAAAAAGAAAAAAAATGAATGAGAAAGATTTATATATATATGTATGTGTGTATATATATATATATATACACACACACACATATATGTACACATATATACATATATTTTAAACTTGGAGAGCTGTCTACATGTACTGCTTTGTGAAAGATAAGATGCAGGATAATCCTATATAATAGGATTCCTTTTTTAAAAAAAATAACAAATATTCAAGGGTGTAATTATTTAATTACATATATTGTATATGTATAGAAAACAAAAAGGATCTATATCAACACTTGAGGAAAGGAGCAGGGGAAGAGTAGATTTTCATTTCTACTGTATACATTTGTGTTGTCTGAACTTGTTACAAAAATATACATGTTAAAATGTTTTAAATTGTTATTAATTATAAGAGTAATAATGACACAGAAAAAAGCACAATCTAAGAAAAGTAGTTACAGAAAAAAGAGCAAAACTGCTGACAATTTACAAAACATTTATTCCCAGCACAACCATATTAACAATAACATAAATAAGTGAAAGGGAAAACTATAACAAACCATACTTTCAGGACAAAGCAAAGCCTTAAGACATATTAACTAAGGTGTTTAATGGGTTGATTAACATGCATCAGGGAGTCAGCATATACAAATTATCAAGTTCCTTTCTTAGTAATAAAATGGATTCTATGTTCTAAAACAGAAAAATAACTGAGGAAAATTTATTAAATGTTCACAAATGTCACATGATACCAAATAAGTACTGGGTTTTATTTTTGTATGTCATATAATGGCAAAAAGAGTTCATTGTTTAAGTAACATTGATTACCATTCTCCACTGGTTTCATTACTCATCAATCCATTCTATTACAAACTGAAAAGCAACAGAGTCTGAATAATCTAAAATCACTAATAATCATCTATTAACATTATTAATATATGCCTTCAGGGTACAGCTGAGATATATGAAAACTACCTTCAAATTAAGTAACATATAAAGGAACCCACAAATGCTCTGAACATTGGAGGTACAGAGCTGGAGAAGCTGTCCTGGATTTCCATCATGTTCCCTTTTCTTTCTCAGGCAAAAGAGACTTTAAGTAGGAGTTAGTTAAAATTCATATTTCAAGAACAACTTCCTTCCTCACAGAGGGGAGAATACTCTTTTGTCTTTGTTTTAAAAAGTAAGTTATTAGGGTTGGGGTTATAGCTCAGTGGAAGAGCATTTGCCTAGCATGTGTGAAGCACTGGGGCAGATTCTCAGAACCACATACAAATAAATAAAATAAAGGTCCATCAACAACTAAGAAATACTTTTTTTTTAAAGTAAGTGATTAAGCAGAATTCTTCTTCTTAAAAAAACAAGTAACTGAGTGAGAATGTGAGAATGCCAAACTTGAAAGGGAGATCCAAAAAAGGATAAATATATCAAAGACTTTATTATTTATAGGATAAGTAAAATTCCCTAAGTTATACATAAGTAAAATGAGGAATTATTTAAAAGGAGGGGAGAGAAAAAGGGTACCAATAGTTATTTTTCCCTAAATAGCCGAATAAGTTTATAAAATTAGATTCTTTGGGTTGAAAAGGCCCACCTTCCTATCAAATGATCTTTCTCCAAAACCCTGAGCATATGGCCAGCCTCTGCCTGTCAGTGATAGCAAACATTCCAGTTATTCCATTTCAGGCCAACTTTTAGGAATTTCTTTATCATTAAATGAAAACATATTTTCCTATCAATTGGTTTATGATGAGTCTTGGTCTATAATTCCTCTTCCATGAAACAGTTCTTTGAATATCTGAGAGAAATTATCATAGCTCGCTGAGTCTCCTCTTCTCTAGCCTGGACAACTCTGTCCCTCTGATCATTCTTCATGTGACATGGTCCCAAGACCTTTGAAGTATCTTGGTTACTTTCTCAAATTATGCCACTTAGGTTGTCTAAATCTTTCAGTTTTAGTATCCTTTTTATGTTTTGATCATAAAGTCCAACTATATAAAATTTAGCCATTACAGATATGCATAAACTGAAAATGTTCTGTAATTCCACTTTTTGGAAATACCTACTTTCAAGAGTTTGCTGCATATTTTGCCATTTCTCCCCTAAGAAACTGTCATACACTTTGAGATATAAGATCATATTTGATTTTGATATTGTTTCGCACCTTGCTTTTTTATGCATAATAAAAAGTGTCAGGTATCTTCCACTTTAGGACATAAAACCGTACTTCATTTTATTCAAAACAATATATTATTTTATCACTTCAGGGTTCACTGAGGGACATTTTGGCTATTTACAATTTTTGATCATATGAATAATATTGCAGTGAATATCCTTGTATATGTATATGTGTGTTATATGTTATATATACACACATACATACATATACATTCAGGTATATATATATAATCTTTGTCCATTCTTGCCACTATTTCTATAGAATATATTATTGGAAATTCAATCTCTGAGACAGAGGGTCTATTTAAAATTTGGATATTTTCCCCAAATTGTCTTCTAAAAGTTTTTGCCAATGTATACTCTCTCCAACAATGTTCTTGCTTAAAAAAAAAAAATATGAACATCAGGGATGATCTTACTGACTTCTCACAGTGAGGAACATCACCTTCCCCCTTTGGGCAGCCCCAAAGAACACTAATCTTTCAGGAAGCCATATCACATGGCACATGGTCAACTGCAGTCAGTAAAGCCTTTTGCACATATTCTATTAATATACATCTACCCCTTTCTACGGTCAAGAAGTTGTATTTTTAGACACAAGGACAAAGAATTTTCTACCTGAAGAGAATATAATCAATGTGATGTAAAATCAGACTTACCAATTCATTTTTCATGTTTAGGTCAATTTCTAGCTCCTCACAGCTCTGTTTCTGTAATATTGCTTCTTCTTTTAATGATTTGTTTAATTTATCTTGATTTTTAATTTCCTCAAGGAATCTTATTTGTTTGCTCTTAAGCTCTTCAGTTTCCATCATCTTCTTTTCTAGGTCTCTTTCCAGTCTTTCTACCTCTTCTGTCAATAAAAATGGATAGTGTATTTATTATTATGTTTCTTACTTGAAAAAAGGCAAGGCTATTTCTCAAAAGAATAACAAAAGAAGTTAAGTATGGTGTAATTACAATTTTACTTTTAAAATTATATACCATGGCTTTGAGAGAAAACCATCTTGCACTTGAAATGGATATATATTACGAGGCAAGAAGTCATTATTATTTTGATGACATTTTTAAAACATAAGAATTGACTTCCAAGTATTTTAGTTTGTTGATAAATGAAAAATTTTCCCAGTCCCTTTTAAAAAATGCAGTATTTTATTTGATATGAATAATTACATTTTCGAGAATATTGTAAACATGTATGCAAAACATTACATTGTATTGAAATCCTTCAACTATTTCCTATCATTCTTAGGATAAGATTCATAAAGCTTCCGTAAAGATGATTTGGCCCCAATCTCCCTCTTGAACCTCATCTTCAAGCATATTTCTGCAGCTTTCCTGAAATGACTCTTCATTATACTGACAATGCCTCTTCACTGCTGCAGGCTTATTTTCTCATCCTCTGACTGAACCTGTCTTCCTCCATTTCCTATAGGTCTCTTCTGCATCCTTTAGGGGTTGAGCTTTACAAACCATTCTGAGAAGACTGCCCTGACTCTCTCCTCTCTCTGGGTTGGATGCTTCTTAGGGAAGCTCTCATGCACCCTGAACTTATGCTCCGGCCCTTGTCACCCAGGGAGTTGTAATATGTGATCTACTATACTGTCTGCCTACCCCACTAAAGCTTCAGGAGAACAGCAACTCCATCCACCTCGTCTCTACTGGGTCCTAAGAGCTCACCACATTAAAGGCTCCTAATTACAGTCTGAAGTCATGAATGAGCCATAAGTGGTTGAAACATTTCCTCCAATAGTATATTTATATGATTACTCTGCATTATTTAAATTTTTAATAATTCCAAAATAAATTTCAGGGGAAAAAAGTAGAGTTGGGGGAGGAGTCCTAAACAAATAAGAAATTTACCATGTTTCTGAAGTATCGGATTAAACCATATAAAACTGCTGCTTTTGTAGGTTGAAAGTGGACTAACATCCATTCCAAATGGTTGAACATACCAGCTTATTACCCAGTACTCTACAATGGTGATTTCTTATCTTCCTCTTTTTCCTCAAACTTCCCATACTTCTTTGAGTCTCTTTCTCAGCTGATGACCTCACATTTCATTGAGAAAACAGACCCCATCCATGGGAACTCCTTTATTTTCCCACCACCAAAGCAACAAAACCCCATGACCTGTACATCTTCTCTCCTTTCTGATGGAGAAAGTGTTCCTTCTGTCAAGGGATGGCCTCTCTTCTTTCTCCAATCCTACTGAGGCATGATTTGTCTCTGCAGTCCGCTCTTAAGATATACTGCTTATTTCTTTGACTACTGATTTTGAGGTTAACTACATTTTTTTTCCTCCCCATTTCCTGGTCTGAAAGCTACTGATTAATTTTTAGTTTAGCTTTCTTTTTTTTTTTTTAACTTTTAAACAGTAAAAAACGAAAAGAAAGACCTTCATTTATTTAAGTGTTAGAAGAGAGAAATTATGGGAGGAAATTTCAAATCTTCAGGCAAATATCTCCCTTCCATTCTTCAATATATTATTACCCAGCCTTTCCCCCATCCCTGTCACAATCAGGCACTTCTCTGTGCTCATCTTACTTTGTGCCTCAGCAACATTCAACAAAGCTTACCACATCCTCTCTTGAAGATTTCTTCTCTGGGCCTCTGTAACCCACTATTTCCTGGTTTTCTCCTACCCTGTTGGCCTCACTTTTTCAGTTTCCTTAGTTGGCTGCCTTTCTTTCTCTTCTCACCCCTGCCTGCATGAGAAAACTGATTCCTATGGAATTATGCTAATGACAACCAAATTTATTCCAGCTGAATCTCCTTTATCATGGGACTGATTTATTTTTCAGATTTGGAATATTTGCAGTTACATAAAGAGATACATTGGGCACTGAATCCAAGTCTAAACACAAAATTCATTTCTTTTTTAGATACAGTTACACAAACACATATGGCCTGAAAGTAATTTTTATACAAAATTTTAATGTACCTGTGTTTTGACTGTGAACAATCTCCACTTGTAGCATTAGAAAAGCACTCAAAGTTTCAGATTTAGGAGCATTTTGGATTTTATATATTCAGATTAGTGATGCTCAATCTGTATCTCTGATACAGACCTCTTTGAACTCCAGACACATATTTTCTATTTGCCATCTCACACATAATTCAAACTCATCATGTCCTAAAGATAACTCTGAATTCTCCTCATTTTCTACATGATATCACCACCTAATTAAGCCAATTAAGCCAGAAGCCTGAGAATTACCTACTCCATTAGAGAGCGCTGCTGATTCTACCATTAAAAGTGATGCATCTATTTTTCATTTCCACATCTATCTCCTAAGCACAGGCCACCAACACTTCTAGCCTGCATGACTGTCATAGCTCTTCCTAACATGCCCCTCCATCTCCTCTATGCCCTGCTCCAAATCATTCTCCAACCTGCATCCAAAATGATCTCCTTAATATAGAGCCTGTTCCTGGCCCATCCCTGCTTAAAACTTGCCCATGGTTTTTTACTGCAGCTAGAATAAAATCCAAACCACAAGGCCCTGTTCCATCTCGAACCTCCCCCTTCTCTCCAAACTTTTTCTTGCACTCCTCCAGTCATACTGATCTTTCAGTTGCTTGACCCCACTAGGGTCTTTATAACCCCAGGGAACCAGCTCCTCCCTCTCCCTGAGTGCCATTCCTCACATGGCTGGCCTCTCCTCCCCTTGCCTTCAGCTTCCATGTCACTGCCTCAAGAGCCACTCCTTTACACCACTCTGCACCACAACAGGGCTCCCCTCTGTTGCTTTACCTGGGTTTAACTGCTTTTTGTCTGTTCCACAAAACCATAAGCTGCATGAAGGCCAGCACCAAGTGTCTTGCTCACCACTGTATCCTTAGTGTCAAGTGCAGTGCCTGGCGTACTGAATATGCTCAATAGTTATTAAATAAATTGATTTATGGTGGCATCTCTGCAAATGTAATGTCATCAGAAAGTTTATAATACATTTTTTTCTAGATAAGTTCTGAAAACAAATTCTTTCCTCATTCAAATTCAGTTTTTTAAACTGTCATCTTACCTAAACTGAATCTCTCAAAAGCCTCCTCCCTGTCCTGAGTAGTTACTGGCTGACCTTCCAAACTTTCCAGCGAACGCAGGTGGAAAATGGTAAACTGGAGGTAGTGAGGAAGGGTCACGACTGGATTTTCAACTAATATCAGAGAAGTCAAATCTTGAAGTGGTTTCAACTTGCTGACATCCTGAAGCTGAAATGACATAACAGTAGTATTGGCATATTTTACTGTAAAAATCATAAACTACCTAAAGGAAATAATAAATCCTGGAAATTGTTCTTAACATAGCAAAAAAACCTATTCGTGAAACCAAGGGCTCCAAAGCAGTTTGAGGAAAGGAACAGAAAGGCAGCATGTGAGTAGTGTATTGGGACAGTACTGGGCATTTTCTTTATATCATTCTATTTGCAACTCTTCACAACAACCTATAATGGACGCATTATCTTAACTTTACAGATAAAGAAACAGATTGAAAGAAGTCAGGTGACTTGCCCAAAGCTCAGAGTCTAAGTGAATAAAACAGGATTTGATTTCAAGTCTTTATCATTCTTCATTATATTAACTGAACAGATCAAAAATACAAATGGTAGTGAAAAAATTTAGTAAAACTGCAGAAAACTGAGTTATAATTGAATCTAAAAGACACAAGGATATGTACCAATACTCACATTCCGAATTTAAGGAAATACTGCCAGGAAAAAAACAAACAAACAAACAAAAACTCTTCTAGGCATTCATTCAATCGTCTGGATTCTAGCTCAAGCTGTAACTTTGGACAGGGACTTAACATCTCTGAGGCTTTACATGTAAAATGGGAATAAGAGCTCAAATGAAATGATAAATGCTAAGAGATAAACTCTTAGTTGCTATGGAATCTATACAAAATGTGAACTTACTGTATTTAATTACTATAGAGTATTCTAGGTCATATCTGAATTTGATATAATATATCTGGTGTTTGATTAATAGAAAATAAAGAAATCCCATTTGTAAAATTTAAGTATTAATATTTTTTCTCAGTAAATTAAAGAAATTGAAAAAGATTCTTACTAGTTTGAATAACTTACTGATGATATCTTGTTGCCTTTCAGATTGAGGACTCGCAAAGATTTCAACTTCTTTCCTAGCCATACTGGAATATGCTCAATCTCATTTCCTGCAAGGTTTAGCTTCTGAAGATTACACATATTCTCTATGCCTTCAATTTTGCTGAAACCAAAGGACAAAGTCAAGCAAATATACTGATGAAGTCCTTCTCCTGTAATTTTCATGTCTTTTTTAGCTGCTGGGAATTAAATCTGAGCTACACACCAAACAAAAGCTTGAAAATCTTATATCTATATGCTTTACCCTCAGTTAGACTTGGTAAATATGATGACTAAAAAATCGAAACAAGACAACAAACAGTTGCTGAACTTCCAATAAGACAAAAAATATCCTTGGCTCTATGTGATGTTCTTTTCATAATTATGATTTATCAACCTTTCTTATTAATGAGAACAAAGTAGCTACAAAAAAATTTACCAGAGCAGTGAACTGCAAACTCCTATTACTGTGCCTAGGAACTGTACTCATCTTACTATCAGAACTCAAGACCTGTAATGGAAGACAGAGGAGTGTGTCTATGCCAGTCCCACTGGCTACTGTGAGAACTAGCAGCCAGCCAGGAGAGAGCTGGAAAACTCCACAGCACACGTTGTGCTACCTGCTGTAGTCCTGCCCAAGAGATAACTATAGTTATATTAGGCCACTGCCAAAAGGTTAACTGTGCAGAAGGATATCAGAGCCCCTAAAGTGACACTTTGCTTATGAATATAAGCATTTTTATAGAATACTTAAGTTAATAAAATATTTATCACCCATATTGATAAACTTTCATTGATGAAAAATTTTTCCAAGTTACTCATAATATGTTATTTAATAACCCAGTCAATTTTCTATACCAGGAAAGTACTCCTAAGCTTGTCTATTTTCATTTCCATTTTGTCAAAATTATTATCATCAGTATCAGTTATTTTTTACACAAATTTTATACTAAGACTTTAATTAGTATTTTTTAATTTCATTTTTGTCTTGTAGGAACTTCAGCAGCTATTAGTTGTTTTGTTTTTATTTGTTGGCCATCATATTTAACAAGTCTAATGTGGGAGGAAAGCATACTGATATAAGGTTTTCAAGCTTTGGTTGGGGGTGTAACTCAAGTATGGAGTCCGTATTAGCAGGTGTGAGGCACCAGGTTTAATCCCTAACGCCACAAAGCCAAAAAAAAAAAAAAAAAAAAGATTTTCATTATTTGATTCTTGCATCATTTTGTCTATAGCAAATTTTCAAAATGTAGTTTTACCCATTGTCAGTTTGATTATGTTTATTTCTCACAAAATTATTATGCATTGGAAACAAGATTGAAAGTATATTTTTTTGTAACAACAAGTGAAGAAAAATACCTAAGATGAAAAGGGTTAGAATATCTTTGGGCTCAAAATGGCAGGGTTAGAACATTCTGCTTCATATCAATATTCTTCATGTAATAAAACAGTGAACCATAGATAGCAACTGCCAAGAGCAGAATTAAGACAAAATTTGGTATTCAAAAAATGTATCTCCTTCCAAAATACTAGATATTATTCTGTACTTAAGTAGTACCAAAACATAAAGTTATCATATTATGAAGGTCTAGCCTACAAATGAATAAATACTTATTAAAATATTTGCTGTTTCAAAGGATTCTTCCAGCAACATGGATGACATTAGTTTACCTCTCAAAGAAACAAAGAACAACAACAACAAAAGAAAACCCTACAATGCTACTTAAAGAATTATTCACTCACCTGATTTTGTTATATGATAAGTTGAGTTCACGTAATTTTAAGAGCTTGTCCACCTTCTCAATCTTCTCTATTAAATTATAGCTGAGATTCAGTACTTCAAGTTTAACACATTTTTCCAAATTCTCAATATACTAAATGGAAATAAATAAGTAAATTCTTTACATGACATATGGAATGACATAAAGCAAAATATTTAAGTATGTGCATCAGGGGCTGTTTAGGCCAGTCATCAGAAAATTTAAAACCTTATTGGACAATCCCTGAAGTAGCAACTCTCCTCAAGTTTCCAAACTCTCCTTGCCCCTCTGCAAATGATAGCACTGTCCACAAAAGAAGCTCAAACTATCCAACAAGAATTCTCCACTATCATTCTCTCTGCCTCAATTTTTCTATGCCTTTCTGCTTTTCCTCCTTTCTTCTTTAGGTACTATGCTGGTGTATAACCTCTCCCTCTCTTTCTCCCTCAGTGCCCATGCATGTTCAACCTTCTTCTCTCTCACTGTGTCCCCTCAAGTTTAAAGGCAGTCATTTTTACAATAGACATGCACTATGTGCTTGCTACCTACAAAGTATGGCACCAGGTGATGGGCTATAGCAGTGAACTGGACAAACCCTCCCTGCTGCACACAGCTTACTTTCAATAAGCTCACAATTCTTCCATATAGAACAAATCGCCCTGCACTAACCTTGTTCTCCTAGGAAGCCATCATCTTATCTCCCTTTTATAATGTCACCAGCATTTCTTACAAGAATCGTCTACATTTGCTCACTTTGCCTTCCACTCGCTCCTATTATATTAGTAAGGCAATAAATCCTCTACTACATCAATGTATTCAAATGGTTCTCCCCAAGACTGCCATTTAATATTTCACAGATTGAATGTGGATTATGTGCCAGAAGCTGTCATGGGACAGGAAATATGAATTAGTATTCATCTGCAGAGATACACAATAAACAGAGGCAAATAAGATTTTCAGACAGCAACAATACTAATAAGAAAGTAA
Source organism: Marmota marmota marmota (assembly GCF_001458135.2). Lineage (NCBI taxonomy): Eukaryota > Metazoa > Chordata > Mammalia > Rodentia > Sciuridae > Marmota > Marmota marmota. The sequence goes on from NW_026000051.1 coordinate 9,971,884, forward strand.
AAACAACATCTGTGCTAGAATGCAAGGCACCAAGAGGGTAGATCTTGTCTGTTGTGTACAGTGCCATGGTATCTCTGCCTGGCATATAGTGAGTGCTAAATAAACATCTGTTGACTAAATAAAGAGGGTGACTTAACTGTGATTGTGTGGCAAGAGAAAGATTTTACAGAAGAAGTATATCAAAATGAGACCTTAATAAAAAGAATCCAGGAACGTGAACTTCTGGGGTCAGAGAATACTAGATGAGCAGAAGAAAATGCAAAGGTTCTAAAAAAATGAACTTGGTGGGTTTCTGAAACAGAAGAATTGCCTTCTTGATTGCCAAATCCATTGACTTCTAAGGTTTCCTCTTATTTGACAATTCTATAATCGTTTTATCATTACTTTCTGCATGAAGTTCCCCCTCTATAACCTCCACCCATCATGCTCTTGGGTCTTCTGTAATAGCTCCCTCAAGCTTTTTCACTGGGTAAGCCTCAATCATACATGCTCTATGATTCTCCCTATCTCCTCTTAATCCTAGGCATTCTTCACACTAAGCCCTAAATTCAGAAATTTGAATTTAGAAAACTAAGCTAATTCACCTCTGCGTCTACCTCCACAGTCTAACATATGTGTGGTATATAATAATTAAACAGAATTTATTTATTTCATATTTCATTTTTGCAAGTTTTGAACTCCAGCATGTTTCCTTTTTTACTACTTAACTATACAAGGGAAGACCTGAATATATTCTAGAAAAAAATTCAAATGAAATACAAAAAGCCATCTTCATCAAGGCCCCATATCCTCTTTCCTACCCCCAAAACCCCAAAACTCCTAATACTCAAACCATTTTTATGTGTACCCAGATATTTCTATTTGTTTCCATCCATTTATACTCACAGAGAAAACTAGAATTTAAAAAAATATTTGAGACCCTGAAATGCTTTAAAATTGCTTTTTCACTGAAACAACTGTGGACATATTTCCATGTTAATACATAGAGGTATAAATCACTTTTCAAAAAAAGTCATAGTAGCCAGATACAGTGGCACATGCCTGTAATCCCAGCAACTGGGTGGCTGAGGCAGGAGAATCGCAGGTTCAGAGCCAGCCTCAGCAACTTCACGAAGCCCTAAGCAACTGAGTGAGATTCTGTCTCCAAACAAAATATTTTAAAAAAATATTTTTTAGTTGTAGATGAACACAATATCTTTATTTATTTTTATGTGGTGCTGAGGATCGAGCCGAGTGCCTCACATGTGTGAGGCAGGTGATCTATCACTGAGCTACAGCCCCAGCCCCTCCAAATAAAATATTTAAAAAGGCTGGGGATGTGGCTCCGTGGTAGAACATCCCTAGGTTCAATCCCTGGTACAGGCATAGTAGTTCATAATATATTATGTCATATTTTATTTAAATGATACCTTATTGACATTTAGTTATTTCCAATTTTTATTTAAATAGTGTTTAATAAACATTGCTATATTGATGTTTTTGCATATATGTGTACACAATACTAGTACAATAGACATCAAGGAGTAGAATTGCTGGTTTGAGAGTATAAGCACAATTACTAGATCAAAAAATAAGGGGCTTGAGATTATGACTCAGTGGTAGAGTGCTAATCTCGCATATGTGAGACACTAAGTTCGATCCTCAGCACCACATAAAAATCAATATTTTTGATTCATTTACAACTAAAAATACATAAAAAATAAGCATATTAGAAATTTTGATATTACCAACCACCTTCCTAAACTATAGAACTTATCTATTGAATAATGAAATAGTTTTTTAAGTCTTGACCAATAGATATGCATGATACAAAAATATTGTAAAACTTGTTTTATTTCATATTTCTTTGACCTTAACAACTGAATACATTTTCAAGTTAATATCAGTCATTTACAGTACCTTTTGAACTGCCTATTCACACTGTTTGCATGTGTCAATGAGTTGCCTCTCTCAATGGAATTGTAGGAGACCTACATATTATGTAGATATTGTTAACAGATTTTGCAAACATTAATTGTCAGATTTGTTTTCCTTTTAACTTTTGAGAATATATCTCTCATTAAACACAACTCTTCAAACTTTATGTCAAATAAATCTATCAATAGTTTTCTTTGTGGTACTAGGGTTATTGTTTTCCCACTCTTAAGATTTAAATTATTCTTTCATATTCTTTATATATATATATATATATATATATATATATACACACACACACACACACACACACATATATATACATACATATATATTGTGTGTGTGTAATTGTTTTGTTTGTACTGGGGATTAAACCCAGGGAACTGTACCAATGAGCTACATGCCCAGCATTTTTTATTCTGAAATGGGGGTCTCACTAAGTGCTGAGGGTCTCTCTGAGGTTACTGAGGCTAGCCTCAAACTTGGAATCCTTCTACCTCAGCCTCCCAAGTCACTGGCATTATAGTTGTGTACTACCATGCTTAGCTCTTTCCTAATAACTTTACAGCAGTTTGTTCCTAAGTTTTTTGCACTGCTTTGTTTTTATTTAGCTCTTCAACCTTCTGGAATTATTTTCTGTGAACAATGAGGTAGAACATTAGTTTTATTTATTCTAATTAAAGAAATGAGGCTATTACACTGTGTTCACATTGTATACCTTATTAATATAGCAGTAAACACACACAAAGCAAGGATAGTAAACTTTTTTTTTTGAATGTCAATGTTATATTTATTATTTAGGATAGCAAACTTTTAAAAAATAATCATTATATTCTTTTTATACTTTATTGTGCATTATAGTTATGCATACTAGTGTGGTTCATTATGATATAATCATACTGGAATACAATTTTTTCCACTTCAGTTCCCAGTGCTTACTCCTTCCCCCTGTTCTTCTTGCCCAGTTCTCCTTCCTCTACTCTACTGGTCTTCCTTGTGCTTATTTATGTATTTTAAAATTGGTGCTTTATAGATAGACATAAAGCTGAAATTCACAGTGGTATATTCACATATGTACATAGCATAATTTGGTCAATTTCATTCTACTGTTCCTCCCTTTCCCCATCCCTCTTCCTCACCCTTCTATCCTCTACTCCTCTGATCTCTCCTCTATTTGCAGGGGCTCAGCCCCTCCCCCACTTTCCTCATACTTTTCTCTAGCTCCCACATATGAGAGAAAACATTCAATCCTTGTTTCTGAGTCTGGCTTATTCTGCTTAGCAAAATGTTCTCCAGTTCCATTCATTTACCAACAAATGCGTAACTTCATTCTTTATGGCTAAATAAAACTCCACTGTGTGTGGATACCTGTGTGTAGATACCACATTTTCTTTATCCATTCATCTGTTGACAGGCAACTGGTCTGGTTCTGTAACTTACCTATTGTGAGTTACATTGCTATAAACACAATGTGCCTGTATCACTATAGCTTGCTGATTTTAGTTGTTGGAAAAATACCAAGTGGCTATACTAATTTGCAGTCCCAGCAACAATGTATGAGTGTACCTTAACCCCAACATCCTTGCCAGCATTTATTATTATTTGTATTCTACATGATTTCCAATCTAACTGAAATGAGAAGAAATCTCAATGTAGTTTTGATTTGCATTTCCCTGATTGCTAGAGACACTGAACATTTTTCATATATTCATTGGCCATTTGTTTCTTCTTTTGAGAAGTGTCTGTTTTGTTCATTTACTGATTGGCGCTTTTTTTTGGTATTAAGTTTGTTGAGTTCTTTATATATTCTAGACATTAATTCCCTGATGAAGGAGCAGCTGGCAAAGATTTTCTCCCATTCTGTAGGTTCTCTCTTCATGCTCTTATTTTCCTTTACTGTGCAGAAGCGTTTTAATTTGATTCAGTCCACTTATTTATTCTTGTTTTTACTTCCAGATTTAGGGGTCTCGTTAAGAAAGAGATAGTGCCTATATCAATATGTTGGAATGCTGACCCTATGTGTTCTCCCAGCAGTTGCAAAGATTCTGGTCTAATTCCTAGATGTCTGATGCAGTTTGAGTGGATTTTTGTGCAGGGTTAAAGATAAAGATCTATTTTCATTTTTCTACATATGGATATCCAGTTTTCCCAGAACCATTTGTTAAAAAAAAAAGGTTGTCTTTTCTCCAAGGTATGTTTTGGTACCTTTGTTAAGTATCAGATGACTGTATCTATGTGTATTTGTCTCTGTGTCTTCTATTCTGTGTCTTATATTCCACTGGTCTTTCTGTTTCTCTTGATACCATTAACATACTGTTTTTGTTACTATAGCTTTGTAGTATAATCTGAGATCAGGTATTGTGATGCCTCAAATATTGCTCATCTTGCTCAGGATTACTTTGGCTATTTTTTATCTTTTATTCTTACAATGAATTTTAGGACTTTTTTTTTATTTCTGTAAAGAATGCCATTGGTATTTAAATGGGGATTGCACTGAATCTGTACAACACTTTTGGTAATATGGTCATTTTGACAATAATAATCCTGCCTATCCAAGAACATGGGTCGTCCATCATCTTTGCTCAGTGTTCTATAAGTGTTCATTGTAGAGGTCTTTCAACTCCAGGCCCCACAGTTGCAGATAGCTACCATGTGCTCAGATAGCACCTCTCCATAGAAAGATTCACAATGATGGGCAGGAGAAGCTCAAATACAGATGGGCAAATTTGAGGCTCCATTCCAGTCACAGGGACAGAGTCCCAGTGATACACATCAGTCAGGGTAGAAGCTTCTGCATAATAAGCCACCCACAGACAGCTAGCAATCATAGGCTCCACATTTGCACCTCTCTGACACTTTAAAGAAGGTCCTGTGTAGGGGTGCAGGTGTACAATATTTCACAACAGTCAGCGTGATTATATCCTATGCCCCTTCATCCAACAGAAATAGCCAGCAGACACAGCACAGCACCCTTCCATGCATGCAGGTTCAGGTCCCTGAGCTGACAAAAAGAACCAGCTGGCAGGAAATCCAGAGCAATCAGGGAAGAATCCTCTCGTGCCCCAGCATCTTTAGGAGGATCCACAGCTGTAAGTTCCAGAGTTGCATTGTCATTCAGACACTCAGACCAACAGAAGGCAATTTCTGAGGATACGCCAAAGCAGCCAATGGAAAATCTTACACACAAAATACAGCAGTATACCCCACAAAGGGACTTACAGAAGAGCTCCCCAGACAGCAGACACCAATTTGTGGGTCCAGATACAAGCCCAATGATCTGTGACCAATGTACTCCAGAGAAAGGGCAGCAGCCCCTCCAGCCCAAGAGTACCACATCAAACAGGCTAAAATATATCTAACTTAAATAATCATACTTCACACACTCCAAATTTTCACAGTATAGCTTCCACTGGATTTGAAAGTGCTGGATACATAGAGCTTTTCTTCTGGAAGGCACAAAAAGACTATACCACCTAACAGGGAATAACTGATTTGCTAAGTCACAGAATATCAGAGATCATTTCCTCTGACCCAACAGAAAGCTAGTGGGTACCTAGACATTGGAAAAAGCTTTCAAGAATTGTATTAGAGGGGAGCTGGTGTGATCAACACCTCCATACCCAGAGTAGTGGGCATCTTCTAAGGCCCCAAATCTTGATGAAATAAAAAAAGAAAGACTAAATAATAAATTTCTCAACTTCTATATGGATAATTATAAATAGCTCTAATGTCAATTTTGATCTTATTATATATTATTTTTTCATTTTGCATCAATAGATGTCTCCATATTATTTGCTATTGCACCCTCACCCCACTTGGTTATACATCTCCTAATGTTTTAAAGCATTAGCTGGAATCATTCTCTCTTTTCCTAGCTCAGGTTTATACTTGCTCCTCATAGTCTCTCTTTTCTCTGTTGCATTACCTACTCCTGCCCTAAATCCCTCCCCCACCACCTTTTTCTTCTCTTTACTTGGTTTGTATTATTCTTTTCTATTTTTTCTCTTTCCTTTTCCCCCAAATTTTCTCTCCTCCCCTATGTAATATAATAGTAATTACATTATATTTAGTCCTTATATAATGTAACAGTAATTTTACTATGATAACTAATTTCTCATCCTGGAGAATAAGCCAAAGCAGCCAATGGAAAATCTTACACACAAAATACAGCAGTATACCCCACAAAGGGAGAGCATTATTACATTTTTCTACCCAGATAAAGGGAACTGTATAGAATATTTTCAACAAGTTTTTTGTTTCCAATGGTCTATTCCAAAGTATGTGGCTCTGCTCTGAAGAGACTGAAGTTAATAGGGTTTAGCATTTTCTCTCAAGGTGGTACTGATACTGGGAACAGCAGAAGATACACATTGAGTGCGAGTATTAACACTTGGTTATTCACCTAGCCTAGGGCACTTAAGAGAAAGAAGTTTATTAAATAGTCCCTTGCATAAAAGTAGAAGTGATAATCATCCCAACCAATTTCCCTGGAAATATACAGGGAAGCATTCCTCTGGTGAGCCAACTCCTGGGGGTGAGGGGACAGTTTCTGACTTGTTTCTCTTAGAAGCTAGTAAGATAACTAACTAATATAGGTGCAGTATCTAGTTGCTATGTAATATCCTTCATGAAGAGGATCTGTGCTAGAGTCTTATCAGTGTGGACCTTGATCTCAGACACTCAGCTCCTGGGAATAAAGGAACACCAAACAATAATGTAGTTATGGCACTAATGACCTAAAGTAACCTATTGAAATAAATAAAGTGTGGCAGTTTGGCCTGTCTGCCATTCTGCCATCTTTTCTGCCTCTGCATCTTGTCTCTGTGTCTCTTTTTATTTTCCTTACAATCAGCAGACATACAAACAATATGAGAAAACAAAGGAACAAACCACCTCAAACAGTCCACAACAATTCTGACAACACATTGAAGAAATGTCAGAGAAAGAATTTACAAAGTTCATAGTTAAAATGTTCAATGAGCTAAAAGAAGATTCAAGGAATCAATTTAAAAAATACAGAAAGTGAAAGATCATTTCAATAAAGATGAAGATTCTGAAAAAGAATCAAACAAATCTTAGAAATGAAAGACTTAATAAATCAAATTAAAAATTCATTTGAAAGTATTACCAATAGATTAGACCTCAGAGAAGATATATTCTCAGGCCTTCAAGACAAACTTTCAAGTCAAATCTTGGAAATAAAGTCAGTAATAAAGAAAAGATGTTAAGAGACAATAACCAGAATATTCAAGAAATTTGAGATAACACAAAGACACCAAATCTAAGAATCATTGGCATAGATTATACCAAAATATAAAACTAAAGGAATGCACAATCTTTTCAATGAAAATATATCAGAAAATTTTTCAAATCTTAGGAACACGATGGAAATCCAAATACAAGAAGCATTTAGAATTCCAGATAGACAGGATCAGAAAAGATCTTCTCCAAGAGAGATTATAATAAAAATGCCTAATATGCAGAATAAGGTTGGAATTTTAAAAGCTACAAGAGAAAAATAGCAGGTCACATTTAGAGGTAAGCCAATTAGAATTTCAACTCATTTGTCATCCCAGATAAGAGGGCTTGGAATGTTTACCTGAAATATTAGAATGGGGGCCTACAAAGATTATGATACTAAACAAACTTTCCTTCAGAATTAAAGATGAAATTAGAACTTTCCACAATATGCAAAAATCAAAAGAATTCATAACCCCTAAAGCTGTACTACAAAACATACTCAATGAAATACTATATGTAATACTGAGTAATAGATGCTTATGAATTTGGAGCTATTATACTTCAGATGTAGAACTATCACCAGAAACAATAAAAGGTCGGCTACAAATTAGGTAACATGAGGATGGGATTCAAATCTTTTTATTTTATTGGCAGTTTTAAAACACAAAGTAATTAAAATCAATGTCTATTCACAGCAATTGTTGGTAACCTACCCTAAACTTCTTGCCGCCATCTTTAGAAAGTGAAAGGTTGAGAGACTTTACCAAAGCCAAATTGTCTTCCTTAGAGAGTTTTTTAATGAGGGCCTCTGTAATATATCGAACTCCTACTCTTGAATCAGCTCCTAAAATTACAAAAAAGATCATTTTCAGTAGAGGGAGACACACATATTCCAAAAATAATAATAATTTTGACACTATGTAAGAAAAAATATTTAAGTCAGGCAAATGTAAAAAAAAAAAAAAAACCTTTATAGTATTTTAACTTACAGCATTTTTAATAATAATGATGATAGCAATTACACTCTAGAAATATTAGATGTGTGCCAAGCTTTGGGCTAAAGGCTTACATTTTACAAATTTAATTTGTACAACAAACATTTGATATACAAATTTATAGAAACTTTATTTGCTCAAAATCTCATAACTCATAAGCTGTAAATATAGAACTTGAACAAAGGCAGATGAATCTAACACAATATTATCTATATGCAGCAGCAAGTTTGTTTCAAAGTAATATTTTCAAGTCAGTTTTTAAAAATAAACTGCTACTATTTAGTTGTTTTTTATTTTTATTTTTTAAAATATTTATTTAGTTGTAGTTGAACACAATACCTTTATTTTATTTATTTACTTTTACATGGTGCTGAGGATTGAACCCAGAGCCTCGCACACGCTAGGCGAGTGCTCTACCGCTAAGCCACAACCCCAGCCCCTTTAGTTGTTTTTTAAAATGCTAAAGTTCAGAAACTGAAGTCCTCAAAAATCCTATTTTTTTCTTTTTTGATAGTAAGAAACTCTAAATTTGTTGCCCTTTTAAATGCAGAGAATAAAACCATATGAGATATAATTCTAACCTAATGAATAATAGCATATCTTGTTTTATGGTATTCCTCAATAATGTAATCAAAAACTGTTAAAATCATATTTTATGAAAGTAGCTATAAAAAGAAAATTGTTTCTTGGCTCTTACTTTATGAATCAGAAAAAAAAATCTTGATTAAGATCTGGGCTATGGGCCAAGGGTTCCCTATGATGATTTATATGTTAATATCAAATTAATTTTAGTTCAAAAAATTGAATTTTTCTTTAATTTGATTTGTTCTAGGAATAAAGATGACCAATATCCTAGACTATCAAATAGAAATAAGTGTAACTAACTGGTAGCAAAGATGTAGTACAATATAAACTCAATGCTGATATTAATTATTAATTAAAAAAACTGATCAGATATTCAGATCAATAGAATTTGATGGCTGTGATTTCATAATCTAACAAATAAGAAAAAATTTTTAAAAACAGACTCCCAACTAAAAGAATGCTTTTAAGAATAAACCAAAAATGTTGATAAAACGTATGCATTTCCCAAATGTGGAAATCAGTCCACTCCACAGACGAGCAGTTTAAAAGCAAGCAGACTGGCACAGCCTAAGTGTGGAAACATTTTCATACTGAATATTTATACCAAAGGAACTTCACTCTGAAATGCAGAGGTATGCCCTCCTCCTCACAGAGGATGGCAAAACTAGAGAATGAGTGTGTAGGCACTTTTCCACAGGAAATAAAGCTTCCTCTTTCTGGAAACTCTCCTCCCCTAAGCAGACATCTTTACCCTCACCCAGAAGGCTCAGTCCTCTCGCTGTCCTTACACAATTCTTAGATGAAAGGAATACCTTTATGGTCTTGGCAGCCCAAAATCACATTGGGTTCATCTGTAAACTTGACTTGCTCACACCACTGTCCTTCAGAATGAAAAGGCAGAGTCTCTGATCCAATCAAAGGTGAAAGCGACCTAGATCTCATATTGGATGTAAGAGATGGGCTGGGAGGGTGAGATGATGGTGGCCTCTTTGCTTTGGAGAATTTTTTTTGTTGAGAACCTTTCTTCATTGCAAGAGTAAAGCCAGGTGGCCATCAAAACCTGCAAGGGTTTTCAGAATATTTAACAACATTATTTTTTCCAGAACTATTAAAACCATTAAATTATTTCTAGAGCTTTCAAGACCACAAAGTTATAAACTCAGAGGCTATAGATGGGAAGATCTGTGCTACCCTACCCCGACAGAGCAGACACTATTCTGAACATCACTGATGACCTACCACAGGGAAGAGACACCTTAAGAGGGTCTACTACTGACACATGCTCCAGACAGAAGTATTACTGTATTTCTATTCTCAGCTGATTGGATTAAGCTAGTCACAAGGCCTCTTCTACACACCTAAAAAGTCCCAGGATGCAGGAAGCTAAAGACAAGAGGCAGTCTTTAATACTGATAGCTCTCTCTCTCTCCTGAAACAGTTCTTGTGGCTTGTGGGACACCACACTCTCCTGATATCCTCCCATATCTACCTGCCTACCCCATGGCCTTCTCTGTTGGCTCATTTTGTTCCTCTATTTAGCCTAATTTAAATATCAGTACTCCTCAAAGTTTCCTTCTAGTTTCTCTTTGATCTCACCTTGTCAATCTAATGTACATTCATGGTTCCCAATGCCACTTCTATACTAATATTGATATCTTCTATCTGATCTTTCTTGGAGCTCCAGAATCTTCTTCTCAAGTATTTAATTGTCATCTCATTGACCTTCTAAACTTAACATCCTAAACTCAGTCCAAATAGTCTCCCTCCCTCCCTCCATTCCTTCCTTCCTTCCTCTCTTCCCACTCTATTCCTCTTCTAGTGTTCCCTCACCAGTGAACAGTGCTCAGAAACCTGGGAATCTTGCTAGATACTTCTCTCTTCCCTTTTCCCACACCCATTCAATCACTAAGTTCTATAAATTCTAACTTCTAAATATCGTTCATCTCCACGTTTGTCTACTCTACTCCAAGCCCTCATCATACTACTATAGTCAGACTGTCAGAAGGTCTACTTAAAAAGCAAAACTTGCAGTCTGTAGTGAATCCCTGTTGAGCCCTTCAAGGTCTCCCATGATCTGTTTCCATCTCTCTTACCTCACCTCTATCATTCATTCTCTCTAATAAGGGTTCAGTCATACTGACCTCCTCACATATTTCCTGCTATCTCAAATGCTTGACCCCATTCTTTTTAACCATGTTCATTCAGTCTTCCTTCACAGAGCAGCTCAATTGTTGCTTCCTCAGGAAAGCTCTGCTAGCACTCACTAAGTGAAGTCTCCAGTCCAAAAGTTTATTAGTATTTTCTTCCTCAACACACATTTATACATGTACATGATTGTGATGAACATCTGTCTTCCTACCAAATTGTGAGTTCCATGAGTTTGTTTTGTTTACCACCGTTTCCCTATTCTAGTAGTGCTTGGCACTTAGCAGAAATTTAATAAATATTTGTTGAATGAATGAGAGGTGTTTATTATCTTCCATTGCCCTTCTCCCTTATTCATCAAGAGATTGATTCAATCTCCACAATATTTCTAAATTCAACTCTATCCATTTCCATTGCTATTATGTTAGATCCATTATTCATAATCTCTTTCTTAGACTATACTTTCCTAAGTAGCTTCCTTCCAATCCTCCTTTGCCTTACTGCTTAATCCATCCTCTTCCTCTGACCCAAAACAAAAAGAAGTTGGATGATTCACACAGTCTACAGCTAAACATTTCAATACTGCTTACAGGACCTGTCACAATCTATTCTCAACTTATGGCCTACTCTCTTACCTGTCCTCATCATGCACTCTATACTCAAGCCTGTCTTTTTATCATTATCTGAACCCATCATGAATTTTTGCTCATGAAATTTCCTCTCCTTAAAATGGTATCTTCTATCAACTAAAATGTCACTATATTCATGAAGGCTTTCCAGAAATTCACATCCTGATGGTAAAACTAATCTTGTCTTCTTATCACACGGAATGTACCTCTATCAGAGGTACAAAAATATTTATATATTTTACTAAGTATTATTTCCTTGCCCATAATGCAGTATCCACAAGGAGAGGGACAATATCTGACCTCCCAGCAGCTCACTGGTATAGGTCATGAATGTTATATTATCTTACAAACAGAATTCAATATGCTTAGAAGCCATACTTTCAAGAGTGTGTTCCTGACATGTCTGTGTGTGTGTGTGTGTGTGTGTGTCTTTGTGGCAGTCTATGGTACATAAACTGCACTTAAGTGTACAGTTAGTTTCCTTCCTTCCTTTTTTTACAGGCAGAGATTTAGGAAAGCAGAGACACATGTAAGTGAGAATGTGGGCCACCTTGAGAGCAGGAGACAGCCTCCATGAGTTCCTATATAATGAATACAAGCTGCATAATCAGTATCCAGATCCAGAAACAGAACATCACCAGAACCCAGAAGCCCCCTCATGCCCACTTCCAATCACTGATACACACACGTGGATACTCACTAACCTGACTTCCAACACCAAATTCTAAAACTGTTTTTGAATTTTACCTAAGAAATCATACAAAATAAATATATCTTTTATATCTGTCTTCTTTTGTTAAATATTACATTTCTAAAATTCATTCATGTTTGTCTAATGCTGTATGAAGATTGTGATCACTTCAAACTCTGGTGTCTATTACTATGGTTAGTTGCTAAGCAAGACAGAGGCACTTTAGGGGGTAAACTCCTATATTCATCAGGGAAAGAGCCAGTGCCCCTTTAAAAGACTATTAATGCCCCCCCCCTTTTTGTTTGTTTGTTTTTGTTCATCTGAGACACTTTGAAGAAGCTTACAAGGAATCAACCAAGGTCACTCATTATTTTACATGACCTGGAGTAAACTTTACTCATTATAATATAGCATTCTCTGCTTAGAAGCAGAGGGCATGTGATTATGACCCTCAACTAAACATGCTCAGGAAGGTGCTGCCATCTTCCCTTTTAAAGAAGTGATTTATGACCTTGGACTGAACATGCTTAGGAATGTACCCATCCCTGCAAGTGCTTTCCTATCTGAATATACAGAGGTTCTTCAATAAAACCCCTTTGCTTGCTTTCTTCAAGGAGACTGCTTCATAAATTACTCCAGTGTGTGGGAGGCCAACCTTACACATGACTGAGTTACACTCCCCGGCTGGGTGCTGAGGCTCTCAGTCACAGAAATGTGGCACCTTTCTTGGGTTTGAGGGTCGGTGTCTCCTGCATGGGTGTGTCTTGCTACAGCCCCATGGGTGAAGCTACGCTCACCTGTTCCTTTGTAATATAACCCCTTGCCCTGTTTAGGATAGAATCTTCCATGGAAGTGCCTTGTGTGTGTCCCCTTCTCTTACTGTGCCCTTGGGTGTGGCCTACCCAGGTGTCAGTCAACCTGCTGACAGTGGACATTATGAAGATAGACTCAGCCCCCTGAAACCTGACCCCTTGCATCATTTAAATAACTTCTCCTCAATAAAAGGGGTCAGCGCGTGCGCGCCCGCGCTCTCTCTCTCTCTCTCTCTTTCTCTAGGGACCCTTAAGGTCAGAGGAGCTGTCACAGGGACCCCAAAGAAAAAGGTATTTGTGTCTCTTGTGTGGTTATTTCGTGCAGCCCAATTAGCCCAGTTTAACTAGAGTGACCCCTGAGCCTTTTGGTCGCGAGAACAGAAACCCGGCACCAGTGTTCTTACTTGCTACAAGGAATAAACCTCTCTTTATTCTACTTTTAGGTTTTACTCACTAGCTTTTTTACCTCCAAGGTGACAATCCATTTTTTTTCAGTAGTTTACTTATTAACAAAATAAATTTTATTAAAGGTTAGATTTTCCAGAAGGAACTAAAGCAATTATTGTTAAATGGGACCTTGGTCAAATTCCTTTATTTTCCATGTAAGAAAATCAAGGCTCAGAATAGTGCTTGGTTAGTCACCATGCTAGCAACAGTAAGTTCTTCTAACAATAAATTGTTCACTGAAACTAATGTTTAGATCAAATCACATAATTAATCCAGTGGAATATAAGCTCCATGAAAGTAGAAAATATCATTAACTGATGTTTTGATGCCTGGAATACAGCCTATCATAAAGTAAATAATTAATAGTTATTTTTAAAATTAGTCATAAAGAACACAAGAGTGATAAATATTATTTATCACCTTAACAAAGGGATATCTTTATGAGTGACATTAGTCCTCAACACAAAGCTTTCTAATTGGCAAGGTTTTTCTACTTGCAATTGGCATCTGAAGTGGGTGGCAGTATTGTGGAACTGAGTCCTTAACCTGTGGGATCTGACACTACCTCCAGGTAATAATGTCAGAGTTCAATTAAATAAGAGGACATGTTGCAGGTGTCCACTAGAGAAGTACATGTTGTGTGGGGGGAAAAAAAAAAACAACTCACACATCTGGTGTTGGAAGTATTATATTGCATGGTGTTTTAAGAGTAGGAAAGGCATTACTCTGGGTTTTTCATGTCTCCATTAACATGTAATAAGCCTTCATAGGCTATACAGGCTGGGATTATAAAGATTATTTTTTTAAATGGTTGGGGCATATGCAGTATATAGGAAAGAAATTTTCCATTAATAGAATCCATCAATATATTCAACGGATTAACCAGCATTTAGCAGATGCTATACTGTGCAATGCCCATACAGTCATTCTAAGAATGCTGATCTTGCTCAAAACATTTTTGGAATTCTTCTTTGGTTCTTCTTCTTTCAGGTTCAACTTACAAGTCACACAAGAAAATAGGACACATCACTTCAGATATACACAGTAAACATGACTCCAAATAAATTTGTTTACATCTAAAAATCTAAGCCTCTTTGAAAACATGCTGACTTGCTAGAATTGAAGTTAATTCTAAAGAATGTTAGTGGCTAATATTTAATGAGGGCTTACAATTGAGATGAGCTCTTTATGCGTATCATCACATTGGAAGAACTATATATAACTCTATGAAATGAAACAGTTGTCATTTTTAAAGATGAAAAGGTTAATCTGTCCAAAATTCCATAACTAATTGCATAAGCCAAGACTTGAATCCTGACCTAATTCCAGAACCCATGCTTTTTATTACCATGTTATACAATTTGAGTTTTTTGGAATTCATATTATGTTTGTTTTGTTCTCTAGAACCCAGCATGAGACCACCTTACACATAAATAAGTACCATTAAATGACCTGGATAAATGGATGACATGAACCATAAAAACAATAACTGAAGGAAAACTAGGAAATTTTATACTGAAGTCATGACCTAGCCAACTGTAATCAACTCATTTCAAGGGAACAAAAACCTGCCACATTTGTTTTTTAAAAGTCAATTATTATTATTATTTGAGCTAGGGATGTGGCTCAAGCGGTAGCATGCTCGTCTGGCATGCATGGGGCGCTGGGTTCGATCCTTAGCACCACATAAAAATAAAATAAAGATGTTGTGTCCACCGAAAACTAAAAAATTCTCTCTCAAAAAAAAAGTCAATTATTAGGGCTGGGGTTGTGGCTCAGTGGTAGATCACTTGCCTCACCTATTTGAGGCACTGGGTTCAATTCTCATACTACTTTAAATGCTTTTTATGGGTCTATACTTTTTCTTTCATTTCCTCATGTTTTCATTTCCTCATGTTTCCTATTCATATGCATCAGACCCTGCCCCCCCTCACTGGGCAGCCCTGTCAATTCACATAACTGCTATTTATGCCATCACCACAGGCTTTTAGTCCTAATTGCAAAAGTGTGGCAAACAACTTTTATGTCCAATATCATACCATCTTCAGTGGAAAAGCTTCTTAGTAATTACTACTGATTCTGTGCTAAGCTGAATTCCTTCTAAATAAGAGTACTCTCAAACTTGAGAGCTGAGAGGCATGCATTTAGGTTATTTTTTTTTTTACTCCTAAAGTAAATGAATGAATGGATATAATTTTCATAAAGGTGATGAATTTAAAAACAAAAGCGGAAACAGGGCCCAGTCATACTTTTATATATCTTCCTTAAACCTAAATGACAGACTATAAAACTGGAATAAGTGTATGCTACATACTAGAGATTAATATTTAAAAATTTTTGTTAGTTCTTAAAAAGCATCCATATTTTTATTATTTTGTACCATCTCTCTCCAAATTCTCAAAATACTGACCAGAACTCCTCCCTAATATCCTAATGATCATCTCCCCAGATTATCATAAAGTTCTTTGTTCCCTGTTGAAAAGTATAACTCAGTCTTAATCATTAACAGAGTTTAAAATATTAGAATGGATTTCAGAAACCTAGATCAGCTCTTTCCTTTTATAATTGTAATATGATTAATATGACTTGGATAAATGGATGACATGAACCATAAAAACAATAACTGAAGTTACCGTGCATCCCCAGACCCCCTCCCTGGGTTGGCAGAGCTCCTATAAAGGCAGTTCATTAAAACAACAGCTATCTCATTGAATAGCTAACTTTCAAGTGAACTGTTCTTAGGCACTTACTGTGTTTGAGAATGGCTGGCATTATTTTAGAGACTACTGTCTTAAGATAGTAAATCTTCAATAACTTTTTAAAAATTTTATTGGTTCTTTTTAATTATATATAACAGTAGAACCCATTTTGACATAATTATAGAAGTATGGTATATACTTTGTTCTAATTCAGACCCCAGTACCTCTCCTTCCCTTCCCTCTCCCTATCCCCTGTTCCCTTCCCCCTTCAACAAAAATTTTAAGATAATAATGAGGATGTAGTTTGATCCTAGGATGTCATCTGCAAGGGGAATAAAAATCAACCCATGGGAAAAGAGAAAACAGCTGAGAAGCAGAGGTAGAAGAAGTGAAGGGGCAAAATAAAGAGAAAACAAGCGAAAGAGGCCTAGAGCTAGAGACACATTGTATAGGCACAGAAGATGGTCTGTGGAGCAAGAGTGCTGACAATCAGAATCACATGACCAGGCTCCAAAACACTGGCATCCTGCCCCAACAATCCCAAACACCTAACCTGATCTAACAACCCCATCCATTACAGTTTCTCACAGGTGACAAATTCTGTCGACACGCAGTCTTTCTTACCACTCCTAGCTCTCCCATCTTCTTCTCGGACCTCCAAATGAAGCAGAGCTTGACAATCCCCAAAACTTATTCTCTCCCAACAGACCACCCAAATACAAATACTCACTTACTTTTTTTTCTCCTTATCTTTTTTAAGAGAGAGAGAGAGAATTTTTTAATATTTATTTTTTAGTTTTCGGTGGACACAACATCTTTATTTTATTTTTATGTGGTGCTGAGAATCGAACCCAGGCCCCGCGCATGCCAGGCAAGTGTGCTACAGCTTAAACTACATCCCCAGCCTTCACCTACTTTTTTGACTGTGATGTCCCTCACCACACTACATCCTCAGTCCTTTAATTGTGTGTCGGGGGCCTCCATGAACAGGAGCTGAGCACAACTCTTAGCCTTGAGCGATGGAGGTGTAGAACTGGCTTCTGCTCACAGCGCAAAAGCAGATAGACCTCACTTCACTTGGCAAGGAATTATACAGCTCTGGGAGTGAGCCTCACCACCCTGAAACCCAATCCCTTGCCTCATTTGGGTGGAACTTTCTCAAGTGTCTTCCCCTCAATAAATAGGATGGTTTCAGGCGTGCTCTCTCTCTTTCTAACAGACCCTTAAGTTAGAGCCATCCCTGATTCCTGCAAGCAAAAGGTGTTTGTACTTCTTTAAAAAGGTGTGTTTCGTACTTCTTTAGCCATTTTTTTTAGTTATTAATGTAGCCAGCTCTTGTGAACCCAGCTCAGGTTGATAACTGTGTTTCTATCAGTTTCCTCCAATTCTGCTTCATTTCATAACCTTGGATCTCCTGAAAATACTCTTTAACCTTCTCCAGCCCTGTCAAATACTGACTCCCATTCTTCTTCAAAGTCCTTAACTCTGGCACTCTTCCTAAAGCCAACTCCCCATTCTATGTTGTCAACCTCTCTGCTTCTCATCCCTTTCATCCCATTCTGGCTGCCAAGTTTTCCCATAAATTCTGTTCCAGTTCCCTAATGTAGTACTTTTCTCTCCCATTTCTCTAAAGTTTTAATACCCCACACCAACACTTCTATATCCATCCTGTTTTCCCAAACTGCTCATTTCTTTCATTCTTTTCATTCTAACATATATCCTGACATCCTGACCAGTCAATATTCTGACCTATAATTACTCCCCTACTATAACTAAATACCTAAACTCCACCCACTCCACTAACTGCCTACCTGCTTGGCTTTCACTTCCAACACCCTGGCCCCTGTGTCCTTCTGGAACCTATTAACACCCTGATTTCCCCTCTTCCATTTCTCTGGTTCTATTCAGATACCCCAAAACCCAAGTTTCCAATTCTTTCCATTAATTTATTTAGTTATCCAATTTTATTGAGCAACTTTTATGTGCTAAGAATTGTGCTAGACTCTTTAAAATAGAGCTGAGAAGGCAGGGTTCTTACACTGAAGATGTACAAGATTGTGTCCCCCTGTTATACATGGTCTATGCACTAATAAGTCTCCTCTATAAACATATAAACAATTGGAATTAAGTAATCATTTCTGAAAGTGCATAATTATTCCTTTTCTCCTTCTAAACTATAACCTACAAAAGAGCAGAGACTCCATTTGTCTTTTGTTGTATGGGGGAAAAAAATATGTTGACTGAACGACCGTGATAAACATTCTACAGACATCACCGTATTTAAATCCTCACAGATGCTGCATAAGATCTGAATTATCAACCTCATTTATGAGTGGCTGAGCATCATTAGCAATCAAGTAACTGATTCTGCAACTAGACGGCTGGAATTCAAATCCAGAGTTTTCAGTTACTGTGCTACATTAGGTAAATTACTTAACCTCTGGTACTCAGCGCTATCACTTGTTAAATGGGGATGACAACGTCCCACACTGAATTTTCAAATTCCAAAGGAGCTAATCAATATATGCAAAACACGTAGAGCCTTAGCAGACACCTCGTGAGCACTCAATACAGATGAAGTGAGGACACATTTACAGGAAATGAAGGAACTTGCCTGCCGTCACCGAGGCAAGGTTGAGTAACCCGAGCCTCAAGACCCACGGCTTCAACAATCACCCGTCCCTCAACCGACCCAGTCCTCCCAGCACCGTCCCTCATCTTTCTGCACGTACTGCATTCGTCTGATTCCACCCGGCAGGACGCCCGCAGCCCCTCTCATCGCGCTCACTGCGCAGACCCCGGGCACTTCCTCCCGGCGGCCCGACCCCAGTCCCACCTGGCGCCGCGGCCCAACTCCCAACCGGCCCCACAGCCGGGTCCTCGCCGCGCCTCCAGCGCTTTCCTGAACCCAGCCCCGGCCTCCACCTGCCCACGCCCGTTCCGCGCCCGCCCATCCTT
>NW_026000051.1:9991713-9994634 GCF_001458135.2 Marmota marmota marmota
AAAAAAAAAAAAAAAAGGGCACTATCAAGAATACTTGCTTCCACTCCCGCCCCCCCCCCATTTCCAGAGAATACCCAGGCCCGTGTTCCCATGAGAGGCTGCACCAACTCCAGAAACTTCCAGTGCAATCTCTACCTCTCCTTTAGTCCTCTGCTTTTAGCTGCGTGCTTGCATCTGAAGATCCCCATCCCAGCATAATTGTGAACTTCCTTAATATCCGCCAGTCCCTTGTTCTTAGCGTTTTCTCACAATCATTCCCCCCTATATTCATATCTTTCACCGTGGAGTTTATGATCCATCTTGGTTTTGGTTTTGGTTTTGTTTTGGTACCGGGGATTATTGAATTTGGGGTCACTTAACCAGTGAGCCACATCCCCAGCCCTATTTTGTACGTCATTTAGAGACAGGGTCTCACTAAGTTGCTTAGTGCCTGGGACTTTGCGGAGGCTGGCTTTGAACTTGCAATCCTCCTGCCACAGCCTTCAGAGCCCCTGGGATCGCAGGCGTCCGCCATCCCGCCTGGCACTCAAGATCCATCTTGGTAACGCTATTTTTGGGAATACCCTCGTTCTCTGTCTTAGATTCCTCTTTCATAAAATATGATAATCTTCCCTACTTCCTGCAGTTGTCCTTATAATTATGAAACAATGCCTTTGAAAGACTTTAGAACAATGCCTGGCCCATAGTAAGTTCTCACTATTTTAGTTATTATTAGTCAACGTTTCCAAGAAGAAGTGATGTCTCATCATAAGTCTGAAGAAGAATTTGATTGAGGAGTAAGGAAGTGGGGAAGAAATATCTTAGTAAGAGAAAACTTGTGAAAAACCCAGGAAAGTGGGGGTGTGGGTGTGCAAGGGAGCTTAGCAGTTAGCTGAAGGTTAAGTAATTCAGTGTTGCTGGAATAAAACTTCAGAATAGAAATACTAAGTCATTCCTGATGGCTGGTGCAAAAATCTGGAGTGCAGAAGCTAAAGCTGGAAAAGGGGCCTTACTACAAGCAGCATTAGCACTTTAGATTTCCTTAAGGCAAAACATGGCTTCATCTTAATAGGAAATTCAGGTGACTTCCAGTAGGGACACCATGCACATTTATGTGAATTATGCTTCCCTCTCAGCAACTATTTATGCAATACTACAGGAAGCCCTGGGAGTTATAGAAAACAGAATTCCTGAAAAGCTCCATTTAACATTAAAAGGAGGTTGTATCCATTTTTAGTCAAAGTTTAGATGGTATGTATTGGTTTAGAATGTGTACAATGCTAAAAGTTTATTATTATTATTATCAATTTATTATTTTTTGACACTTGTCATTTCCACCAGACTTGGATTTATTGTGTAACCTCATTGCTTTGCTCCTCAAAGTCTGTAATGATATTCAGGTGAGATTCATTGTCAAATTATGGTGTGCTGTCTGTCGATAATTCATAATCTTTGTAGTAACATGTCAATAACTTTTAATTGCAGCTCTTAATATATTTTATTCAAAAATCAACAAAACCAGAAGAAGGTGAAAAATGCTTATTTTTCACTTGGGTGGTCTATTAGACCATTTCTAGGTAGCCTCACATGGGTGTTCTCCACTTTCGTGTTGCCTAATTTTGCTTCTCCACAGAGACCTTTGTAGCTTTCTAGCATGGTGAAGGCCGTAGTTATACCTTAGGCCTTATGACTTCAGAGTGGAGAACTTTTTCTAGTTATTTTAAATATTAGCCTATCAGCATACTAAAAGAACCTTCCTCAAGAAGAAGCAAGGAATAAGCAAGAGGAAAACTCTTTCATTCCATGCTAATTCATATTTATCTGATAATGTGGTAAAGTTGTCATTTTCCTGAGTTGCATTTACAATAGAAATATTAGCCACAGGAGTATCGATCTAGCTATTTTGAACTTGCTTCATCTTTTGCAGCCAACTTAAATCATTTTGTACATTTGCTTTAAGAATCATGCTAGCTTGTCTAGTAGGTTCCACTGTTACCATTACTCTCCTGTGACTTGCCAGTGGGACTTTGAGTTAACAGAAATGCAGATATAATTCAAATAAGTGTTTTTTTTTTTAATTCACAGAATAAAACATAATTTTCTTTTTTTAGTTTATTTATTTATTTTTATTGGTTGTTCAAAACATTACAAAACTTTTGACATATCATATTTCATACATTAGATTCAAGTGGGTTATGAACTCCCATTTTTACCCCAAATACAGATTGCAGAATCACATCGGTTACACATCCACATTTTTACATAATGCCATATTAGTAACTGTTGGATTCTACTACCTTTCTTATCCTCTACTATCCCCCCTCCCCTCCCCTCCCATCTTCTCTCTCTACCCCATCTACTGTAATTCATTTCTCTCCTTGTTTTTTTTCCCATTCCCCTCATAACCTCTTATATGTAATTTTGTATAACAATGAGGGTCTCCTTCCATTTCCATGCAATTTCCCATTTCTCTACCTTTCCCTCCTACCTCATGTCTCTGTTTAATGTTAATCTTTTCCTCCTGCTCTTCCTCCCTGCTAATCTGCTCTAGTACCATCCATTTCCCTGAAAATTCCATGATTTTGTCATTTTTTAGGGCTGCGTAATACTCCATTGTGTATAAATGCCACATTTTTTTTTATCCATTCATCTATTGAAGGGCATCTGGGTTGGTTCCACAGTCTAGCTATTGTGAATTGTGCTGCTATGAACATCGATGTGGCAGTATCCCTGTAGTACGCTCTTTTAAGGTCTTCAGGGAATAGTCCGAGAAGGGCAATAGCTGGGTCAAATGGTGGTTCCATTCCCAGCTTCCCCAGGAATCTCCATACTGCTTTCCAAATTGGCCGCACCAATTTGCAGTCCCACCAGCAATGTGCAAGAGTACCCTTTTCCCCACATCCTCGCCAGCACTTGTTGTTTGACCTGTCTCTTATGGCTGC
>NW_026000051.1:9998522-10054170 GCF_001458135.2 Marmota marmota marmota
CTTCCTCTATCCCTATGACTCTTAAGTTTGGTTTTTTTATGTTATCCCATATGTCTTGGATGTTTTTTTCGTGATTTTTTACCAGACTTTCTGAGTTGGCTAGACTCTTTTCAAGATGATATATTTTGTCTTCATTATCTGACATTCTGGCTTCTACTCGCTCCACTCTGTTAGTGATACTCTCATTTGAGTTTTTAATTTGGTTTATAGATTCCTTCATTTCTACAATTATTGTTTGATTTTTTTTTATAATCTCTATCTCCTGATAAAGATGCTTAATTTCTTCTTTTATCTGTTTATGTAATTCATTTTTAATGTGTTCTTTCACTGTTTGAATTTGCTGTCTCATATACTCTTTAAGGTTCCATTCCATCTGTCTAAGGTAAACCTTGAGTTCTTTATTTGACCATTTTTCTGATGCCTCTAGGTGCTCCTGAATATTTAGGCTGTCCTTCATTGTTTGTACTCCTTTTCTTCCTTGCTTTTTCATGCTGCTTATGTTACTTCTTGTTCTGTTTGACTGCTGAGTTACTGTTTACTCCTATAAATTTATTTGATGCTTGGGAGGAAAGGTATTAGAAGGGAAGGGAAGAAGTCACTAAAGAGAATGAGAGTAGGCAGGTAGAATTCAAGGAAGGGGGAATAAGGAAATTGAAAGAAATGAAAAGACAAAAGAAAAAAAATAGAAAAGAAAAAAAAGAAAAAAAAATTAAAAAAAATATAAATAAATAAAATTAAAATTAAAAAAATAATAAAAAAATTTAAAAAACAACAAAAAAATGAAAATGAAAAAAAAACACAAATTAAAAAAAAATTAATAAATGCAGTCTTAGAGTTTGATTAACTTCTCTTCCAGTAGGTGGAGCTGTTCCCACTGGGCCAAGCTTCTCCTCTCAATACGCGGGAACCAATCACTGTGCAGCAGCTCCTCCTCCCAGACTGGGTGGGTCTCCAATCCTGAGTGCCTAGGGCCTTCTCTTGTGTCTAGTCACTTCCCCACTTTTCCTCAAGCCAGGCCCCGCTCACCAGTGATGCTCACCACAATACTGGCTACACACCAGGTCTGGTGCTCTCGGGAGCCCTATTTTCATGAATGACTGGGCACACTCTCCATGTTTGCCATTCCCTCAGACCCTAAGTTTGTAGAGCTTGGGGCTGAGAACCCTCAGCGAATTTTGCTTGCCCTCCGGTAGCCATGCCCCGGTAGCTGGTGCAAGAGACCTCAGTTGTCAGCACTGGTGGGAGCGGTAGCCAGGAGTTCCGCGCCATGGGTCCCGTGCCACTCCTGATTCCCCCGGTCTGGCTATCGCGCTCACGGGAGAGCTGGGAGGGGCCCTTAAGGTTTCCCCGCTGTGTGGAAAGGGAAGGCTAGGGGGTTACACACCTGTCGCCACCGGTTTCAATGGAGTTATCTCCTCCACAGCATTCTGGTGACGTCAGTTCTCTGCCATGGTGGTATCCCATGCAAATGGCGACAGTTCGTTCCCTTTGCCGGGTGACCAATGCAACGGGTGGGTCCTGACTGGCTCTCCCAAGCCCCGTTTCAATCCTGTGGCCACTGCCTATGAAGGCTCGGTTGGCATTAACCTCCATAGGTTCAGAAGGGCCGACCAGTTGTTTCAGCGGGATCGTTTAGTGCTGAGTCACAGCAGTTTGTCTGCGAGAAGCAGGCGAACGGGAGCTTGAATTCAGCCAATCCGGGCTCTAAAACATAATTTTCTATATAAAAAATCATGTTCTGGGACTGGAGTTGTAGCTCAGTGGTAGAGCGCTCCTCTAGCACGCGTGAGGCCCTGGGTTCATCCTCAGTACCACATAAAAATAAAATAAAGGTAATGTGTCCAACTACAACTAAAACAAAATATTAAAAAATCATGTCCTATGTCTAAATTTAAATGCTGTATTAGACCTGTGAATATTGATATATGAATTTGACCTGAGTCTATGCAAGTAGGGTGGCTTTTCACCCTTTACAAAATACCAAATTTCATGGGCTGACTTGCAAAGCCCTTGATAATCTTTCCTAAATGTATTGGGTTTGTTATTTAACTCTCCACTCTCTATTCATTTTGTGAGTATAGATCTTAAAACCCTACTATGGGCCAGTCCTGTGAGAATGCAATTGTGAATGAGATAGACAGTTTCTATCCTGAAAGACATTGTAGTGGGGTGGGAAATATACAAAAATAAGACACTATGGCAGTGGAGTACAATTCAAGATTTGGCATTGTTCTGGATAAATCTATTTATGGATTTGGGCTTAGAAGGCAAAGACCTACAATGTATAGTGTTTCGTAAAACTCTCCCCAGTTACCCAACAAGCAGCATAGGCTGCTTCCGATGCTCAGGTTTCAGGGGACACTGTCACTCCAGGAATTCAGAAGACCTTCCCTGATATTTGGGGTTTACTGTAAAGAGGACCAGGTCAAGGTCTTATGTTTTAAGATCCTGTCAGGTGAACCCAGATACACACACACCACACACCACCTGAATCCAAACTTTTATTTACCATTCTCTTCACCAAGACTAGAAAGACTTTCCCATGTGATTGAAATGGCAGACCTAGAGAATATGTAAGACCAGAACAGCTTCCATCTTTCAAAATATTATGTCCATCTTTCAAATATTTTCAGCTCTAAATTCCTATCCTTTCATTCTTAATAATTTTGTAAGTTAACACTTTGAATTTCTATAAAATGGAAAGCACTTCTTTTCAGAAGAATGCCAGCTAATAGATAAAATGACAGAATTAGGAGTTCATCATTTTGCAACTCTTAATATATTTTATTCAAAATTCATCAATATAAGTACCATTGAATGAAATATTGTTGGAAAAATAACAGCCATTTGAGATCAAATGGTTACATATTTATTACAAGGAGAAAATCACTTTCCTAATGTGAACTGAGGAAAAAGAGAAACAAATCACTTACTTTATTTTTATTTATTTATTTTTGTTGGCAACATATCTTTCCCAAATTTCATTGTAATGATTCACATGTGTTAAACAGTTGCATGTATTTAACACATATACATCATCCTTGGTCACGATATACAATTTTTTTGATGTATTGGTGAATTTCGTTTGTTAATATTTCATCTAGTATTTTGGCACAATGTTCTTCCGAGATATTGACCTCTATTCTTGTGGTGTTTTCTCTGGCTTAATTCAAGATGATACTGGCTTCACAAAAAATATATGAGACTATTCCTTCCAGTTCTATTTGTCTAGAAAAGTTCAATAAATATTGGTATTAATTCTTCTGTGAATGTTTGGTAAAATTCAGCTATGAAGCCATCTGGTCCTGAACTGTTCTTTGATAGGAAGATTTTAATTACTTCTAAGTTTTCCAATTTGTTGGCATGTAATTGGTCATAATAGCCCCTTAAGATCTTTTTTATTCCTATCACATCTGTTGTAATATCTGCACTTTCATTTTTTGTCTTCTTTTTTTTTATTAGATTCTCATTAAGCATTTGTGATTTTGTTTATTTTTAACTATTAGTTCTATTGATGATCCCCCATCTATGGTTTTTCTATTCTCAAGTTATTTCTTTTTGATCTCTATTGTTTCCTTCCTTCTGTTAATTTGGGGCTTAGTTTGTTCCTCTTTCTGTGATAATATTAGACTATTTGTCATCTTTCTTTTTTAAAAATATTTTTTTTTGGTTGTAGATGAACACAATATTTTTATTTTATTTATTTATTTTTTTATGTGGTGCTGAGGATTGAACCCAGTGCCTCACGCATGCGAGGCAAGCTTTCAACCAGTGAGCTACAACCCCAGCCCTCATCTTTCTTCTTTATTAATGAATGCATCTATAAATTGAACTTCCCTCTTAAAACTGCTTTTACTGCACTCTGTTAATTTCATTACGATGGATTTTCATTTGTGATTTGTCTCAAAATAATTTTAAAATACTATTTTGAATTTTTTTTGTCCATTGGGTTATCCAGGAACATGTTTAATTTTCATGTTTTATGAAGTTTCTAAGGTTTCTTTTTCTATTTCTATTTTCATATCATTGTTATGATTCAATCTTCTTTAATTTGTTAAGACTTCTTTTGAGCACTAACGTATAGTCTGTCCTGGAGTATGATCCATATGCACTAGAAAACTAATGTGTATGACTGTGGGTGCCACAATGGCCTACAGGAATTTGTGGCAGTGGTGGTGGCAGTAAAGGTTTTTGAGGTCCTTTTATTCAAAAAAGAATTAAAAATTAATTTTAAAAATTTAAATTAATATTTTATTTATTTATTTTTTGGTTGGACACAATACCTTCTTTTATTTATTTTTGTGTGGTGCTGAGGATTGAACCCAGGGCCTTGCATGTGTTAGGCAAACGCTCTACCACTGGGCCACAACCCCAGCCCAAGGTCCTTTTGTTCTTTATAAATTACCTGACTCAGGCATTTTGTTAGAGCAACAGAAAATGGACTAAGAAAATGTGATTTGGTATTAATATATCTTTACCATTTCATTTGGCATTTAGCACATTCTTTCAATTTGACAACTCATGTCCTCTGTTTTTGGAGAATATTCTTAATTATTCCATTAGTGATGGTTCCCTCCTATTTTCTGTTCTCTCTCTCTCTCTCTTTTTTTTTTTTTTTTGCCAGCTGCTGAAATTCCTAGCCTGCTTCTGTAATTGCCTTGTCCATTTTTCTTCTGTTTAGTATCAGTTTAGTTTTTTGCTTTATTTTTTTTAACTACTCAACTTAGTTTTCCAAAGTTTTGTATTTATGCTATTAGATTTTTAAGGTCTAAGGACTAATTTTGTTGTCTGAATGCTACCTTTTTTGTGATATCATATATTTAATGATGTTTTTACATATGTAATGTCTTTCCTTATTTTAAGAGCATATTAATGGCTGGGTGTGGTGGCACACTCCTGTAATCCCAGTGTTTTGGAGGCTGAGACAGGAAGATCATGAGTTCAAAGCCCAGCCTCAGCAATTTAGTGAGGCCCTAAGCGACTTAGTTATATCCTATCTCAAAAAAAAAAAAAAAAAAAAAAAAAAGGCTGGGGATGTAGTTAAGCACCACTGGGTTCAATCCCTAGTACCAAAACAAACAAAAAGTATATTAATGAAAGGTTTTGTTATTGTTGTCATTGTGGGTTAGAATAATTTTCTTCACTTTGTACACCCTTTCCCCAAGTTTTTATTTTCCCCTGAATATTTTGGTCCTGATTTTCCATGTTGGAGGCCTGGTAATACTTTGCTGTGTTGAGGAGGGAAGATCTTGACAGATTCATTTTTCAACAGACTGAGTTTAATATGGTAATTAGATACACAAGTGTAGCTATTCAGTAAGGCAATTAGATATACAATCAGTTGTTCAGGAGGGAGATTCAGGAGATTAAATGAAGGTGTGTTGGCATGTATAGATTGTATCCCAAGGGATGCAATTGGATACAATTGCTTAATGAATAGATTTAGACAAAACAGGGATCTGAGTCCTGAGTCCTGGGGCACCACAACATGGAAGGGGAGAGGTTCCTACTAGAGATATAAATTTGGAAGTCATCAGTAGAGAAATGGTATTTGCAGTGATGACTCCTCCTTGTGAAGGAATGGAAGGGGATAACATTTTTCCATAGTTACTTAAAATAGTCAAATAGCGTGATGAGGAGCCTGCTGAGTTCTGCATCTTCCATAGGAACACAGGTAAGTACTTTCCCATCTGCCTTTAAATTCTAAGCCAAGCACACAGCAACTCAGTGATTTTCACCCAGGGACCAGTTTGCCCTGCCTCTAACTGGGAATATTTGCTAAAGTCAGGGATGTTTTGTTGTTATTACTCAGAAGGTTCTAGTGACTTCTAGTGGGTAGAAGCCAGGCTTGCTTCTAGGCAGCCCTTCAATGCACAGGGTAGCTGCCCATAAGAAGGAATCATTCCATACAAAATGTCAATCATGCTGTGATTGAGAAACATTAAGACATTCTTACCACTATTACTTTTTTTCCTCCCATTTGTGATAAGATTGGGGAAACAACTCTAAAAATTTCAGTATTTCAGAATATCAAATATTTGTGGCCTCCATTATGCAGCTACTAATAACAGTGCAAAATGTGACCAGAACGTTTTTTTGTTTTTTTTTTTAGGGGGCTCCAAATATTGTCACTAAGTCAATGGTTACTGAGTCCATGCATGAGAATGAGTACAAGAAATAAAAATTGTCTTTCAGGAACTACAATTTGGAGATTTGTGTAAAAAAGACTGATCCAATGTTGAATGAGCCCTTGAAATAAAGTTTTGTTTTTTTCCTGCAGATGTGTATGTGTGAATGAATGTTTGACATCCTAGGTTTTATCCATCTGTGCTTGCATTTTATCTTGGAGAATAATTTCATTATTACTTTGCATAATGTGTACTAGCTGTCTATCTTTTTGATGGAACAAAGAATACAAATAGGACCTAGAGATGGCAACTTGTTCAGGATCTGAGCAGGAACCAATCCACCCTCAGCCTAACTTTTAACATCATCTCCTCTGGCCCATTTTATTGTGTGTAGATTTGACAAGAATTTGAAAAGGGCTCAAGTATCTTTTATGTCATTGCCATAAATCTGGAGGGGGGTGTCCCCATTGTATATATTAGACCTAGTGCCTGTTCTCATGGAAATTATCATCTGGTGGAGATAAATAGACAAGTAAAGAGACAATTACAAAATTTGTGTCCCTATCCAGCAGCCATACCTGATGTACATAAAAACTTGTAGTTTGGTATTGGTTCATGCATGCAATTGAGTTCAGGCTGGAGGAAGTGTAGGACAGCAATAGTTCATAGCTTCCCTGTCTGTGTTCTGGCCAGTGTGGCTTATTTCTAGTCCCGGATTTCTGCAACATCTCAGCATTTAGGAGGTTGTTTTGGGACGTCATATCTGCTCTACAGAGGATTAGTACAGGCTTCGTGGTACCCATCTCAATCCAGATCCATTTCAGGGAAGCCTCACAAATGTCTCCAGCCATGAGACATTCTCCATGAAGTCCAGGATAACAGTCCATCATCATTCATGTTCCTTAAATTTAAAGTGTTTCCCTAGAAGTAAAACCTGAAACGGGAACATTTGCATGAAATGGCTTATCTCCAAGACTGATCTCACAGTAGCAGAGAGAAAAGCACAAGAAAGCAAAGACTGAGGCTTGGCCTCAGCCCGATCTCATGGGGGCTCGGAAGCACAAATGCTGCCACAAAGTTGTCCCACCTTGAGGCCATTGAGTAAGCCTGTTGCACTGCCAGCTGTTGACTGTCTACCATTCTCAGGGAAAGAATGGAACTTCTAAGATATTGCTGGGAAAACTGTCTTCCATGAATGAGCTGGGTTAACTGCAGAAGTGCAGAGTAAGGAAACTTCGACAGCCAACACTTAGCACTTGTAGGATGGGAGTAATAGCTCAGTAAAAAGTGATCTGGTCAGCAGGTCAATGGCCTCTACTACACCCAGAAAATATACACAACCAGAGCAGCCTCCAGACAGTTTGTGTCTGTGTCCAGTTTGAAACATTTTCCTAGAGACTAGCATTTGAGTGTCTTTTCTATTTTACATATCAAAATCAAGTTTCTCCTCTGAATTCTGGAATTACCTGGGAACATTAAAAGGTTGCCGTTTAAGTTTAGAGGTTTCCCTCTCCATGTTTCTCCTATTTAACATTAATAATTCACTTGACGACTAATTTAACCAAATTCTTCAATCTGAGTTCACAAAAAGTGCAGTTTCAAGAAAGGTTCTTCTGTCAATGACCTAAAAGCTACGCCAGGCATAGACATTTTAAGCATAGTCTGTGCTTTTTTTTTCTACTTGGGTAGAAGCTGGGGACAGGAGCAAATGTCAATGAAAAATGCTATTTTCATTTGAAATGTATCTTGGTTTTATTTTTGTAGAAAGCAGAATTTAGTCAACGCCACTGTTAATAGATTGGATCCATGGTGTCCCCCAAATTTCCTGAGTTAATACAGGAATAGTCAGAGGTGAGATGATTGGATTATGAGAGCTATAACTTGATCAGTCCCTCCTGGACAGTAACTTATAGGCATGTGGAGTGAGGCTGGATGAGGTTGTCACTGGGGGATGCCCTGGAAGGGTGCATCTTCCCTCTCGCCCCACCCACTCTGAAGAAAGGTATGGGAAACTGTTCTCAAGGATCAGCTGGGAATGTAAATGGGGAACAACGGGTAAATAGCAGGGCTGTTCTACTCTTCTTCACCTATAGCAGCTTCTCTCTGTTGTCATTTTTGAACTTCCCTCTCAGACTTTTTTCAATAAATGTTTTGGTAGCTCAGTATATATTTCAGCCCATTTAAATACACGCATATCCAATGGGAAACAATAGGCTAATGAGAGATATTTACTCATAAGTTTCCCTAACTGGATGTAGCTTGCATTCGGAGATTCCCTTCCACACTGCTATCCAGGGAAAGCACTTATAAAGGCTCTTGAGTGTGCCATGTTCTCCAGAGCCAGAAGCAGTAATTCATGTGTTACCCATAGTTCCAAATATGTGTCAAACCGAGGGTATAAGAAGATTAAGAAGAACTGTATGAAGGCATGAGACTATGGGCTGAGCCAAAAAGCAGGCTGAGGAGCAAATGTGTTATACCCAGAACAACCAAGTGCCGCTCTTCCACTGTCGAACATACCAAGCATAATCCCAGGTCTCAATTGAGAATGATCTAATTCTGGGGAGACACCTCTGTTTCTCTGGTGGCCTCCAGAGATTGAACAGGCCTGTGTAAATTACATGAAGCAGTTATGGGCCATACCACCTCTTCTGCACCAGCCAGGCAGCAGGTACCTAAAGCCAGCAATCTGGTGGGCAAAATTTCTGAAAACAGTAATACACAAAATGTTGATCCATTTTGTTCTCTGATTTAAAACCCATTAATATTTCCTCCCTATGAGTTGTTTGGTTTTTAAAATGGTATATAATAGCTGAACAAATTTCATAAAAATTTACAGCCTAGGAGCTGGGGTTGTAGCTTAGTGGTAGTGTGCTTACCTAGCATGTGTGAGGCACTGGGTTTGATTCTCAGCACCATATATAAATAAAGGTCCATGGACAACTAAAAAATATTTTAAAAATTTACAGCCTAGCAGATAGCAGTGCACAATAGAGTTGTTTGGTATAATGATGTAAGCCCTGATTTTAAAATAATGTTTGCAACTACTGGAAGATATCTATAAGCCCTTCCCTAAGACTCAGTGATGTTGTCTGAATTGCTTCAAATAATCCTGGAATTGTGAAAAGAAAAGAAAATCATACAGAATAAAATCATTTATCATCAGTGTAGGGGGTATGGCTCAGTGGTAGAGAATTGACTGGCATGTGTGAGGCACTGGGTTTGATCCTCAGCACCACATAAAAATGAGTAAAATAAAAGTATTGTGTCCATCTACAACTAAAAAATATTTTTAAAAATTATATAATTTTTATCATATATAAAAAGAGATCTATAGTTTGAATTAATAGAAAACAAGTTTTTAGACTTTTTTAAATTAAGTAAGTGTGAGATAAGTATTCAAAGACTGTCCATTTAAATATGTAAAATTATTACCCTTCTAGGAGCACTTTCATGTCATGGTGACTTCAGGGAATCATCATACTTCAGACCCTTGGCTGTAGGGAAGAATGGGAACTTGGAGGCTGGAGAACCAAGTAGGACTGGACCAGGAGGGGCCCTGTGAACCAGGTTAAATCATTTAGCTTCCACTTTGAGGCCAGAATCCAGGTTAAGTGACCATCAAAGCTTCTGCCAGATTTGAGATTCTCCTGTTTTAGAAATGTAGTATTTGTACAAAAATAAAATAAAACCAAAGACTCACTCAAAGTTCGCATTGTACAAATAAAGAAAATTCCATCTTTGATCCACATTTAAAAGACAGATTTAAAAAAACTTTTAGTTAAACTTTTAGTTAAATTTTAATTGAAAAATCTATAAACTGTTGAACTTCAGTTCTATTCAGAATCTTTGAACTCCATTGTTCTGTAAATATTTTCTACCAGTGGAACATGAAAATACCACTTATTAGTATTTACCCTATAGCACAAACAAATAAACTTGTTTGCACTTAAAACAACATATTACCCCACACCTTAAATTTCCCTTCCTGAAAATGATGGCAAAAGTGTTTTGTTTGTTTTAACTTGACCCATCTTTTACATCTGAATCATTTTACAGATTTTCTTTTGAGACAAGTGGCCTTAGATGTTCAGATAATAGTGGCAGATTTCTGCCATTTCAATGATATTTATTAGAGAAACCTTAGTGAAATATTTATGTCAAATTTTCTTTTATATTGTAAATAGAACCTTATTAATTCAATGCAAGCAATGTCAATGTGACCATAAATATTCAATTTATAGAAATATGTTTAGAGACATCTGTTTTATTTAAAATAGAGTACCTATTATATTCTAAAGTGGAAATGAATAATAATAAAGGTATAAATTTAGAAATGTCTTATTAATACAAAACATCATAAAAATAAACATAATTATTAAAGAATTTAAAAAAAAATAGTACGATATTCCATTGTTATATAGTTTTATTTTTTGAGCTCTTATTTTAAATTATTAAAATCTTTACTGAAACATGATTTTTTACACAAATATATTTTATTTCTCAATGTATATTAATCTTTAAATGAGCAGTATATATGAATTGAGAGATATTGGAGGATATGCATTCCCCACTAAACACTAAAGTGTTTGGTTGGTACTTAGAGAATGATGGCAGCATCCTGAGCATGACATGCTGATTTCCAGTCACAATCTTTTCTCTGCCTAATGTTCAGCTCCTCCCCTAGACTGGGGAAGACAAGGAACTATTCCTTGGACTCCCTTTACAGATGTAGGTTATCCTTAGACCATTTCCAACACCAAGGATGGACCCAACCAGGTCTTCTCTAAAAGAGACAACCTCATGAGCCTTGACTATTTCAGACTCCTTCTGAAGTCATCTCCGTTTAAAATGGAACCCAGGTAAGATTTTGTCAGTATCAGAAACAAATGGGATTTACCAGATGCATGCAGAAAATGATCAAACACAGAGAAGAAAGGGAAAATGTGTGGCTTCCTGGTTTTTAGCATTGAGCCATTCTTCATAGTGCCAATTCTGGTATTAGAGTTCTTTTATTTGTATTTATAAAAGTAAGTTCCCCCTGGGTTGGGTGTAAATTTCTCCAAAATACCTCCTATCCTTATTCCTAGGTATGAAAGGGTGTTTTCGTTCCAATTTTAGTTTTCTTATTTAGAGATTCCCTCTTTCAGAATTAATAATTAACCAGAAAACTAATTTATCCAACTCTTTAAACTCAATTTATTTGAAAGGAAAGTAGGCTTCAAGCAGGTTATGTCCATGGTTTTATACCACCTCTAGCCATGGGCCTTTTGGAAATACTTTGTTTTTTAATTTTCCTGGAGAAAAGTTTGGGACAGGGACAGGAACAAATGTGAGTAAAACAACTCATCTTCATTTTGTAATGTATCTTATAGTGATGAGTGAAAAAGCAAATTCAACAGATTGTGTTGATTTGAATATAACTCTCTCCTTCTGAGAGCACCAAATAGGTAGTCTCATTTCTGAATGAGAAAACCAAGGCAGCGTTTTGATTTGATAAGTGACTAACAAAGTGACAGCTTTTATGAGATTGTTATTTATAAAAATGTACATAAGTGATTACTCACATTCCACTTCAAAAAGGCACAAAGTCAACTCAAGATAATAACTTAATTTTGTCATTTCTTGCTTATTTGTATTCAGTACTTAGTTTGACTTGTGTTTTTCATGGACTACACACAGTTAAGCCAGAGTTACATGGGGGTCAATTCTAATACTGCGAAATGGACTACACACAGTTAAGCCAGAGTTACATGGGGGTCAATTCTAATACTGCGATTTGAAAATTTATTGTTGTAATTAATTATGTCTACATTTCTGAGCTGATTCTTTACAACTTTTAGTGGTATTGAAAGCCTGTACATTTTTAATTATGTCTTAAAAATAATGATCTCATATCTAGAAATAATATTTAAGTACTGAAAAGTAACCAGGTATTATCTAATAGAACCAACTTGTTTCATATGTGAGGGTAAGTCCAGAGAGGGCAAGGGATTGGCCAAAGGTCACACTCCTAGAGAGAGAGAGAGAGGGGCAGGACTTTCATTCATGTCTTCTCATTATCACCAATTTTTTCCAGTGTCAAAAAATGTGCATATAAACATGTTAAATGTATTATAAATATAAATATATACTTAGAATATCATAAATTTGTAGTATTTTCTCATTTCTAGTCTTTAGATTTTATCACATGGCCACAATCACACCATTACCTTAATTAATTTTTATTTCTTTTTGAAAGACAAACAATTGAAGCTCATAGAAGTTTGTATTAATTGACTTTACATTAGTGGCAGAACTAGGGATAGAACCTGGGATCCTAAGATCCTTGTCCAAGGACATTCTGAATTCTTCCCCACTACATTGCATTGGCCCTTAATAGAAAGCACCTCCTCACCTGCTCTGAAGACGTGAGAGTGTGCTGTTTACAACATGGTAATTAATTACTTTGACTATTTGACTGACTGATCAAATATTTATGGAACACCTAGCATGTAATAGCACTGAGGATATTGCAGATGAGAAAAGATAATTCCTAGAGATTATCTTTCATACAAGCAAAAGATGAATAAATGAACCAATGAATGAAGGAATAAATGAGAGTAGGTAGTTATTAGTATTTTGAAGTGAAAAGCACAAAGATAAAAAGTTGATGAAGCACTATTTAAAAATATGGACAGGAGGGTTCTGTTAAGGAGATGACACTCGAGCAGATGTTGAAGAAGTGAGGGAGGAAGCCATGCAATCATCTGGGGGAAACATTCTAGGTAAAGGCCAAAGATGCAGTCTCACCTCTCTGCAAGCTCAGTGGCCTGATCCTCTGCAGCTGTTGAAAGAAAATGAAAATATAAAATTCCTCATATGGCTAGATCATAATACTGGTACATCAGTAAGAATTCCAGAACCATTTTTAAGGACTTCTAAACACTAAATAGGTTATGTGTCACTTCTCCCACCACATAAACAACTCAGTACTGAACTAAAAAATATAAACTTTTTAAAAATACTGAAAATAAAATAGCCTTTTATTTCTAGATTTTTCTATTTTTCCATATTTTATTGGTGCATTATAATCATACATAATGTGGTATTTGATGTTACATATTCATACATGCACACAATATAACAACATAATTTGATCAGTATTTTTCCCCAGTAGCTACCCTTTCCATCCTCCCCTCTCTATCCCTGATCCCTTTCCAATACTCTACTGGTCTCTGATTTTTCATGAGGTCCTTCCTTGCTGCACACCTTCATTTCCTTTTTCCTCTCTAGCTTCCATATATGAGAGAAAACATCTGAGCCTGTACTTTCTGAGTTTGCCTTATTTCACTTAAGATAATGTTCTCAAGTTTCTTCCATTCTTCTTTATGGCTTAATAAACTCCGTTTTGTGTGTGTGTGTGTGTGCGTGTGTGTGTGTGTTTGTATAAAATATATAATATTTTCTTTATTCATCCACTGATGGATGCCTAGGCTAGTTCCATAGATTGGATTTTGTGAATTGTGCTGCTATAAATGTGTATGTATGTATCACTGTAATATGATGACATTAATCCTTTAGAATAAATACGAAGTAGTTGTATAGCTGAGTCATGTTCCATTCCTAGTCTTTTGAGAAAACTCTATACTGATTTCCATAGTATTTATACTAATTTACAATATCAACAGTGTATATAAGTTCCTTTTTCTACACATCCTCCCCAGTATTTATTATTGTTTATATTCTTGATGGTTGCCATTCTAACTGGAGTGAGGTAAGATACCACTGTAGTTTTGATTTACATTTCCCTGGTTGCTAAAGATATTTGAACATTTCTTCATGTATTTATTGGCCACTTATGTTTTTTCTTTTGAGGAATTCTTCTTAATTTATTTGCCCACCTATTAATTGGGATATTTGCTTTTTTCTGGCATTCAGTTTATTGAATTTTTTATATATTTTAGATATGAATCCTCTGTCAAACAGTAAATAACAAAGATTTTCTTCTATGTTTTAAGATTCTCTTTTCATATTCTTAATTGTTTCCTCTACTGTGCAGAGGGTTTTTCATTTGAAGTCATCCTTTTTATTAATTCTTGGTATTATTTCCTGAGTTTTAGGAGTCCTAATGAAGAAATTGTTGCATATATATATATATATATATATATATATATATATATAGAGAGAGAGAGAGAGAGAGAGAGAGAGAGACACTCTATATTTTCTTCTAGGAGTTATATAGTTTCTGGTCAATTTCCTAGGTCTTCGATTCATTTTGAGTTGATTTTTGTGCAGGGTGGTAGACAAGGGTCTGGTCTCATCCTTCTACTTATGGATAACCAGTTTCCCAGCACCATTGTTTAAAAAGCTGTCTTTTCTCCAATGTTTTTTTAGCACCTTTATCAAGGATCAGACAACTGGATATGTGGGTTTTCCTCTGTATCTGTATTCTGTACCATTGGTCTATATGCCTGCTTTTATGCCAGTACTATGCAGTTTTTGTTTGTCTGGTACTGGGGATTGAACTCAGGAACACTTAGCCACTGAGCCGCATCCCCAGCCTTTTTTTAATTTAAATATTTTTTAGCTGTCAATGGATCCTTATTTATTTACATGTGGTGCTGAGACTGGAACTCAGTGCCTTACACATGCTAGGCAAGAGCTCTACCACTGAGCCACAACCCTAGCCCCTCCCTAGCCCTTTGTTTTTTGGTGGGGGAGTATGGGGATTGAATTCAGGGGCACTTGACCACTGAGCCACATTCCTAGACTATTTTGTATTTTATTAGAGACACGGCCTCACTGAGTTGCTTAGTGCCTCTCTAAATTGCTGAGGCTGGCTTTGAACTTGCTATTCTCCTCCTCAGCCTCCAGAGCTACAGGGATTACAGGTGTGTGCCATTGCACCTGGCTCCCTGCAGTTTTTATTATCATTGCTCTATAGTATAATTTGGAGTCAATATTGTTATGCCTCCAGCATTGCTTTTTTGGCTTAGAATTCCTTTGGCTACTCTAGATTTTTTTTCTTCCAAATGAATTGTAGGGGTTTTTTTTTCTATTTCTGTGAAAAATGTCATTGTTATTTTGATAGGGATTGCATGGTCAGGTTAGAAAAATATTGAATCTGTATATTGCTTTTGGTAATATGGCCATTTTAATAATATTAATTTTGCTGATCCATGAAAATGGCAGTTTTTTCCATTTTCTAGTATTTTCTTCAATTTCTTTCTTCAATATTCCATTGTTTTTGTGGTAGAGGTCTTTTATCTCCTTGATTAGATTTTTATTCCTAGGGTTTTTGTCAGCTTCTTTGTTTTTTTGTACCAGGGATTGAACTCAGAGGCATTTGGCCACTGAGCCACATTCTTGGCCATGTATTTTGGGTGTGTGTGTGTGTGTATTTTTTTTTCTTACAAACAGGGTCTTCTGAGTTGTTTAGGGCCTCATTAAATTGCTGAGGCTGGCTTTGAACTCGAGATCCTCCTGCCTCTGTCTCCTGTGCCGCTGGGGATTACTGGTGTGCGCCACAGTGCCAGCCTATTTTCCTGATTTCTTTATCAGCAAATTCATTATTCATGCATAGGAAAGCCATTGATTTTTGTATGTTGATTTTTTTAACTTCCTACTTTGCTGAATTTCTTAGTTCTGACAGTCTTCTGGTGGAGCTTTTTAGATCTTCTACATATAAGGTCATGTCTACAAACAGTGATAACTTGACTTCTTCCTTTTCTGTTTTTATCCCTTTTATTTTCTTC
Source organism: Marmota marmota marmota (assembly GCF_001458135.2). Taxonomy (NCBI): domain Eukaryota; kingdom Metazoa; phylum Chordata; class Mammalia; order Rodentia; family Sciuridae; genus Marmota; species Marmota marmota. The sequence goes on from NW_026000051.1 coordinate 10,014,388, forward strand.
TCTTGTGTAATTGTGCTGGTAAAAATGTCCAATACTACACTGGATAGGAGTGTTCAGATTGGACACCCCTAGATTTTTCTGATTGCAAAATTCTTATTAAATTCAATTTAAGACAGCTATTGAAAGTGTTAAATCCAGAAACAGGTTATTCAGCTTCAGTTTTTAAGAACCTGAACATATTAATTGGCAGTTTGTTCATCTGAAAATGGGAACAGTAATAGGACTTTCCTCACTTAATAGGTGTAGCAAAATAATAGTTTTTATATTTTTATGGTTTCCATAGGAGGTGTCTCCCAGAAGCTCATGTATGAGACAAAGTAAGAATGTTCAGAGTTGAAAAGACTAGATTATGAGAGCTGTAACCTGATAAATGGGTTAATCCACTGATATGGATTAAATGGGTGGTAGCTGTAGGCAGATAGGGTGTGGCTGGAGGAAGGAGGTCACTGGGGGACACCTGTGGGGTTTATACTTTGTCTCTTAAGAGCAGAGTGCTTTCTCTTCTTCCTGGTTGCCGTGTCCTTAGCTTCTTTCATCTGCCTTGTGCTTTTTTTTTTTTTTTAAAGAGAGAGAGAGAGAGAGAGAGAATTTTTAATATTTAATTTTTGGTTTTCGGCGGACACAACATCTTTGTTTGTATGTGGTGCTGAGGATCGAACCTGGGCCGCACGCATGCCAGGTGAGCGCGCTACCGCTTGAGCCACATCCCCAGCCCTGCCTTGTGCTTTTATCATGATGTTCTGCCTCACCTCAGGCCCAAAGCTATGAAGTCAGCTGACCATGGATTGAGCCTCTAAAACTATGAACCAAAATAAGCTTTTTGTCCTCTACATTGTTCTGGTAAGGTCTTTTGGTTACAGTGGTGTAAAAGATGACCAAAACAAAAGTTGATACCAGGAGTAGGGTTAATGCTTTGACTACCCTGACCATGTACTTCAAAAGCCTTCAGAGCTGGATTAAAGGGGAGGGAGGATTTTGAAAAATCTAGAGATAAAAGCTGAAAAACTTAAAAAATGTTGTAAGTAGAGCCGAATGGGTGAATCTAGTGGGGGCTCAGAATGCTGACAGAACTGCAGACAGTAAATACTGACTGGGCTCATGAGGTTTCAGAGGAGAAAGAGGACTCTATTGAAAATTGGACTGGAGGCCATTAATGTTACATTCAGACAAAAAAAAAAGTTGCTTATATTTTGTACATGTCCTAACACCTACCGTGAGACTAAATTGAAAAGTGCTGGACTAATTTATCTGGCAGAGGAAATTTCAAGGCAGTACAACATTCATGGAGTGGCATAAATATTGCTGATGAATTTTAGCCAAGTTTACTGTGATAATCAGGAAAGAATCCAGAGAAGAAAGATATGAAAAATATCCAATTTGGTTAAACAAGTTCGAATAAAACTGGGACTATGAACATTTTAGTTGTCAAAGAGATTAAAACCACTAAAAAGATGCTAACCACTGTACTCAAAACAATAAGAAAGATGGCTTAAGGGCATCTTAGAAATTGACAAGACTATGCCCCTTAGGCTTAAGGGTATAGAAGTAAAAATTTATTTGAGAAGAGACAAAGGAGTACACTGCTTACACAGGGGAGCCTAGGAAGTTTTTGTTTGTTTGTTTTTGTTTTTTGTTTGTTTGTTTGTTTGTTAAACAATGATCAGCCACCCCGGCACTCAGAGGCTGCTGCAGGTATGGTTCCAGGAGGTTTGGCTACTGCTGAAGATGGTGGGAAACCACACAGTCCCTGTGAGCATCCCCTGAGGATGTGATGCATAAAGATGTGAGAAAGAAGCTGAAGCTGCAATGGAAACCCTCAAGATCGAGGGATAACAGTACTATGAAATGTCTGGCAAGGAAAGCTGCTGGAATTGAGCAGAGGCAACCCAAGAGAGGACCATATGTACTACAGTCAACAAGGCCACAGAGCAAAACTACATAAGCCTTTTAGAAAAACCATTACAATGCCATGTGCCCCAGATACTAGACATGGAGCTACAGGATTTGATTGCTGAGCTAAATTATAATCCTGCTTTGGTCTCATCCTTTCTTTTTATGTTCTTATTTCCTCCTTGCAAAATGAAAATGTTTATATGACATATATAACTTGCCATTGATCTTCACAAGGGAAAGTATCCAAGGGTTTGCCTTGAGTCTCAGATAAGATTTGGATATGGACTTTCAACAGTGCTATTAAGACTATGGGACGCTAAAAAAAATGAATGTATTTTATATTGTGAGATGACATAAACATTTGGAGGTCAAAGGTGGGACGCTATGGTTTAGAAACGATGTGTTCCCCAAAAGCTCATGTATGAGACAATGTAAGAATGTTCAGAAGTGAAATGATTAAATTATAAGAGCAGTAACTTAGTAGATTTATCACTGATACAGGTTAACTGGGTGGTTGCTGTGGGCAGGGAAAGTGTGGCTGGAGGAAGTAAGTCACTGGGGACACAACTTTGGGGTTTATATTTTGTCTCTGTTGAGCACAGTGCTCTCTCTCTCTCTGCTTCCTGGTTGCCATGTCCTGAGCTGCTGTCATCTGCCACGCCCTTTCAATGCCATGTTCTGCCTCATCTCAGGCTCAGAGCTATGGAGTCAATTGACTATAAACTGAAACCTCTCGAATCAGGAGCCAAAATGAACTGTTCCTCCTCTACATTGTTCTTGTCAGATCTTTTGATCACAGAGACATAAAAAGCTGACTAAGACATATGTGTATGAATATATAGGTGCTTAGGATGGAGCCTAGCACATAGTAAATATTTGATAAAGGCATCTTTGTTACAAGCTTTCATTGTTTTGAGGAAAATGCCTGAGAAAAACAACTTAAAGGAGGAAAAACTTATTTTGGCTCATGATTTCAGAGGTTTCAGACTATTGTTAGCTGGTTGCATTGTTTTGGGTCTGAGGCAAAGCAGAACATCATGACAGTGGGAGGGTGGAGGAGAAGGCTACTTACCACATGACAGCCAGGAAGCAGAGAAAGGAGGAAAGAAAGAAAAAGAAAGTGCAGTGCAGTAATTCTGCCCAGTGTGGTGGTGGGTGCCCCCCAAGCCTGTCGGAACACTTCACTTAGTCAATCACTAAGGCCTTTGGGGTTGATAAATGCTTCATATGCAGCTCTCACTATTAAAATTAGATACTTCAGTGATACATAAAAATATTCTATTTATTATAAGTGCATCTAATAAGACAATGAAAAGTTACACATCTTAAAATTTGTGTTTTAAAGCTTGTATAGGTTCATTTCCATTCTTATATAAAGGCATAAAAGTAAAATGGAGGCAACAGCCAATGGTTGGAACAGTGCTTGTAACTTTAACCTCAATTATATACATTATATACAACTGGGACCCTAATGTAAATTTTCACCTCATTTACTTGAGATATTGATCAAATTAATCTCTGATCACTAAAACAGGAATAATAATAGCACCTACATCACCGGCTTATAAAGATGATAAGAGCTCTATGGAAGTGCCAACATGCTCTGACACATCACTACCCAAGTTACTGCCTTTATGATTATTGTTGTATGATTATTGTTATTTTTGTTACCTCACAGAACTCCATCACTACTGCCAGATACCTTCCTCCAGCTCACTCATATTCTTCGTCTTTATACCCTCACTAGAAAGGCATCTTTCTAAGATCAGTTCTTTTGAACTAACTTAGTGAAATTGGTGGATCTTATTCTTAATGTTGAGTACTAAGTATGCTGGGTGCTGTCATATACATGCTCTTATTTAATCCTGACCACAGTCTGGTTTAAAGAAAATACATGCTGAAATTTTAACAGATGTATTATTTTGGACTCAGGAAGAATTAGTGACTTTACCTCAGTCATTCAGCCAGCAGATGGCAGGGTTGAAATTCAGTTTTTAGCACCTGTATTTTATTTATTTGGTTTTTTTACTTCAATGGGAGAAAGAAAGAGAGGGAGGGAGGAAGAGAGGGAGGAAGAGAAAGAAAAAAGGGGGACGGAAGAAAGGAAGTAAAAGGAAAGAGAAAGGGAGAAAAGGAGGGAGAAAAGGAGATAGAGAGGGAGGAAAGGAAGGAAGAAAGGAAAGAAGGAAGACAGGGAAGGAGGGAGGGAGGGAGGGAGAAAAACAAGTGCCCACTTCTATGTTGCCGTGAATACCATGGAGTTCTCCCTGGCTGCTATTATTACCTTTCCAAACATAAACAAAATCCCCAGCTCTATTTCCCAGGTCTTAATTCCAACCTCTTTTTTTCTTAGAAACTATGCTGAAATTATCATAGATCACAAAATAAATTTTTATTTTTAAATATTATTTAAGTTGAAATATGTCTATTTTAAGTTGAATCTCACAAGTGAGAGAAAAAAATCAGTGTAAGAACACATGTCTTATAAAGATACTGAACTTTTTCCTATTTCAACAGCTATGTCATTTCAGCACCGAACATATTTCATGTTGGAGCATCTGAAAATATTGTAATTCAAGTTTATGGATACACTGAAGCATTTGATGCAACAGTCTCTATTAAAAGTTATCCTGATAAAAAAATTAGTTACTCTTCAAGCTATGTTATTTTATCCCCAGAAAATAAATTCCAAAACTCTGCAATCTTAACGGTATGTATTTATCCTTCATTTTATTTTTATATGCAGAATATTTCTGATAAAATATGTACAAAATTTGAATATTTCATGTACTTGTTGATTGATTGTATGTCCTCCTCTGAGAAGTGTCTGTTCAGGTCCTTGGCCCATTTGTTGATTGGGTTGTTTGTTATCTTATTGTCTAATTTTTGGAGTTCTTTGTATACTCTGGATATTAGGGCTCTATCTGAAGTGTGAGGAGTAAAGATTTGTTCCCAGGATGTAGGCTGTCTATTTACCTCTCTTATTGTTTCTTTAGCTGAGAAAAAACTTTTTAGTTTGAGTAAGTCCCATTTGTTGATTCTAGTTATTAACTTTTGTGCTATGGGTGTCCTATTGAGGAATTTGGAGCCCGACCCCACNNGGAAATTGCATGGAAATGGAAGGAGACCCTCAGGGTTATACAAAAGAACATACAAGAGGAAATAAGGGGAAAGGGAAAAATAATACAAGGGGGAGAAATGAAGGTCAGTAGAGGGGGTAGAGAGAGAAGAGGGGAGGGGAGGGGAGGGGAGGGGGGATAGTAGAGGATAGGAAAGGTAGCAGAACATGACAGACACTAGTATGGGAATATGTAAATCAATGGATGTGTAATTGATGTGATTCTGCAATCTGTATATGGGCTAAAAATGGGAGTTCATAACCCACTTGAAGCAAAGTGTGAAAGATGATATATCAAGAACTATGTAATGTTTTGAACAACCAACAATAAAAAAAAATTTGAATATTGATAAACATAAGATTTGACCATTTGCACCACCCTACCACTGTGTAATTATTAGATGATTATCAGTTGATAATGCTAATCTGAGTGAAATAGAAAATTCTAAACTGAAAAATTGTGTCTTCAATACAAGTGAATGTTCAGATTCTAATTGGGAAGTAAAATTGTGTGCATTTGTTTAAACGCAAATATTCTAAAACCATAGCTTCCAAAAGTAATAAGACTATTGACTACTAAAGTGAATAGCTCTCATCAGCATTCCACAGTAAATAGAAATATCAACCTTGACCAAATAACTTCTTCTATTAAGATACTGCAGTACAGACTTGAGGATGCTTATGATTCATTTCTTATCTAAAATTCTGATATTTAAAAAGAATCAGAAAAATTAAACATCAAAGTTGAAAGGACCTCTGGGACTCATTTGCATCATTGTTTCTCTCCAATGAGTTGTTTAAAAAGAAATTAAAAATTTAAATTTTATAAAGAGCTTAAAATTATGTTACTTTTCTAATTTTTGAACTCATTTTGTACATCTGTCTTGATTTTTAAAAATATTTATTTTTTAGTGTTAGTTGGATACAATACCTTTATTTTATTTATTTATGTTTATGTGGTGCTGAAGATAGAACCTAGGGCCTTGCACATGCTAAGCAAATGCTCTACCGCTGAGCCACACCCCAAGCCCTGTTTTTACTTTTTAATTCTGTAAAAGTCATAAGCATAAGATTCTACCTTATATTAGGTTTATATTTATTTATGTCTTTTTAAAATATGTTATAAATAATCAAGTGTCAATGCTGAGAATCTTTTATATATTTTATCCTTTAAAAAATGTATAGAGCTAGGCGCAGTGGTGCACACCAATTAATCCTAGCAATTTAGGAGACTAAGGCAGGAGGATCACAAGTTCAAAGATAATTTCAGCTATTTATCAAGGCCATGTCTCAAAATTAAAAAATGATTGGGTATGTTGCTCAGTGTAAGATCCCCTTGGGCTCATTCTCCAGTTAAAAAGGTGGTGCATATTTTATTTATTTATTTATTTATTTATTTATTTTTGAGGCTATTGTGAATGGAGTAGTTTTCCTAATTTCTCTTTCAGTGGATTCACCACTGATGTATAGGAATGTGTTTGATTTATGGGTGTTGATTTTATATCCTGCTACTTTGCTGAATTCATTTATTAGTTCTAGAAGTTTCCTGGTGGAATTTTTTGGGTCTTCTAGATATAGAATTATGTCATTGGCAAATAGTGATAGTTTGAGTTCTTCTTTACCTATTTGTATCCTTTTAATTTCTTTCTTTTGTCTAATTGCCCTGGCTAAAGTTTCAAGGATGATGTTGAATAGAAGTGGTAAAAGAGGACATTCTTGTCTTGTTCCAGTTTTTAGCAGGAATGCTTTCAAATTTTCTCCATTTAGAATGACACTGGCCTTGGGTTTAGCATATACAGCTTTTAAAATGTTGAGGTATGTTCCTACTATCCCTAGGTTTTCTAATGTTTTGAACATGAAGGTGTGCTGTATTTTGTCAAATTTTTTTTTTTTGCATCTATTGAGATGATCAAATGATTCTTGTTTTTAAGTCTATTAATATGATGAATTACATTTATTACTTTCCATATGTTGAACCAACCCTGCATCTCTGGGATGAACCCTACTTGATCACCGTGCACTCTCCTTTTGATATGTTTTTGTATGCAATTTGCCAGAATTTTACTGAGAATTTTTGCATCTATGTTCATTAGGGATATTGGTCTGAAGTTTTTTTTTCCTTGTTGTGTCTTTGTCTGGTTTTGATATCAGGGTGATATTAGCCTCATAGAATAAGTTTGGAAGGGTTCCCTCCTTTTCTATTTCATGGAATACTTTTAAGAATATTGGTGTTAATTCTTCTTTGAAAGTCTTTTAATTCTGTAAAACAATCCATCTGGTCCTGGACTTTTCTTGGCTGATAGGCTTTTGATGGCTTTTTCTATTTCATTACTTGAACTTGATCTATTTAAATCATGTATGACCTCCTCATTCAGTTTGGATAGGTCATATGTTTCTAGAAATTAAATAAAATACCTGGCAATCAATCTAACAAAAGAGGTGAAAGACTTCTACAATGAAAACTACAAAGCACTAAAAGAAAAAAAGAAATTGAAGAAAACCTCAGAAGATGGAAATATCTCCCATGTACCTGGGTAGGCAGAATTAATATTGTCAAAATGGCCATACTACCAAAAACATTATACAGATTTAATGCAATTCCTATTAAAATTCCAATGACATTCTTCATATAAATAGACAAAGCAATCATAAAATTTATTTGGAAAAATAAGAGACCTAGAATAATTAAAGCAATCCTTAGCAAGAAAAGTGAAGGAGGAAGCATCACAATACCAGACCTTAAACTATACTACAAAGCTGTAGTAATAAAAACAGCATGATATTGGCACCAAAATAGACTTGTAGACCATTGGTACAGAATAGAGGACACAGAGACAAACCCTGCCTGACATAAATGTAGTTATTTCATATTAGACAAAGGTATCAAAAACATTCACTGGAGAAAAGTTAGCCTATTCAACAAATGGTGCTGGCAAAACTGGAAATCCATATGTAGCAAAATGAAATTAAACCTCTGTCTCTCACCCTGCACAAAAATCAACTCAAAGTGGATCAAAGACTTAGGCACTAGAACAGACCCTGTGCCTAATAGAAGAAAAAATAGGCCCAAATCTTCACCACATTGGCCTTAACAAGACTCCTAAAGCATAAGAAGTAAAATCAAGAATCAATAAATGGGAAGGATTAAAAAGCTTCTTCTCAACAAAGGAAACAATTAATAAAGTGAGGAGAGAGCCTACAGATTGGGAGAAAATCTTTACCACATGCACCTCCAATAAAGCATTATTCTCTAGGATATATAAAGAACTCAAAAAACTTAACACCCCGCCCCCCCAAAAAACCAAATAACCCAATCAATAAATTGGCTAAGAAACTGAACAAATACTTCAAAGAAAAAGAAATACAATTGATCAACAAATATATGAAAAAGTGTTCAACATCTCTAGCAATTAGAGAAATGTAAATCAAAGCTACTGTAAGATTTCATCTCACTCCTGTCAGAATGCCAATCATCAAGAATACAGGCAACAATAAATGTTGGTGAGGATGTGGTGGAAAAGGTACACTCATACATTGCTGGTGGGACTGCAAATTGGAGCAACCACTATGGAAAGCAATATGGAGATTCCTCAGAAAATTGGGAATAGAACTACCATTTGACCCATCTATCCCACTCCTTAGTTTATATCCAAAGGACTTAAAATCAGCATACTACAGGGACACAGCCACATCAATGTTTATAGCAGCTCAATTCACAATAGCTAGACTATGGAACCAACCTAGGTGTCCCTCAATAGATGAATAGATAAAGAAAATGTGGTATATATACTCGATGGAATATTACTCAGCTTTAAAGAAGGGTAAAATTATGGCATTTGCTAGTAAATGGTTGGAGTTGGAGAATATCATGCTAAGCAAAATAAGCCAATCCAACAAAACCAAAGGCTGAATGTTTTCTCTAATATGCAGATGCTAATTCACAATAAGGCAGGACACACTGGGAAGAATAGTGTTACCTTAGATTAGGTAGAGGAAAGTGATAGAAGGGAAGGGGAGGGGATGTGGAGATAGGAAATATAGCAGAATGAAACAGAAATTATTACTGTATGTATATGTGCGTCTACATCACCAATAATGATTCTGCAACATGTACACTCAGAGAAATGAGAAATTATATCCCATCTATGAGATGATATATCATAATGCATAAATGCATTTTATTGTCGTGTATAACTAATTAAAACAAATAAATTTTTTTAAAAAGGTGGTGCATATATTACTCATGTTTAAGGAAAATCAATCTTAATAAATTCTAGCCAGCATAGGGATACTTCATGAAACTTCTGATGGCAAATACTAATACTTTCAGGTTTATTAAGAATTAAAATTTATTCCCCACAAGTGTTATTTTCAGTAAGCACTCCTTATCTGATAAGTTGTAAGGTTGCTACTAGCTACCTGTGGTGTTCACCTTTAAATTTAAACCAATCAATGTTTATGAAGCATTTAATTTTATCTTAACATTCCAATGTATCTTTTTTGCCAATTGTTAGATGTTGTGCCACTATCTTCTAAGGACAAGTCCATTGACCCACGTTCAAATGTTATTCATTACAGGTTACACTACAGAATTATGCGTGTTCTGTAGTGTTTCTTAAGAGTGGAGAAGGAAATCAAGATGCTTTGCATAGTAATCTGAGCATAGAATACTAAAGATTTTTACAATGTTTTCAAAATTTCTACAATAATCTCAAATATGTAATTCTATAGCTTTGGTTTTAGTATTTATTTTCAACGTGTTTTAAATCCTAATTTTCTGAGAAACACTGTGCTTCCTTTTATTACATATTTTTTGTGTAAAATCACATATCATTGAAGGTAAAGGGGATGAGTATAATTATATGCTCAGATTGGGAAGCGTGCACCGTGGCCCAGGAGCAGCAGTGTGTGATGGGCACAGAGTGTGCAGAGCCTAAGCCAGGCTGCCAGAGGCCGTGGAGAGCAGGGCTCATCAGGGAGCCGACCAGGCAGAAGTTTCTCATGTAGCAGTGGCTGCATTAAGAATGTGTAAATTTAGCAAACATGGAACCAAGAAGACTTTCCGTTTTGTTTGTTTGGTTTTTTGTTTTTGAGAGAGAGAGAATTTTTTAATATTTATTTTTCAGTTTTCGGTGGACACAACATCTTTTATTTTTATGTGGTGCTGAGGATCGAACCCAGCACCCCATGCATGCCAGGCAAGCGCCTTACCCCTTGAGCCACATCCCCAGCCCCAACTGTCCCGTTCTTAAAGATAAGGTTGATAATAATTGACACTGAAAGGGCTTTGGGTAAATTTAATTGACTCTTCTGAATCCCAATCTACTTCACTAATGGTGAGATACACACACTCATTTTTTATTTTAATGAGGTTGCAGTGGTGTTGAGAAAGTCAACTTGTCCTAGAACCCTAGAATTACTTTTCTCTTTTCTAGCAATATTTTCTTTTACAGATACAACCCAAACAACTGTCTGGAGAACAAGGCTCTGTTTCATATGTGTATTTGGAAGTCGTATCAAAGCATTTTTCAAAATCAAAAAAAATGCCAATAAGCTATGACAATGGATATCTCTTCGTTCATACAGACAAACCTGTTTACACTCCACACCAGTCAGGTAGAGTGCAAGATTCTTCCTTCTCTGGGGAAAATTGATACTGTGTTGTAGAACTTTTTAACACCTGAAATTGGAGACAGGTTTTCAACCCTGCTCAAGAGACTCAGTCCTAAAGACTTTTATATTTGCAAATAGCATTTTAATTTAGGGAGAAATTGCTAAATAAATTATGGAATAAACAATTTAATTATCTGGTCTGTCACAGTTATTTCACTTATTAAACTTTGTAAAATGTTGAGCTTACCTATTAAACAAATGTAAGACTTAATTGCAAATACAATTTTGGCAATGGGAAAATAACTTATTATAGAACCACATACATGAAAAATTTACTCTGGAGCAGATCCCCAAACTGGGGAAACAAATCCAAGCCAAGGGGATTAGATGTTTCAGCAGAGAATACACCAGCTCACAGAAATGTGTGGATATTAATTTTCAGAGTTTCTACCTGAGAAAATGTCTGTTAAACACACTGTTTTGTTAGAGGGGAAAAGCAGAATAGCCAGTCTAACCCTAGTGAGGAGTGCCTGGAAATATTCTCAGTGGACCAAAAGTTTAACCCAGAAAAGCATGATTCTGCCCACACGGTCATGTATGCAAAGACTTCACCTCTCCATCTCTCCTCCTCACCATCTTTGCCTCTTGACCACACCAGAGACAGGATTATGAGAGATGTGTCTGTACACGGGGGAGCCTCTGACATTTTATTAGTGATAGTTTTGGGGAAAGAAGGCAGAACCAGTAGGTTTTGTTGAAAAATTTGGCACACAGTGGGGACTTGCTAAATGTTGGTGGAGTTGGCATCAACACTGAGGTGGGACATGGCAGTACCACTACCTCTTCAGCAGGGGCACCTGTTACAATCCTCTCAATGGAAAGGTCTAGAGAGGGTGGGGATATTGCCATCATGTTAGACAGAATGTCCTTGCTGGAGCAGTGCCATCTCCTGCCCCTTGAGGATGGCTTGGTGACAAGTTAACAGTCTCTACCCCACACAAGTCAGGTCTTTTAAGCTTGATTATACCTAGAAACAAGCACAACCTCGCCCTTTCTTCTTCCTGTATTAATGATGCTCCTTGACTGGGTCCTGTTTACCCTGCCTACCATCTAGGGTCAGAGTCACTATCCAGTAAGTACCTAGTCTAATACCCAATATATGGGACCTTTCATGGCTATCAGTGCTTTCCTTGACAATGGCCTTGTTATTTACTGATCCTGTAAATCATATTGGGCTTATAATACCAATCCAGTTTTATTATGTGGATAGAACTTTGGCCATGAAATGATTTAGGCATCAGCAAAACCTTAGAGAAATTACAACATGTCCTTAGAAGGCACTTGGTCAGTGTTTATCAAACAGCAAAGAGGTGGAAGATGAACAGAGGATATGTTTTTAAAGTAGGGATGTATTAATTGACAGAAAGAAAATTAACAATATAAGCCCCTGGCATTACACTTCTTTTTTAAAATATTTATTTATTTATTAGTTTAGTTGGACACAAACGTTTATTCATTTATTTTTATGTGGTTCTGAGGATCGAACCCAGGGCCTCACATGAGCTAGGCAAGCGTTCTACCACTGAGCCACAACCCTAGCCCCCTGGCATTACACTTCTAAGAATGAGAAAATATTGGAAAGACCTGACGTAATAAATGTAACAAAAACATATAATTTAAAGTTGCCTTTTGCAATAAAGCTATTTGGGGCCTTGTTGGATTTTGTAGGTGATAAAGTATGTAAGGTCTGATTCAAACTCCCAACTTTTCATTGAAATCTTTAACCCTAATATAAAACAATATTTTATTCTTTTATATAACCATATGGTAGATGTCACTATTTTGCTACTTATGATATCTGTAACAAATAATGGCCTAATATAACTAATTTTATACTATAGTTATATTTATCATGACTTGTTTAATAAAATAAATTGTACTTTAAATTCACTGGGAGAGCTGGGTGCAGTGGTGGATGCCTGTAATCCCAGCACATCTGGAGGCTGAGGAAGGAGGATCAAAAGTTCAAGGCTAGCCTCAGCAAGTTAGTGGGGCCCTAAGCAACTTACTGAGACCCTGTCTCAAAATAAAAGATAAAAAGGGCTTCTGATGTGGCTCAGTAGTTGAATACTCCTGAATTCAATCAATATTTGGAACCAAAATTAAAAAAAAAAAGAAATTACTGGAGAAGTAACTCTTTAAAGAAATTCTAGAGGATTCCCTTTAACATAAAGAATTTTTAGAAATATCAACATCTACAAAGTGACATTTTCTTTCTTTTAAGTATTTTTTTTTTTTTTTTTTGGTACCAGGGATTGAACTCAGGGGCACTCAACTACTGAGCCATATCCCCAGCCCTATTTTGTATTTCATTTAGAGACAGGGTCTCACTGAGTTGCTTAGCACCTCGCCATTTCTGAGGCTGGCCTGGAACTTGCAATTCTCCTGTCTCAGCCTCCTGAGCCACTGGGATTACAAGCATGTGCCACTGTGCCTGGCTTTAAATATAGATTATCAGGTATTGATTGTTTATTAAGTTTTTAAAATGATAATTTTTCTTTTAAGGATGATTTTTTTAAACATCAAAATATTCTTATGCTTAGCACAGTTTTTGATTATATTAATTTTTTTTACAGTAAAGGTTAGAGTTTATTCTCTGAATGATGATTGGAAGCCTGCCAAAAGAAAAACTGTTTTAACTTTCATTGTAAGTATATGATTTATTTAAATAATATTAACTCAAAAGTCCTATTCTATAATCCTGTCCTTACTCTACACTCAATCATTCAATATCCCATAAATGGTTATTAAGCATCTACTATCAAAATAGCATTATAGATGTATATGTCTATAATATAAATATATAAAAAACTAATAAAAATTAAATCTCAACAAGTTGAAGAATTTTATTTTATTTAAACTGTTTAAATACATCCTTTATTATTTCATCTTTAAGAATACCCATCAATCACTAAGAATTAGTTGAATATCTGTCTTATGCATTGATTTTTGATTTGCATGATTTAAGATGAAGAATTATAATCCATAGTTCTTACTTTTAAGGAACTTAGGGTTTAATAACTAGTATGCTAACATGTGTGGAAATTTTTGTTGAACTATGACATGAGCAATTATCAGCCATTTGTCAGACATGACATACATAACAAAAGATGTGTAATAAACTTCCATGGTCTTACCCAGTTAGTAAGAATATAATAAACTGACAATTTTACCCAGTTTCCACACATACCTAGGATATTTTTTATGGGGAAATAAAATACTTCAATTACTCATAACTACTCACTTATTAATAGTAGGTATAGGGATAATGATCTTTTATAATAGGCTGGGTCACCTCTTCTGAAAAATAACAAATCCTTGTCAGAATTCAAGTACAAAAGAGTAGATACTAGAGAGAAAAACTATAGTAGAATATAAATTAAATCAATTATGCAGTAGGAAAAATAATGTAGGTGACAGAAGCTCAGAGGAAAGCAAAATAGGGTGAGAGTGAAGGCATATGTAATGCTTTCTGGAATAAATAAAGAAACCCTTGAACTGGGCCTTATTGAAAGGAATTGACTTGAATTTTTGCTGCTACAACTAAAAGAACTGACAAACAATTTTAGGAGTTTATTTTTATTTTAGGAGTTTATTTTATTTATTTTATTTCCAAAAACAGGAAGGAAGTGGCTTTAAACAAACAAAGAGGTCTCAGACTGTAGATGACCAGCTTCATTGCTCTGGGCCCAATATCAGGCTGGATATGTTGCAGGAGTGTGGTAGAGGAAAGCAGGTCAAGGCATGGCCACCAAGAAGCAGAGGGGCTGGGGGCAGGTGCCCCCACATCATGGACAAAATATAAACCCTAAGTGCATGCCCCCAATAACCCACCTCCTCCAGCCATACCCTGCTTGCCTACAGCTAACCACCCAATTAATCCTTTCAAGTGGATTCATGCACTGATTAGATTAATACTCTTATAACCAAATCGTGTCACTTCTTACACATGAGTTTTTGGAGGACATCTAATATCTAAACTGTAACACAGACATAGGTTCTTTTACAATAATAAATACCATTCCATTTAAGAAACAGCATGAGTTCATCTATGGAGCAGGAAGACTAAAAAGTGAGAAGAGTAAATAAACTCCAGACTGATAGACTGTCTGGAAGAGAACTAAGCAGAAGCAACCTCAGCTGTATTGGAGAATACCAGGGCTATGGACGCAGGCTCTCTAGCCCAGGTCTCATGGTTGAACGTGAGTGAAGCCGAATCCTGGCATCACACAGAAAATGGATGCCAGTGATCCCAAGTAAGAGCTTCCCCAGGGAGGGGAAGGAAGAGGAGCTGATCCAACAGCTGCAGGGAGTCAGTAAATTTCCTGAAAAGATTACTCAGAAAGATCATATTAGATGGATCCTGTAAACTGATGATTAGATGAAGAACAGCAGGGAAGCTACTTAGCTACAAGTGTAGTTTCTTCCTCAAAATAGGCTTTTGTAATTGTTACAGTTTGTCATTCAAGAGGAAAAAAAAGCTTAAAATTCCAACCATGAATTTCAATCTGGATAAATAGTGCTTAGATTTTCATTTAAGGTTCAACCTGACCTCCAAGTGTAGTTCCAAGACCCACAAAACCTCATCCTAATAATATGCTAAACCAAATGCAAAATGAAGCATGCAGGGACATTTTATGAGAACTTTCAAGTTGGTTTAGTCATGTGTGAGGCACTGGGTTCGATCCCCAGCACCATAAAAACAAACAAAAAACTAAATAAACAAAGATAAATTTAAACAGTGCCCACACTGCACATTTATAAATTGTCTAGCTAATAAAATTCAGTTTGCAGAATATTTGCGTTGGAGAATTTTAAGTGAACACATATAAAAAATAAATTCTGATATTTCTAAAGCCTGCTAGGCTCACATTTCATTTATTAGAAGCCTCAGGGATACTTTGCTGTTGTTTACATTTTGTTACACTTCTTTATTAAATTGTGAAATAGAGAGTAGAGCCTCTTCCAAATGATGAGGACAGACAGGAGAGCTTCCAAAAACAGGAAGGAAGTGGCTTTAAACAAACAATATTTGCCTTCAATAACGTTAAACAGAATTTTGTCTTTCATATTTAATTTGAAAAGAGGCGTGTTGGTTGGTAAGTGGTTTTGCAGGTCAAAGATCATATAATTAGTTGAAATTTGTTAAAATGTGGTTTCTGGGCTTTCAGGGCTGCTGTGGGTTGAGTATGTGCCCCAAGCTCAGGTGAGGCAGTGTTGGGAGGTGGGGTCAGGGGAGGAGTCAGAAGGCTCCACCCTGATGAATGAATTAGGCCATTCTCAGGGGAGCAGGTGATTTCTCTGGGAGAGGATTTGTCATCAGAGCAAACTCTTTCCCATGGGCTTGTTTGCCCTTCCTCTTTTCCACCATAAGGGAAACAGGACCAGGGTCCCCCCAGATGCCAGCACCATCCTCTTGGACTTCCAAGGCTCCAGAACAGTGAGCCTAAATAAATCTCTGTTCTTCACCAATTGCCCAGTCTCTCAGATATTCCATCCAGCCACAGAAAATAAACTAAGACAAGGGTGTGTTTGTTTTTATTTTAAGGATCCTGAAGGATCAGAAGTTGACATAGTAGAAGAAAATGATTATACTGGGATTATCTCTTTTCCTGACTTCAAGATTCCATCTAATCCTATGTATGTAAAAATAAGTTTACTTGATAAAGTTCCCTCTACAAAGCACATCAGGAACTTTTGACCTTGAAGCAGACAGTCAAATGGAGCCACCTAGTGTTAACAAAAGATGTCACAAATGTGGATATGCAAAGTCTTCAGTCTTTGGAAAAGTTGGATCAGTTCCTTGGGGGATGGGGTCATCCTTAACTAGAGCCTGGCCAGAGGAGTTGATAGACCTTGCAGGAGGCAGAAGTAGGAGATTTGGTTAGGAGATGGGGGCCAGGATGGGCTACATAGTGAGACCATGTCTCAAAAGAGGAAAAAAAAAATCCCAGTACTTCTCATTCATTATCTTAACATACAGAAATAACAATTGGGAAGAGACAAAAATAGTCCTTGGGATTCTTTTCATCAAAAGCATCACCTCCCACCTCTGAAGGAACCCTGTAGGCTATGGGTCCAAGAGACTGGCGTGGTGCCATTCCTTGCCTGGGTGTTAGATAATCAGGTCCTCTGTAGTTTCTGTCTGCATAGACCACCAGAAGGCAGAGTCCAACGTGGGGACAGTTGGACTGTCATTTCCTCATTGGTCTTCACGTGAAAGGACTTAAAATCGTGTCTGCACAGGATCTGATGTAACACACCTTTAGTGAACACATTCCTGGCATGTGTAAATCACCATGGGAAGCAGAGGTGCCCAATGGAAATCAAGAATCCACAATACCTACTTTGAAGGAACTTAAAATAGAGGAGGACTCATACCACAAGGGCACTTAGAGATGGCTACATTGTAACTTTGAGGCACAATATTTTTATGGTCATTTCTCCTCTGTCCTCTAGAGGGGAGTTAACATTTAATTCATTATATTATCAAGTCATTTCCTAAAAATTTGGACTGAAATTGGGTGACTTTGATAATTTGAATGATTTACAAATTGTGTCCTTTCTTGAAAATGCTACATGCCGTAGAGTACAGAATCAAGCCTATTACTTCACTACTATTATGGTGTCTCTATCTTGTGTCACTGGGAGATAGTGTACTGGCAATGGGAATCTGACTGACCAGTAGTTTCCCCAGCCTGTTGCCCATGTTTAGAGTGTGCTTCACCTTGTCCTTCACAGAGCAAGCTTCCTGTCATCTTTAGGCCTCAGGGAAAATGCTGCCTTTGCAAAAAGGCTATCGATCTATGGAGTCCCTCACTTTCTTTATCTCCATATTTGTGTATTTTTTTCATGACACTTATTTCAATATGGTAGTTGTTTACCTTTTAATCAGCTTGCCTTTTCTTCCACACTATTTTGTAAACTCCTTGAGGGCAGGGGCCTTGTCCATATAGCTCACTGATATATCACAGCACTTCAACATAATAGGCTCTTGGTAAATACTCATTGAGTTATGATGATACTAATAATCATAGTTATAATATTAACATTAATTGACAATCAATCTTATGGTAGGTGTTCTTTTTGTCATTTCAAAATAAGGTTAAGTAAACTTACTCAAGTTAAACCTGTTAGTAAATAGAAAAGTGACAATTTGAACTCATGTGGCCTATTAGCTCCATGAAGAACAGGTTTCTTCTATTTTGTTCTTTTTTTGGGGGGGTGGGGATACTTAATCACTGAGCCACATCTCCAGAACTTTTTGTTTTTTATTTTTATTTTGAGATAGGGTCTTGCTAAGTTGCTTAGGGCCTTGCTAAGTTGTTGAGACTGTCTTTGAACTTGTGATCCTCCTGCTTCAGCCTCCTGAGCCACTGGGATTACAGATGTATGCCATCATGCCCAACTATTTTGTTCATTTTTACATCTCTAGTGCATTATCTAGTGCTCAGTAAATATTTTTGAATAAAGGTTGTTTGGTAAGTAGATCATTTTCCTTCTTAAAGAAACCATAACTTGTCTCCAACCAGAATTTCATTTACAAAAGGTGTGAATATTATTATCCACATATGCTTGACCTATATATTGTGTATGTTTCCAGATTTATTATTATTATGAATTTGCTGCTCTATTGGGACTTCAGTGTTATGGTAACATAGTTAAGCTCCAGGATTAAATAAATTTCAAGTTATCATCAATTCTTCAAATCAAAGCTTATGAATCTAAATTAAGTTAAAATAGGTGGGTATCATAATGCAAACCTATAATCCTAGTGACTCCAGAGGCCGAAGTGGGAGGATCACAAGTTCGAGGTCACCCTGCTAACTTAGATAGACCCTATCTCAAAAGAAAAGAAAAAAAGGCTGGGGATGTAGCTCAGTGGTAGAGAGCCCCTGGGTTCAATCTCCAATACCTCAAAGAAAAAGAATAAAAACAAAGCCTTGGAAAAATAAACCAATATACGAAGAACTAATTACTAAAAATTTCTATAATCCCCAAAATATTCAATTATTTCTGTTTATTGTTTAAAAATATCACGTAAACAAAACATTTACTTAGAAGATATATATAAACATGTGTATAAGTATATATATTTTTTCATTGTAACTTCTTTAAAATAGGAATTTATTCAGTTTCCCTGAGTGAATTAAAAACATTTTATCACAGCTATAATATTAAACATCTTGCTTCCACAGATTTGGTGTATGGACAATTAAAGCTAAATATAAAGAGGACTTCTCAACAACTGGAGCCACATACTTTCAAATTAAAAAATATGGTAATTTCTAACAATTAAAAGTCTACCTGCTAAAAGTTAGGGCTTTTGCAGTAATTCTTTTAATTAGTGTGCCTAAAGCAAAATCTTCACAGATGAAGATAGGGCTGCCTGCTGGTGTGGCTGAGGACTTGTTGAATGTCTAAGTTCTGAGTTCAATGTTGCTTTTGTTAACCTTGAGCAAGTCACCAGCTTCTCTGTGCTTGGGTTCCTCTTCATAGAGTTGGAAGAGCCTAGTCCCCTAAAGAGCTTGACTATTAAGTCCTTTGGAGAATGATGATTTTAGGAGAAATAAACAGATGAGGAGAGTAAAACTCAGGAAAACAAATAAATGAATCACTCAAGTCTCAGTCACTTAGTGACAGAAGAAAGATGATCGAGTTTCCTTATAAAGTCCAGTGCTATGCTCCTTCCAGCTCACAAATCCCTAACATTAATTTGAAATTTCAGGTACTCTTATTTGAAATCAATCATATTAATGAACTAATAATTAACATGTGAATAGCTTAATCTCTGCAGTTCTTATAGTAGTTTAATAGAATATTCATATGCTCTGCTATCAACTTTAACTTTCTTCAGCTTGAAGTCATTTTTCATTCTCTCAGGAGATTCACAATGATAGAAGGATCAATACTTAACAAAAAGTTTAACATCAAGGAAAACAGTACCAAAAATTTTATACTGAAACACAACCTGAAAGATTATAGGCTCCCAGAGGCATGGTATTCAAACTGACCTCATTTTCTCCTCATGCTTCTGCTACTTTCTGTAGCCACCCTGGTCTGTTCATCATTAGGCTCTCTCCTGGACAACTGCTAAAGCCTCCCATCTGGTGTCTCTGCTTCCAAGTGACTTTGATTGGTATTAGCCAAAAAAAAAAAAAAAAGAAAGAAAGAAAGAAAGAACCCCAAAACTTCTTATTCCTCTCATGATGAAAATCAAAATCCTTATTTAGACTTTGCCCTGTCTAGCTCTTCCTCATCCTCACTTGAGTTCACTCCTGACCTCTCTGACCTGCAGCACTGGGGGCTTTACACATGATGTTCCCTCTGCTTCCAACACTCTTCGCTTCCCTCCTTGCCCAGCCAGCTCCTGCTCATCCTCATGTCCAAGTTGAAAAGCCACAGGAAGCTTTCCTTGAACTCCTTTCCCTGCATGGGATCCCTGTATGTCACATCAGTGCCCATCATTGTAGCTTGGGTGTGTATCTGTGTAATTAGATACCTGTCCTATCTTTCCTGCTTGTTCCTGTCTGTCTTAGTCATCCCTGTGTCCCTGTTGATCGGTGTGTGCTGCTATATGGTGAGCAGGTATCAGCTGGAAGGCTAAAATAGTTCCCTGCCCCTCCCACCCTGGAGAGAGCACACCTGCCTTGGTCTCTGAAGAACAGGAACATAGCCCACAGCAACAGACTGCTTCATTCTGTTTCTTCTACTTTCAATGTCTAGAAGACCTGTGAGCCACAGCTGCAGCTGACTCACCCCTCTCTAGGTCACTCTCTGTCCACAATATCCATTCCATGCAATCACCCAGTTTTCTATTAACTGTAGCGCAGGTCATCAGAATCCGAATCCATGACCCTTGGATGTGGCCTGAGTTAGCATAAAGAGAAGACAGTGCCATTTCAACAGATTGAATCATTTTCTCTTGGGCAATCAAGACACTAAAGAGATAAAAGAAAAAAAATTAGACCCTGTCTCCTTTTGGTCCTATTTTAAAATTTGACATTGATGTTCATTCTTATCTCTAATTGGGAGTTCTCTCTCCCTTTTCCAACATCAGAGTTGCATGCTGGCACTTGCAGACTAGATGCATTTTTTTACTAGATGAAAATGGGAGATGCTAAATAGACCAGAATTTTCCTTTTTTTATATAGTAATTTTTTTATTTATTTTTTTATTGGTTGTTCAAAACATTACAAAGCTCATGATATATCATCTTTCATACATTTGACTCAATTGGGTTATGAACTCCCATTTTTACCCCAAATACAAATTGCAGAATCACATCGGTTACACACTCACATTTTTACATAATGGCATATTAGTGACTGTTGTATTCTGCTACTTTTTCTAGCCCCTACTATCCACCCTCCCCTCCCCTCCCATCTTCGCTCTCTACCTCATCTGCTGTTGTTCAACAGAATTTTCCTTTTATATTCTCAATTTAATAAATACTCATTGAACACATACTTTGTAAAGGACTTAGGAGAAGGGTGAAGGGAGATATATAAAAATGGAGAACAGCCTTTTGTCTGTTTTGAAGGAGCCCATATTTAGTGGAGGGAGTAACCTGTTGCCTGTAATGTACGTTATAACCAAAATGGAAGAAGCCAGGGGCTTCCAGTGGGGAGGCTGGACTGAGTGGGTGAAGGCTTCCCAGGGGCATTGTTGCTGATGGCAGTGGTGATGCCAAGGCAGATGTGGTGTTGATGGTGCAGCCTGCCCAGGTACCAGCAAGGAGAGCCCTTTGCTGTGTTTTCAAGGCCTAATTCACCTGGTAATATTCCTCCTCCTTTCTATTTTCAGTCTTGCCACATTTTTCTATATCAATAGAACCAGAAGGCAATTTCATTGGTTACAAGAACTTTAAGAATTTTGAAATTACTATAAAAGCAAGGTAAGAAAGTTTTGTGGGTTTTTTTTTATTACCCAGCTAAACTAGGAAACATTGTGCTCATAGTTTATTTGCTTATTCTGATTTTAGCTGATTCTGATTTTAGTTTTGTTGGTTATTCATCAGTGGGCAGCAGGGGAAGAAGAAGAAATAAAGAAAAAAGGAAAAGGTCCTAAATATTTAAACTCTATGTATTTATATAGAAACCAGGATGACTTAGCATATCTGGGCTGAAATATGAATTCTTCACTTCTTGTCATTTTTAGTGGCTTACTCAGCCAGCAAAAGCTCCATAACTTTAAAAACCCAATGCCTTGAAACCACCACTGTTTACGAGTCAGCTGGGCAGTTCTGCTGACCTGGGCCAGGCTGATGTCAGCTAGGCTCACCCTACAATATAATGTAGTTGTTAATAACCAAGTGTGCTCCACTCAGTACACAGGTCATCTTGGGGGTGGGGTGGCGAGTACAGGTAGGTCTTATTCACTAGCTGTCAATAGCTGGCAGGGGTGGAGGCTAAGAGTGCTTGGACCATACAGGTATCCTACCCAGCAGGCTAGCCTTCAGCAGCAGCAGTGCTCTGACAGAAATGCAATCAGAAAAGTTCTCAGGAGCCTACGCTTGGTACTGGCACACTCTTACTTCCACCATATTCTTTTGTCCAAAGCAAGTTACAAGGCCAGCCCAGAGGAAGTAGGCTCCTCCCATGCCTTCTGCAGGCAAGGGCTGCCAATGTTGTGGATCCAGGGAGAGGGAGAGAATTGGGGTTAGTGTTGTAGCAAGCTATCACAAGAACCAAGGTCATTTAGAAATGTCAATATAATGTAGTTGTTAATAACCAATTTATATAGCTACCTGGGCAAGGTGGTTTTCTGAGAACTCCGTATATCAGTACATTTAATTTTCCAACAACTCTCCATAGCACAAGTACAAAATTGAGGTGGATAAATGCTAGATAAGTTGCACACGATCACACAGCTAGTAAGTTGCACAGCTTGTTGGTTCTGGAATCCGTGCCCTCCAACACTACCCCATACTGCTTCTTTTGTAAGCATGAAATAGTGTCAGTTAGTCTATACCCCTGTAAATGGCACACTTGAGAGAAAATTATAGAAACTAAGCTCTTGTAATGGAGGCAGTGTTTTCAAACCATGAATGAGGAAAGTTAGCTCTTGCTATAGTATTATTTGAGATGCAGAAAATTCACTTTATTACTTAGTTCTAAATTAAAAAGGAATATGCTGTTTTTTTTTTCAAAAGAAGTTTTAACTAACAGGAAGATCAGGCATGCTACTTTTAAAGAAACACACATGAAACAAGGAGTTGCTTCCCACTGATGTCAAGATCATCCAGGAAGTAACATGGGCTGGAGGAAGGGCCTGAAGCTGAGTGTCTTCATCTCCCCAAGATCAGCTCTATCATTTCTCTCATAGTAATAAAAATCCATACTCTAGATTTCTTACTGTGGCTTTATGAAGTGTAACAGTGGATGGAAGTGTATCAAGTGCTTTATGTGATTTCAAATTGCTACTTTTTATCTGAATCTTGTAAGTGTTTGGGCAAAACTATTTTATGGTATTGTTTGACAGATATTTCTACAATAAAACAGTTACTGAGGCTGAAGTTTATGTCACTTTTGGAATAAGAAAAGACGTAAAAGATGATCAAAAGGAAATGATGCCAAAAGCAATGCAAAACACCAAGGTGAGATGCTGTGTTCACTCATACCTAAGGATGACGTGAGAGCTGTGAGGTATTTCAAAACCCTCTGGTCCAATCCCTCGTTCAGCATAGGTGTGGAAGCTGAAGCTTAATACCCTCCATTGGCTTCTGGTTGCCCTTGAGATAAAGACCAGGGCATCATCCTCTTGCCAGCTGAACTTGTTCCATTTCTCCCTTCCTTCCCCAAACATCAAAGATTATCCTTTCCAAAATGTCAATGTCAAGGGGGAATATTCCTTCCTTTTCGTAATGGCTTATTTACTTATCTACCATTTTCAACATTAAACTCTTTGCAGGTCCAAATCATTCCCACCATATGACCGGAGACAACATATCTCCTTGCAAAGTGTAGATTTCTATAAATATTTGGGAGACTATTTGTTCATGGTTAAGGGCTAGTGATTGCTAGAACTGAGATTAGAGCCCTGGCCCCTTTTCCTCTCTTCAGTGTTGTTTACATTATACCATGGGTGATAAGAGTTTATGTCATTTTACCTTACTTTTGCATACTCATGTATTTTTCATCAATTATTTATTCTCTGCTTTTTAAAAATCCTTATGTATTTAGAATATAAGTTTAATGTCTTTAAAATGCAAAATTCTACCCTTGATGCTGAGATTTAAAGCTAAATCAGGGCAGGTGTGTAGCTGAGTCATAGACTAAGTTCTTAGTATGTGTGAGGCCCTGGGTCCAATCCTTTGCGTCCTTTAAAAAAAAAGATAAAGTAAATAAAGCTAAACCATATAAAAATGCCCAGCTTCAAGTCTAAGTATTTTAGAATAAAAAATAAGGCAAAGTAATAAATATGACATGGCTTCACCTGATACCCCTTTACTTTGTGATATGTTTTATAGTTAGTGTTTAAAATTATAAATAGCCAAGTACAAATTAAATATAAATTCAACAAACTTTTGGCTAATGGCAGATGCAGCATGAGAGGCCTCTGAAGGTAGATTAGGACTCAGAGGTTGGAAGAAGTATCTGTGTTTCTGGTACCCAAAAGGCCTAATGTTCCCTGTCATCTTCCAGCCTCCTCCATATCTGTAGCTCTACACAGATGAAGCAGGAAGCAACTGCTGGGCCTAACTGTGGCCTCACTCATCTATTTTACTGACAATGCCAAAACAGTCATTCAACATTTGCCTTCAATTTAAGGCTAGTTAATACAGATTGTTAAATTTTCCTTGTAAGTTATGTAAAATGACTTATATTTTCCCTTCTTAAAAAGTTGATAAATGGAACTGCTCGTGTCACATTTGATTCTGAAACAGCAGTAAAAGAGCTGTCATATCACAGTCTAGAAGAGTTAAACAACAAATACCTTTATATTGCTGTAACAGTCAAAGAATCTACAGGTAAGTGTGTGTGTGTGTATATGTGTGTGTGTGTGTGTGTAAAACTTTCTCTTAGGAAGTATTTAGAGAGCATAAAAGTGGTAGAAATGATTTCTAGGGCTCCTTTACATTTTATTTTCATTTATAGTTAAATTTTATGTATTACTTTTTATTTCACTGAAGACTGGGATTAGAGAAGAGCTCTACCACTCTGTAGTAATTGGCAAGCCACTGGGACTCTAGGATCTCAATAGATGAAATAGGATAATATTGCCCGGCTGATATCCAAAATGGCTCTGCAGGCCATCTAGCTTGAATGTCGGGTACTCCAGTGTTTTCTCCTGGTGAGAATCAAAATCAACATGAGATTATGTGTGTAAAACTGTTTGATGCAATGCCTATATATGTGAGTTATTCCTGTTACCACGTTCTGGACTCCTTATCTGTACAGTAAGGGGGTTGAACCTAATGCTTCCTAATGCCCTTTTAGATACCATCTGTGCAGGAAGGGAGTGAGAGAAAGAGTAAGTCTGTGGAATCCTAGAGACAATGTAGATACCCATACAGATCATTAGACTTCAAATATGCTAATACCACGCTTGCCATTTCTTTAGGTGGGTTTTTTGAAGAGGCAGAAGTACCTGGCATCAAATACGTTCTCTCTCCCTACAAACTAAACTTGATTGCTACTTCTTTTTTCTTGAAGCCTGGGATTCCATATTCTATCAAGGTAAGTGGGGCTGGGGAGAACCTGCTGAATATGCTTGTCTTTTTCTGTGTATGGAGGTAGGAAAGAGAAGAGCACTGGAGAGGCAAATCACAGAGGGACTCCTTGTCAGGTCAACCCTTCCTGTGGACACAGGTGTGGCACATTGCAGACCAGTGCAGCCTTGTGGGTGATTGACATTTAGGGTCATGCCATTATTTAGTAAGCCAGGCTTGCATTATGCATCTCCTCAATAAACACTGCATTACATTAGTGTAAATAAAACTGTCAATCCAAAATTCAAAAACACTAACATTTATACAACTACAATGCACCAATGAAAAGAATGGAAAAATACTAATATTTAAAATTATTTGGTGACAATGTTTATTATTTACAGTGGGCCACTGAATTTTAAGAGAGCAAGATTGACCAAACTCAAAGAATGCATTGGATGTGCTTATAGCTTCTTATATAACTACATAATATATCTTTATTTCTTAAAGAGCCTTAAGCTGAAGAGATCATTCTTTGAAAATAGACCCCTTTCTCTCATCATTTGTTTCTGCTGTGTCTGAGTGCCTTTCTGTGGGCTTTTCTTTCTCCGCCATCTCTGTGCACAACCCTGTCTGGGCTCTCCTTTCTCTGTGTTGCGCTCCGTCCTTCCTATTTTGACACTTTTTGTCTCTGACTCTACTTCTTCTGTCTTTTTTGCTCCCTTCTTTGTCTTAAATTTTCTCTTTTTCCTCTACTCTTCCTTTATTAAATGCTGATAGTATGGAGTCAAAGCATCCTTTTAATTTTTTATTATATTTATTATTGTTAAATATATTATTAAAATAATGTTATGTATTATAATTATTAAATGGAAATTTTTATTTTGCCTTTAATTTAGAGAGCCTAGAGCATGATGTTTTAATTCTTTCTTTGAAAACATATTACTGTTAATAAAATCCTTGGGTATCCAGTCAGCCCTCCATGTCATTGGTGTCTGTATATTGGATTCCACCTGCAGATTGAACTGCATAGACTTTTTTCCTTATTATAATTCCCTACACAATTCAGCATGACAACTATTTACATGAGGTTTCAATTATACTAGATATTATAAGGAATCTAGATATGACTTAAAGTATAAGTCTACCCTGCCAGAATTTTATAGGAACCTTGAACATCCTCCTAGAACCAATGTGTCTTGGATACAGAGGAACAACTATATTTAAAATGCATCACTTACAAACTTATTTACAGTAGGCCACTGAATTTTAAGAGAGCAAGATTGACCAAACTCAAAGAATGCATTAGATGTGCTTATAGCTTTTTAGATAACTATACAATATGAGTATGTATATACACATCATATACAGTGATATGTAACATATTAAAATATGAAATATTATGAGATTTAATATATATTTATGTAACATGTAAAAATAAAACAAAGATATCCTTAGTGAAATCACATATATATGTGTGTGTGTGTATGTATATATCATATATAATCATAGATATGTGTGTGAGAATTAGAAGATAAGAAAGAAATGTATCCATTTATTGTTTCTCATACACAAAAATATTGTTCCCAGAAGCCATTGCTTCATTTTCTCCATTATTCAGTCCTAATATAATTAAAGAAATGCAAAAGATGGGTTACATAGATCTTGTCACATCTTTGTTGCCATAATGAAATGATGTTTGTGTTCTGAGTCAGGTTGATATGTGGGGGAATCCATTCAAGATGATTAAACTAAATAGAATTTAACATTTCTATGTGTCAAGAACATAATCTTACTGAATTAACAACCATAATGAATTTATGCATTGGTGGAGAGGAAGGAAAATGATTCAGACTTGTTGAGTTTTCAAAGACATGATAAGCTGTTTACATGGATGGAATTGTTCTGACAAACAGGTGCAGGTTAAGGATTCTCTGGACCAGTTGGTAGGCGGGGTCCCTGTAACCCTGAATGCACAAACCATCAATGAAAACCAAGAGATGGCTGACTTGGAACCACAGAAAAGCATCACAGGTCTCAATGATGGAGTAGCCTCCTTTGTGGTTAACCTCCCATCTGGAGTGATGGCACTGGAGTTTGATGTGAGCTGAATCTCTGGCTATATTTTCTAGGACAGTGTGTACTTTTGACTGTATGTTTTGGCAAAGTGTAGAGAACAGATGTGGCAGATTTTATACATGAGTCCAGTTAACAGTTCTACAATTTTGAAAACAAACCAAATGACTATGAGAGATAATCTTCTAAACCATTGAATGGTTCTTAAGGAAGATCAATCCACCCTGACCCCCCCCCCTTTTTTTTTTGGTTTGGGAATTAACTATTTTCTCTTACACCAATTAAATTATATTAGAATCCAGAAATTTCAGAATAGGTATAGCAGTGCACATCAGTGGTAAGAATCCCCCTGCCACACACACACCCATTCTTTGTCTCTTTTCAGGGCCACACAAGGGTGAAATGTGAATGCCTCCTTTTTGTCTAATGCACAAACCACTCTACTTTAGGGATCAATCATCTTCTCTCCCAGCAAATAATGTTTAGGTTCCCAGTCTCAACCCAGGTATAACTAACTACACAGATCAATGATTGCAGCATGCACAGATTCACTTGAGCCCTTACTGAATACTTAGGCATTGTGCTAAGAGATTTCTGAGGAACAAATTCATTTATCAGCAGTAAGAGTTGGAAAATATCATCTTTGCCATTTTGTGTCAGAGGAAAGGAGACTTCTACCTCTGTTTTGATCTCTGTTTTGATCAAATAACTTGTCCAGAATTAATAAGTGGCAGCACCAGGATGCAAACCAATGTGTACCTGACCCCAGATCACAAGCTAGTAATCTGTCTGAAGGCAGATTTTCCTGCCACGATATCATTTCTGTCCCACCTGTGTTTAGGAGCATTCCTCTGTATCATTACTTCACAAAGATGGTGTCTGTGAAGTTCATTCATAACTTCTGCCCTCCAGTACTTGAGTTGGTGCTACCTCCCATCATTTTCCCTCTCTTCCCTCAGTCCCTGCCCTCCCATCCCCAGAAAGAGTAGTCCAGCTCATGTGGTATTTCAGGAAGGGAGCTGGTATTTGTTCCTGGAGCATCTTTCTCTCTTCATTTCACCAAACTTTTCCACCATGGCCCATAATCCCATCATTATTTACCATAGTCTTTACAAAATTACTTGAAACTGCAGCTGTACAAACATGGAGTACTAGAGGATTTTTTTTCCCCTTAGAATTTGGAATTGTGAAATTTATAAATTGAAAAAGTAAAGAATTTAAAAGACGTTTTACAAAAAGCTTGACACACAGTTCATGTGTCTTTTTGAAATTTTCCTTTTCAGGTCAAAACTGATGCTTCAGATCTTCCAGAAGAAAATCAGGCCAGCATAGATTACCGAGCAATAGCATACTCATCTCCCAGCCAAAGTTACCTTTATATTGATTGGACTGGAAACTATAAGCCTCTGCTAGTAGGAGAATATCTGAACATTACTATTACATCCAAAAGTCCATATATTGACAAAATAACTCAGTATAATTACTTGGTAAGTACAATAATGATAGACTTTCATCTTATTTTCCCATCCTGAACATTTTGTTCTTTGGTTTATAGAGAAACATTAGAATGATGCTTTGCATTTATAAATACAAACCATTTTCATGAACAGTTAAAGGGATCTTTGAAGACATTTTGACTTTACATGATATTTTTTAACCCTAACCTCCAATATACAATATAATCTATGTTTAAAAATCTGAATCCCCAAATAAGATACATTTAACTTATTATTTTGGTGGTACTGAAGATTGAACCTGGGGCCCACATATGCTACGCAAGTACACTACCACCAAGCTACATCCCTAACCTCTTTTAACATATTTATTTTGAGAAAAGATATTGCTAAGTTGCCCATGCTGACCTCAAACTTGTGATCCTCCTGCCTTAGCCCCTTGAGTATCTGTAATTATAGGCATTCATGGCTAGGGCAAGTGCATCTATTTGTTTTCTTCTTTTTTCCTGGTACTAGAGATTGAACCCAGAGCACTCCACACCTGAGCTACATCCTCAAGTCCTTTTTATTTTTTATTTTGAGACAGGATCTTGCTGAATTCCTCTCTAATTTCTAGATATGTCATTTTGAACTAAAATCAGTCTGACTTTTACTTAGTTTCTAAGCCTCAGATTCTCCAGTGGGGGTACTATGCCTCTCTTCTCTACTGTAAGAACTGGAACATACACATATGTTAAATTTTTTCTTCAAGCTCCATCCTGATGCACAGGTTTTGTTTTTATACTTATTTTCACTGCCACTGTTTATTTTTAGATTTTATCCAGGGGCAAAATTGTACACTTTGGCACAAGAGAGAAGGTTACAGATTCTTCTTATCAAAGTATAAACATCCCAGTGACTCAGAACATGGTTCCTTCAGCTCAACTTCTGGTCTATTACATCGTCATTGGAGAGCAGACTGCAGAATTAGTGTCCGACTCAGTCTGCCTAAATGTCGAAGAGAAGTGTGACAGTCAGCTCCAGGTGAGACACAAATTATATGTCACAACTGGATTTTCTTCTGAAGGAAGGAGGCTGTGAAAGTGGCTGCCTCTGAACAGTTCTGTCACATACAAATGTTTTTTCTTTTTCCCATGACGTAGGTTCATTCGCCTCTAGATGCAGATGCATATTCTCCAGGCCAAACTATATGTATTAATTTGGCAACTGAGTCAGAGTCGTGGGTGGCAGTCACAGCAGTGGACAGTGCTGTGTATGGAGTCCAAGGAAGAGCCAGAAAGCCCATAGAAAGGGTTAAGTTGTGCTGTTCTGGGGTCACTGTGAGAAGTGTGGCTCAGTGCAGTCTTCAGCAGGGTGGCCACCAGGACAGGTTGGGGGAAAGTTTGGGCAACACGGCCTGCTTCTCCACAAGGTCCTCAGCACAGTGGGTCTTAGGAAGGTCAACCACCATCAGCTAATATTTAAGCACAAATCAGTGCTTTTTTGTTTTCCAAATAGAGATCCAAGCACTTTAAAAACACACGATCATGGTAGCAATTGTATTTATGGGGCAAAAGCACCCTCAACTCAGAGAGCTGGAGGATTTAGGGTAGCATGTGGTGGTGGGGACAGAAGCAGCACAAGAGAAGCCTGGACACAAAATCTTTGGGTTGGTTTATTTAACTCAATAAATCTGTGGCGCAGAAGAATTTGACAATGACTCAATTCCCTAAGTTCCCGTTTATTTCCACTACACTCAGCTATTATTGTCTTGGCTTGGGTTTGCTTGAACAAGGGAAGAACAAACTAAGAAACAGCAAAGTTAAAACTACTCACAGAGGAGAGGACATTTGAAGTCAAAATTAAAACTGATTTAGAACAGTCCTTCCTCACTTAGAACCTAGAGCCTTCTCTTGGAAACATAAGAGGGTATGTTCTTTTTCTATTTAGCAACTAAAAATTCATTTGTTGATTCGCTCCTTCATGATTTCACCTATTCATTCATTTGTTTTAGACATTGATTGCAGCATGTATTCTATGTACAAAACACCTTGGGTCAATTTCTAAGAATCTTCAGTCCTGGGTGAATTTTGAATAGGCATGTATTTATAATTATGAAATCACAAAACTGAGGCATGGAGATGGGAGATTTTGTCCTGGATTAACCTGTGCCCTGTGCATCTCACAGGTTGCGCTAACCACTCAATGGCCAGTACCTTTAGTTCTTCACACACCTGAAGATGCTCATCCTTTTGCCTTTCTGGACAGGCGTTCCAAGCTCTAGAGAAGAGTGACCTGGGCTGTGGGGCCGGTGGTGGCCGAGACAATGCAGATGTGTTTCATTTGGCTGGACTCACCTTCCTCACCAATGCGAATGCAGAGGACTCCCAAGACTATGGTAAAGCCTGCGTTTATCACTGAGATTGACTTTGATCATTTGCTTCCCAACTCTCCTTTTTGTCCCTTTTCCAGAATATTCCCCACAATGATCTTAGAATGCTGTGACTACATAACTCCCCTGTATAAGGTGTTCCAGCGGCCTTCAAGATAAAGAACAAGTTCTTTAGAATAGTATTCAACACCTTCTGTGATCTTCTCCCGGATCTTCCAACAATTTCTCACCCTGCTGTTCCTGCCTGTCTACACAGCACCAGGTGTAGCTCTGATCTGCTGCTGTGCTCTTCATACCTTTGGGCCTTTACTCACGGGAACTGCTTTCCCCTTTATTAGCCTGGAGAAGCAAGTAGAAGAATCCTCTCCTCTGGGGGGGCCTCTTCCCCACACAGAATTGATCACTCCCTTCTGCTTTAATAGGAGGGTCTTGTAGGACCAGGTCTACTTATAACATGACAGCACTGGGTCATTCATATCCTCACACTCAGTTATAGTCCTGTCTCACCCACAGCCATGTGGGCTCTTCACAGGCATCGACCACATCTTAATCACTGTCCTTTGGTTTTAGAATGGTTCATAATTACTCTTGGTACTCTAGTATTCATATTTGTATTTGTAATAATATAGCTCAAAGAAAAAACAAGAAAAAATAAATTAGTCAACAAATCTTTGTTCACTCTAAATGCTTAGATAGTTCTCTATAATCTGGGGTCAAAAAGTTTACAGGATTCAAAACCTAATTCAGATTTAAAGAAAAAAATCAAACTATAGATCATGAGCTCCACTATGCTGAAACAAGTCCTATTAAGATGTGTACTTCCCCAATCTTTTTTTTGTGTGTGTGTGTGTTGGTGCTGGGGTTTGAACCATGGGCCTTGTGCATGTGATGCAAGCACTCATATAACTGAGCTGTATCTCCAGCCCTATGATTTCATCTCACTCCAGTCAGAATGGCAATTATCCAGAATCCAACAATAAGTGCTGATGAGGATGTAGGGGAAAAAGGCACCCTCATACACTGCTGGTGGGACTCCAAATTGGCGCAAACAATCTGGAAAGTAGTATGGAGCTTCCTTAAAAATCTTGGAGCCACCATTCGATACAGCTATCCTACTCTTTGGTCTATACCCAAAAGACTTAAAATCAGCATACTATAGTGACACAGTCACATCAATGTTCACAGCAGCTCAATTCACAATAGCTAAACTGTGAAACCAACCTAGATGCCCTTCAACAGATGAATGGATGAAGAAACTGTGGTATATATACACAATGGACTATTACTCAGCATTAAAAGAGAATAAAATCATGGCATCTACAGGTAAATGGATGGAGCTGGAGAATATCATGCTAAGTGAAGTAAGCCAATCCCAAAAAACAAAAGGCTGGATGTTCTCTCTGATAAGTGGACACTGATTTATAATGGGTGGGGGGCATGGGGAGAATGAGGAACTTTCATTGGGCAAAGGGGAGGGAGGGGTGGGAAGAGGACATGGGGTCAGGATAGATGGTGGAATGAGATGGATATCATTACCCTAGGTACATGTATGACTGCACATATGGTGAGATGCTACAGCTACATTGTGTACAACCAGAGAAATGAAAAGTTTTGCTGTAATTGTGTACAATGAATCAAAATGCATTCTGCTGTCATGTATAACAAATTAGAACAAATTTAAAAAATTAAAAAATAAAATAAAAAGATGTGTAGTTCCCAATGCTTAATCAGAAGCAGGCTTTCAAAACCGATTTCTCAAGTGAATGACTTGTGAATATTTTAAATACTTAGTTTCATGCAATTTTTTAAATAGATTTTTAACTCCCCCTGCTTCTCCTTGTCTCTATCTTTTGCTTTTGTTTTAAGTGAAACTGGTAGAGAAATTCTTAGGCCACGAAAACGTCTACAACAGAAAATACAGGAACTAGGTACTTTAAAAGTTTCATGTGATTGTAAAAAGGTTATGATCATATTGGCGATAATTGAATGATATGAATGTTTTAAATAGTTCCATGCAACTTTTTTTTTATCAAGCCCCCTTTCTCTTTGTCTCTATCTTTTGTTTTTGTTTTAAATAGATGAACCTGGCAAAGAAATTAAGCTAAGTTCATCAGGAAATCTGCAACAGAGAATAAATGAACAAGGTACTCTAAGAGTTTCATGTAGTTGTAGAACATTTCTACATCATTTGAAATGATGATATGATCATTAAAAACTGGAGAAAATGAAATATGTAATTTTACTTAAATAAAATGGGTGGAAAGAAAGATATATATGGATGTCTAGCTCACCTCCCTCAGAAAGATTAATCCAAATAAATCTAGTAGTTCATTTTCTATAATCTTAATATGAGGAGAACAGGTCTATATCAGATCTATCTCTAAAATGTAAATTATTAATTTGAATTTATCACAAATATTTTCTCTCTACAAGCTCCATCTAACAATTAAAATATTTTTCCATTTTATTCTGACAAAATCCATGATTTGAGGGGCTGGGGTTGTGGCTCAATGGTAGAGCACTTGCCTCACATGCATGAGGCACTGGGTTCGATCCTCAGCACCACATAAAAATAAAATAAAGATATTGTGTTCATCTACAAATAAAAATATATTTTTTTAAATCCATGATTTGATTAACTTTGGAATATATGTAAAAATATATTTCTTCCATTTCATATATTTAATAGCTAATAACATTCTGGATTATTCTTTGGAAATAAGTCCAGTGGGAATTATTTAATTAGTAATATGATAATCAGTCATGTTAAGTAGAAAGAACATCAATCTGGAATCTGTAGCCTGAGTTCAACTAGTTGTCATTCTTATAGTAATATAATGACTTCTTCCATTTGCATATGAGTTATTATACTTCATTTTTTTGAGGGGGGATTACTGGGTATTGAACTCAAGGCTGATTTACCACTGAACCATATCCCCAATCCTTTTAAAAAAATTTGAGACAGAGTTAAGTTGCTGAGGCTGGCCTTGAAATTGACATCCTCCTGCCTCAGCCTCCTGGGTTGCTGGGACTACAGGCTTGTGTTAGTTTGTCTTAGTTACAGTAATTCTAGCTTTCAGTAATTCTCTGTTTTAATGATATGATAGTTGAGAAGTTGATTGAACACTTACAGTGAAGGATGATGGCACTAGTAGACATCTACAAACCATATCCTATAAGGAATATTTGAAAAAGAAGGCTATTTAGCTTATGGAAAATAATTCTTATATAATAACAATATATACTTTCAAATATTTAAAGGCTTCTTAGATATTTAACTTATACTCAAATCCTGCTGAAGCCAAAGTTCCAGGTTTGAAAGTTTACAGTTAACTTGGTTGCAGGAAGCTCTTTAACCATTTAGTGTGAATTGGGATGGACCACCTGGTGGGGTCACATTCTCCCTAATCCTACTGTAGTTCCAAGGACGCACTGGAACTATGGCTCCTGTGGATAGGGGGAGCATTTGGTAGTAGAAACTGAGTATTTCTTGAGATTCCTTCTAAACCTGAGATGCTGACTCAGCCTGATCAAGGGCACTTACATTATTACCCTTTTAGCTGCTAAATACAAACATCCAGTGCCAAGGAAGTGTTGCTGTGATGGAGCCCACCGTAATGATGAAGAAACCTGCGAGCAGCGGGCCACACGGATCACCAGAGGTCCAGCCTGCATCAGAGCTTTCAAAGAATGTTGTATCATCGCAAACCAGTACCGAGCTAACACCTCACATAAAGAGATCCTTTTGCTTGGGAAGAGTAAGTATGGCATTTTCTATAAGAATTCTGTCTAATGTGGGGAATTTTGTGTAATATTATACTGCCAAGAGAGACAGTTTTCACACTGTAGTTTAAGTAGAAACAATAGCTCCTAAATACCCACAGAAAATCTGTTATAATTTTGGGGAATTTGAAGAGATGTAGCACAGAGCAGAGTACACTAGCTCAGAACCAAGACTCAGTGAATGACTATACTCTGTGAGCCCCAAGCAGGAAGCTTGGACCAAATATCTGAGTATGTCTTTGAGTTCTAACATTCTGTGATGCTGTGGCATTACCATCATTGAAAATTCTGTTTATACCTACACTGTCCAAATATAGCAAAAAGCTCTAAATCTAGCATAAGGTGAAGTGTGCTTATAAAAGTTAAAATCTTATTTCGGTTTCTTCCACAATAAACATTTTCAGAATTTATAGAACACTCAATGTGGTTTTAGAATTTTTCAGACTTTGTTTTCCTATAATTTTGTTTACTAGGTATTAATTTGATCTCATGGGGCCTTAGTATATAATTCTAATTTCTCTTCCATATTACACAGTCCTTTGCATATTTGAGAGCATTTATCAAAGCTCACTGAGTTTCCTTTTCTCCAGCCTGAGCACCCCTTTGCTTTGTCATTCTTCCTGTAACTTTGTCCCAAGACATTGGAAGCCTCTCTATAAGCTTTTTTCTTAAATTACACCATTTAGATCGTCTAAATCTTTCTGTTTCAATATCTTTTTCTCTGTTTCAACCATAAAGTCAAATTGTATAAACTTTAGTTATTACAGATATGCATAAAGGTATATTTGAAATGTTCAATAATTTTCCTCAGAAATAACTGCTTTCATGAGTTTGGTTTATATTCTGCCACCCCTTTCCACCCCAAATATCCTTACACTATTGTGCATTTATGTATATAGGATAATACTTTATTTACTGTTTAACAACTTGCTTTTTTTTCATATAGTAAAATGTATCTGACATCCTTCCAAGTCAGGCCATATAACCCGACCTCATTTTATTAATAGCAATATACTATGCCACAGCATGGTCGTTCCCTGAGGGGCTTTTTAGTCATTTGGAGTTTTTACTCATATGAATAATGGTGTAGTGAGCATCACTGTTACATAGGTACATGTACATATACACATACAAGCATACATATATGATCTTTACATATTCTTGCAAGCATTTCTACAGAATATATTATTGGAAATGAGATCTCTGAGACATAGGAGCTCTATGTTTAAAATTTGGATATTTTTGCCAAATTGCCTTCTAAAACTTTTTGCCAATGTACACTCTCACCAACAATGTTGTTGATATATATATATATATATACACATACACACACACACATATAAACAAACACTGGGAACAGTCTCACCATGGCACCATCTTTCCCCATTGAGCTGGATACCTCCCTCACATACTGCATCCACAGAGAGCACTGGTTTTTCTGACAGCCATATCACACAGTTCACAGTCAACTACAGTCTGTAAAGACTTTTGCACATATTAAACGGCAAATTTCCCCTTTTTTATGGTTGGGAAGTTGTATTTCTTAGAGCCAAAGGTAAAGCATTCTTTACCTTATGAGAACATAGTCAAAGCAGTATAAACACAGACTTACCAATTCATTTTTTGTGTGCTTAGATCAAATTCTAGCTCCTCAAGGATTGTATCACATGATCCCCTCTTTTAATAATTTAACTTATTTTGATTTTGAATTCTCTTAAAGAATTTTGTTTGTTCTTAAGCTCTTCAGTTTATAGCATCTTCCTTTCCAAGTCTCTTTCTGACTTTTCTGTCAATAAAAATGTAATTGTTTATACATCATTATATTTCCTTCTTTTAGTAAGTAAAGAACATTTCTAAAATAAAACAATGCAAAAGAAGTCTAGGAATAGTGCAGTTCCACTTCGAAAATTACATACCATGACTTTGGGAGAAAAGACCACATGGAACTGGTCTATACTAGGAGGCAAGAAGGCATTGTTATTTGTATTTGGATGACATTTTAAAAAGATAATACTTTATTTCCAAGTATTTAATTTGTTTTATTATATTGATAAATGGGGTTTTCCTCCAATCCCCTTTAAAATACATCGTTTTATTTGTTGTAAGTAATTACATTTACAAGGATACAGCGAACACGTTTACATACTATATTATCTTAAAATCCTTCAAGAGCTTCCTGTTACTCTTAGAAGATCCAAAAAGCTTTCATAAAGGGCTGGGGTTATAGCTCAGTGACAGAGTACTTACCTAGTATAAATGAGGCCCTGAGTTTTTCTCCAGCAATGCAAACAAATAAACAAATCAAAAAGCTTCCATAAGAGTTCTCATGGGATCTTCATGATTTGGTCCCAATCTCCCTCTTGAGCCTTATCTTTAAGCATATCTCTGCAGCTTTCCTGAAATGACTTTGTTCTTTATACTGACAATACCTCTTGCCCCTGAAGGCTTATTCACACCCTGTGTCTGGACCTGCCTGTCTTCCTCCATTTCCTTTAGGTCTCTTCTGCATCCTTTAGGTCTTGAGCTTTACAAACCTTTTGGAGAAACCTGCCTGACCCTCTCCTCTACCCAGGTTAGATGATTCTCAGGGAGGCTCCCATGCTACCCTGAACTTATGCTTTGGCCTTTGTCACACAGGGAGTTGTAACATGTGATCACTATCCTGTTTGCCTGCCTCCTAAAGCTTCAGGAGACCAAAAACTCTATCTACCTGGTATCCACTGGGTCCTAAGAGCCCATCACATTAAAGGCTCCTAATTTCAGTCTGAAGTCATGAATGAGCCATAAGTGGTTGAAACATTTCTTCCAACCGTATATTTATATGATGACTTTGCTTTACATTATTTAAATTTTTAATGATTCCAAAACAAACTTTAGAAAAACAAATGTAGAGTTGTGTGTGTGTGTGTAGGGGAGTCTTAACTAACAAAAATTTACTATGTTTCTGAAGTATTGGAGCAAACCATATGAAACTGATGTTTTTTGTAGGTTGAAAGTGAACTAACATCAATTCCAAGTGGTTGAACATACCAGCTTGTTACCCAATACTTTAAAATGGTGATTTCATATCTTCCTCTTTTCCCTCAAACCTTCCATATTTCTTTGAGTCTCTTTCTGAGCTGAAGACCTCACATTTTATTGAGAAAAACAGACCCTATCTGCCGCGACCCCTCGCCGGCAAGGGAAAACACGACACAGGATTCTTCTTTCAGCAGTTTATTCAGGCCTTGAGTCATGTATCATCTTCTAGCGCCCGCCGCCCGAACACACCCAAGCACAGCTTAATAAAGCCCCCCGCGTCCCAATCCCAAGCCGCCACGTGGATCTCTCTCATAGGGTGGTAAGGGATTGCACGCCAACTCTCCATAAAAGGAGTTGTTTATCACAGGCCACAGTGGAAGCCGGCGCCATCTTCTAATGGCGGCCACGGTCTATAAGAATGGCTTACCACACCTATCCATGGGAAAACTCTTATTTTCCCATCACCAAAGGAACAAAACTACCCATGATGTGCACATATTCTCTCCTTTCTGAAGGAGAAAGTGTTCCCTCCTCTTTCTCTAATCCCACCCTCTGATATTTTCAAGGACAAAAACAATTGAGGCATGATTTGTTCTTCACTCTGCTGTTGGGTATTTAATTTCTTTCTTTATTTGACTACTGGTTTGAGGTTAACAACTTGTTGTTTCTGCCCATTTCCTGGTGTAGAAACTGAGAAACTGATGTGATTCCATTTTTGAGAAACC
Organism: Marmota marmota marmota; assembly: GCF_001458135.2. NCBI lineage: Eukaryota > Metazoa > Chordata > Mammalia > Rodentia > Sciuridae > Marmota > Marmota marmota. The sequence continues at coordinate 10,053,155 of NW_026000051.1, forward strand.
AGCTTCTACCTCAAGGCCTGTCCTAAGGAAGGAGGCGTGACCTTTGTCCTGAGAAAAACCACAGAGCACTCCTAAGCACAAACCCACCCTGCTGAGTTGTTTGTCTGCAAATAACAGGAGAGATCTGTGGCGCCAGGTGTCCCTGACTCAGTTAGGCTAGGTGAAGACCCATAGCAACCCCCTAGCAACCACCAATCAGCATGAGACAGGGAAAATACCTGGGATGCCACATGACCCCCCAGCAGTTTATGGTGGTTGATTACATGTTGGGAAACCATGTAGTTTAGCATGTACACCCCTCGTGGCCTAAATCAATCAATTCAAAGGAATCCCCCTCTTGTACTGACCAATTACCCCTACCCAACTTGTTCCCAACATTGAATGTGCTAATAAATGTTAAAAGTTGTTGTTTGACTTTCCTGCGGTATGGAATGATTTGCTGTGTGATGCTGTGACGCATAGAGTACCCCCCAAAAACCTATAAAATCTCACTGGACAAAGGACCGGGACTCACTCCCTGGGACGGCTGCCTTGGGAACAGTTGTGAGTCTAGGCTCAAGCTTGCAATAAAGACTCTTGTGTGCTTGCATCAGATTCGGCTCCTGGAGGTCTATTGGGGTCCCACGAATCTGGCATTACAAAACTACTGGTGAATTTTCAGATTTTTAAAAAGTTCATGTGGAATTAAGTATCATTTTTAAGCAGATGACTATCAAATTTATTCAGGTTGAGTCTCACCCAAAATTCTTTTTATTTTATTTTATTTTTTTTATTGTTGGTTGTTCAAAACATTACATAGTTCTTGATATAATATCTTTCACACTTTGCTTCAAGTGGGTTATGAACTCCCATTTTTAGCCCATATACAGATTGCAGAATCACATCAATTACACATCCATTGATTTACATATTGCCATACTAGTGACTGTCATGTTCTGCTACCTTTCCTATCCTCTACTATCCCCCCTCCCCTCCCCTCCCCACCCCTCTTCTCTCTCCCTTTCCCTCCCATCTCT
>NW_026000051.1:10056257-10091093 GCF_001458135.2 Marmota marmota marmota
GCATCTATCGAGATGATCATATGGTTCTTATTTTTAAGTCTATTGATGTGGTGAATAACATTTATTGATTTCCGTATATTGAACCAGCCTTGCATCCCAGGGATGAATCCTACTTGATCATGGTGCACAATTTTTTTGATATGTTTTTGTATCCGATTCGCCAGAATTTTATTGAGGATTTTTGCATCTAGGTTCATTAGAGATATTCACCCAAAATTCTTGAAACCAGAAATATTTCAGATTTTGGATTTTTAAGACTTTCCAATATTTGCAATTACATAATGAGTTATCTTGGATGTTGGACCCAAGTCTAAACACAAAATTCATTTATATTTTATATACATGTTATATACAAAATAGTCTGAAAGGAATTTTATACAGACTTTAGAGCTAAACATTTCAGATTTTCAGACTATGTATGCAAAATACATCCCTTTTCTCTTTGTCTCTATCTTTTGTCTTTGTTTTAAATGAATGAACCTCAAACTCCAGACTCATATTTCTAACTCTGTACTTGGTTGTCTCACAGATAATTCAAACTCAACATGTCCTAAAGATAACTCTGAATTCTCCCTGTTTTCTAAATGATATCACCACCTAGCCAATTAAGCCAGAAGCCTGAGAATTACCCACTCCATTAGAGAGTGCTGCTGATTCTACCTTCAAAAGTGATCCATCTATTTTTTATTTCTATGGTCTAAGCACAGGCCACCCACACTTCTAGCCTGCATGACTGTCATAGCTCTTCCTAACATATCCCTCCATCTCCTCTTTGCCCTGCTCCAAGTCATTCTCCAACCTGCATCCAAAATGATCTCCTTAATATAGAGCTTGTTCCCGGCCCATCCGTGCTTAAAACTTGCCCATGGTTTTTTCCTGCAGCTAGAATAAAATCCAAACCACAAGGCCCTGTTCCATCTCGAACCTCCCCCTTCTTTCCAAACTTTTTCTTGCACTCTTCCAGTCATACTGATCTTTCAGTTGCTTGACCCCACTAGGGTCTTTATAACCTCAGAGAACCAGCTTCTCCCTCTCCCTGAGTGCCATTCCTCACATGGCTGGCCTCTCCTCCCCTTGCCTTCAGCTTCCATGTCACTGCCTCAAGAGCCACTCCTTTACACCACTCTGCACCACAAAAGGGCTCCCTTCTGTTGCTTTACCTGGGTTTAACTGCTTTTTGTCTGTTCCACAAAACCATAAGCTGCATGAAGGCCAGCACCAAGTGTCTTGCTCACCATTGTATCCTTAGCGTCAAGTGCAGTGCCTGGTGCACTGAATATGCTCAATTAACTTAGATGATTTATGGTGGCATCTCTGCAAATGTAATGTCATCAGAAAGTTTATAATACATTTTTTTCTAGATAAGTTCTGAAAACAAATTCTTTCCTCATTCAAATTCAGTTTTTTAAACTGTCATCTTACCTAAACTGAATCTCTCAAAAGCCTCCTCCCTGTCCTGAGTGGTTACTGGCTGACCTTCCAAACTTTCCAGCTAACACAGGTAGAAAATGGTAAACTGGAGGTAGTGAGGAAGGGTCACGACTGGGTTTTCAACTAATATCAGAGAAGTCAAATCTTGAAGTGGTTTCAACTTGCTGACATCCTGAAGCTGAAATGACATAACAGAACTATTGGTATATTTTACTGTAAAAATAATAAACTACCGAAGTAAGGGCTCAAAAGTAGTAGTGTGAAGAGAACAGAAACGGAGAAGTAAGCATTCAGCTGATCAGGACAGTGCTGGGGATTTCCATATGCCATTCCATTTGTCACTCCTCACAATGACCTATGATGGAAATATCATCTTCACTTAGCAGATGAAGAAAGTGAGATTCAAAAAAGTCAGGTGACTTGCCTAAAGCTCAGAGCCTAAGTGAATGCAACAGGATTTGAATTCAAGTCTACATTACATTAAATGTTTTATCTTTTCATGATACTGATTGAACAAATTGAAAAATGGATATAAAAAGGATTTTATTAATCTTCAGATAATTGAGCTGTAATTTATGGCTAAAAGGCATAGGTTTTGAAGTACAATTCTCATGTTTATTCAAAGAGAAAAGGGTTGGGAAAAAAACTACTCCAAATACCTAATACAGAGACATGTTTTCTCTCCTAAGTGAATGTGCATCACTATTAATGATGCCTATGTCAAATATAAGCTGGAATGAGACCATTATGTAAAATCAGAAATAATAAATATTGATCAAATGCTACTCCTGTTCTCAGGATTGATTGTTACTACCTAAGGATTAACTACTTTGCTGTATATTTATGGCAAATTTAGATTCATGGCTTCCTCTTCCTTTATCCCATAAGATCCAAGACCTCAAATTGATACTCTACAGCATGGTGTGGGCCTTGGCTCTGAGATTCTTGGAGAGACTTCCACTCTCACACTGTCAGAGTGGAATGGTAAGAGAGTCACATTACCAGATTTTTATGAAGATGAAATAAAGAAGCATAGATATTGTTAATATCACAGTATTAAACAAATGTTGCTTATTATTTTTGGCCTCTACAGATGAAAGTTTAAGGAACACAGCCTTAGTATTTAGTATTTAAAAGTTTTTAAAGCATTTCACAGATAACATTTCCTCTAAGCCCTATAATACTCCTATAAAAGAAGCAGTACATGATTATTTTCTCCAATCAACACAGTGAATTTTAGAGGGATTAAGGGGTTCTCTAAGGTCACATAAGGAAAGTCTAGGCTGATACTTGAAGTCACTTCTTTAATTTTCTATTTTATGACTGATGTTCTTTAAATTCTAACATGACCTTTTCAATCTTAAAAAGAACTTAAATAATATTTTTACTTAGAAAATGCTTATTGAACAGCTAACTTATAAATAGATGCCAGAGAAAAGTACACATCATTATCTAATTATGAGAACTAGGACAACAAAATTGTTCTACTATAAAAAGCTAGTGAACTTCCTCTAACACTTAATGGCATAATCAAGATTAACTGCTATATGTGATATAGTTACTATAAGGTTATATAGTCAGAACAAAAGAACTCTTCTAGGCATTCAATAATCTGAATTCTGGTACAAGCTGTGTGGATAAGTAACTTAACCTCTCTGAATGTTTACTTGTAAAATGGGAATGGAATAAAATGATAAATGGGAAAATGCTAAGAGATCAACTCTTAGTTATTGTGGAGCCTATGCAAAATGTGAACTTACTGTATTTAATTACTCTAGAGCATTCTACATTATATTTGAATTTGTATTTTGGTCAATAGAAAAAGGAGAAATATCATTCTTAAAAATCTTAGGTTTTTAAAATCTTTTTTCAATGAACCTTAAAATTTGGGAAAAAATTTCACTACTTTGAATAACTTACTGATCATATCTTGTTGCCTTTCAGATTGAAGACTTGCAAAAATTTCAACTTCTTCCTAGCCATACTGGAATATGCTCAATTTCATTTTCTGCGAGGTTTAGCTTTTGTACATTTCACATATATTCTATGCCTTCTATTTTGCTGGAAACCAAAGGACAAAAATCAAACTTAAATATATAATAATAAAGTTCCTTCCTTGTAATTTTGGAATAAATACCCCTGGTTCTATATGGAGTTTGTTTTCATAATTGTGATTTATCAAACCTTGTGATAAATGAGAAAGAAGTAGCTCAAAACAAATTTACCAGAGCATCTAAACTGCCACCTATGCCTGGTAATTATACTCATCTGACTTTCAAATCTCAAGACCTGTAACAGAGGACAGAGGAGTGTGTCCATGCCAGTCCCACTGACCACTGCAAGGAGAATTAGCAGCCAGCCAGGGCAGAGCTGGAAAACTCCACAGCACACACTGTGCTACGTGCTATAATATAAATTAATAATATAATATGACCGTAGTTATACACGGGGCCACTGCCAAAAGGTAATTGTGCAGAGGGATATCGAGCCCCTAAAATGATGCTGTGCTTATGAACATAAATATTTTTATAAGAATATGTAGATTTTTAAAACACTTATCATCCATATTGGTAAATTTTCATTGATGAAATTTTCCCCAGGTTATTTGCAATATAGTTGTCAATTTAACTCCATGATCAGTTTTCTACACTGGGCAAAAATATTTAAACCTCTATATTTTCATTTTTATTTTTCCAAATTTTTTTTCATCAGGATTGATTCCTTTTTATACAAATCTTATATTAAGACTTTAGAGTTTATTTTTTCCATTTTGGTTTTGTCTTACCAAGAACTTCTGCAACTGTTAGTTGTTTTACTTTGATTTAATATTTTCCAAATGTAACATATGTGTATACACACACACACATATACAGATATATGTGGGTATATATATATATATATATATATATATATATATATATATATAAAATCATACACAAACACATATTTTATTTGGCTGGAGTTGTGGCCAAGTGGTAGGACACATGCTTAGCATGTGTGAGGCCCTGGGTTCAATCCTTAACACTAAAAAGACAATACAAAACAAAAAAAGATTTTTCAAGATTTGTTTGTTTTGTCATTTTGTTCATAAATTTCTAAATGTAGTTTTACCTTTTGAGAGTCTTATTGTTTATTTCTCCCTAACATTTATTATGAATTGAAAATAAGATTGAGAGTATACTTTTGTAGCAATGAGTGAACTATATAGGATAAATATGTAGGATTAAAGGTGTTGAAATATCTTTGGATCAAAATAGCAGGGTTAAAAAATTCTGCTTCATATTGACATTCTTTTTTAAAAAAAAATTTAGATGTTGATAGAGCTTTATTTTATTTATTTATATGCAGTGCTGAGAATTGAACCCAGTGCCTCACACATGCCAGGCAAGTGCACTACTGCCACAGCCCCAGCCCCTGCCCTCATGTTGACATTATTTTTTGCAATAAAGCAGTGAACAATAGACAACAACTGGGGAACCTTCTTGCCCAAAATGGAATTCAGATAAAATTCGGTATTCAAAAAAATGTATCTACTTCTTTGATAATGCTAAATAATATATTTTTCTGGGCTTAATGCCAGAAGATAAAGACAGTTGTCATATGTCAATCGAAATACAGTGCTTGGCAGGTATAATAACCACACAGTAACTACTTATTAATTTGACATTTTATATTTAAAATATCACCACATTTCCTTTATTCATTTTAAATTACACAAGTAAGACCTGAATATATTCTAAAAAAAATTTTAAAAATATAGAAACCTCTCTTCATCAAGACACCATATGCTCTTCCCCCAAAATACCATTGTTCAAAGTTTTGTTCGTCAGCTTTTCGTTGCTGTGAAGACAAGAATAACTTATAAAAGAAAGTTTTATTCTAGTCCATGGTTTCAGAGGTCTCAGTCCATGGTCAGCTGATCCCATTGCGCTGGGCCTGAGGTGAAGCAGAATGTCCTGGAGGAAAGCTGCTCATCTCGTGGCAATGAGGAAACAGAGAAAGGACCAGTGACAGATACTGTCCCTAACATCCCCAGTGAACTGCTTCCTTCAGCCACCCAATAGTCCCTTCAAATTACTAATCCACTGATGAGTTTATATCCCTCATGACTCAATCATTTCTTAAAAGCCCTGCTTCTGATGTTGCTGTACCTACTAACACATGAGATTTGGGTTACATTCCAGATCCATACCATAACAAAAATTAACTATTGTTAAGAGGGTGGTGTGTATGCATCCAGCTCTTTTTATTCATGCCCATTCATATAGTCATGCAGAAAAAGAGAATATTAAAAAATATTTTGTGACAACCAAATAAAATGCTTTAGAATATTTTAATGGAAATTACTTTGGACACTTTTCCACATTAACACATATAGCTCTAAATCACTTTTAAAAAAAAGGTCTTAGTATTTTATTGTATATGTACCATAACTTATTTAAACAAACCCCTATTGACAGATTTTTAGTTATTTCTAATTTATATATTTATATAATGCTTAATAAACATTATAATATTGCCATTTCTGTATACATGCATGAATAATATCAGTAGAATAGACATCAAGGAGTAGAGTAAGTACAAACTCAATTAATGAATTGAAGAATAAGTACATTTGAAATTTTGATAAATATTACCAAGCCACCTTCCTTTAGGAAGGCCACTGCTCAAAAATTTATTTAAAATTTCCTACTTCTGCTTCCTACTCTTTTTAAAAAATTTTTAATTAGTGCTTAGAACTATACATGATAGTGGGATTGTGACACATTAATACAAGCACATAACAATTTGCTCCATTTCATTTCCCAGTGCTACCTCTTTCCCTCCCCTCCTTCTACCCCTGACCTTCTTCTAATGCATGGATCCATGCATCAACTTCTTCAACAAGATGCCTAAACTCAAGACAAACCCAAGAATCAATAATTGGGACATCATCCAACTAAAATGCTTCTGCACTGCAAAGGAAACCACTCTCAGGTGAAAAGAGAAGTTACACAATGAGAAATCATCTTAGACAATTACTCTTCTGACAGAGAATTAATATCCAGAATATGTAAAGAACTAAAAATAATCTAAACACCAAAAATAAATAAATAAGCCAATCAATAAATGGGTGAATGGACTAAACCAACATGTCTCAAAAAAAGTACAAATGACTAACAAATAGGTGAAAAAATGTTGAACATATTCAGCAATTAGGAAAATGCAAATTAAAATTACATGGATATTTGATCTGATTCCAGTTAGAATCAGCCATCAAAAATACAAATAACAATAAATGCTGGTAAAGATGCAGAGGGAAATGAATTCTTACAGGCTGTCAATAGGGACCTAGTACAACCACTATGGAAATCCGTATGGAAATTTCTCGAAGACTAGGAGTGGAACCAACACATGATCCTGCTATAACACCCTTCAGTATTTATCCAAAGAATTAAAATTAACATAGTCTACAGATACATGTATGCCTCTGTTTATAGCAGCATGATTTACAATAGCCATGTTTTGGAATCAGTCTAGCTGTCCATCAATGGATAAGTGGATAAAGAAAATGTGATATATATGCATAATGGAGTTTTACTCAGCCATAAAGAAGAATGGAGTTATGTTATTTATAGACATCATATTAAGGAAAATAAGCCAAACTCAGAAAACCAAGGATCATATGTTTTCTCTTTGGTGTAGATGGTAAAGAGAAAAAAAGAGATCTTATGAAAACAGAAAGTAGAGGGAGGGGGTCATGGGAAGGGAGCAGAAGAGGGACAAGAGAAGTAGCGGGGACTGAAATTGATAAAGTTGTGTTATGTGTCTGTATGAATATGTCACAATGAATCCCACTATTATATATAATTATTATGCACCAAAATTTTTTTTAAAATAACACTTTTATCAATTTCACTCCATGGTTATTCTATTCTCTATTTGATTTATTTCTGTTTGATCTTTATTACTTCCTTAATTTTGATAATTTGGGGCATAGTTTGTTTTTCTTTTTCTGCATCCTTGAGGCATAACATTAGCCTATTTCTTTGATCTTTCTTCTTTATTAAGGCATGCATTCATTATTTTGAACTTCCCTCTCAGAACTACATTTGCAGCACCCCATAAGTTTCATTATGTTGTATTTTCTTTTAATTACCTCAAGATATTTTAAACGCCCCCCAACCCCTTTTTTTTCTTTTTTGACCCATTCAGGAGCATGTTGTTTGATTTTCACATTTTGTGAAATTTCCAAAATACCTTATTATAGTTCTCTAGTCAAATACCTTAATGTTATTCTTCTTTATACCTGAGCAATACCCATTGTGTATATATACCACATTTTCTTTATCCATTCTTCTATTGATGGGCACCTAGTTTAGCTATTATGAATCATGCTGATATAAACATTGATGTGGTTACATCCCAATAGTATACTGATTTTAGATTTTTTTTGCATTCCTATAGTATGCTGATTTTAGATCTTTTGGATATATGGTGAAGAGTAGGACAGCTGGATCATATGATGGTTCCATTCCTAATATTTTGAGGAATCTCCATAGTGCATTCTAGAGTGGTTGTACTAATTATCAGTCCCATCAACAATGTATAAGTGTACTTTTTCTTCCACATCCTCGCCAACACTTATATTATTTTTATATTATATGTATTCTGAATAATTGGCATTTAAAAAAAATATTTGTTTACTTATACATGACAGTAGAATCTTGTTTTAGTCAGCTTTTTTACTGCTGTGACTAAAAGGTCTGACCAGAACAATTTTAGAAGAGGAAGAGTTTATTTAGGGACTCACAGTTTCAGAGGTCTCAATCCATAAACATCAGACTCCATTCCTCTGGGCTCAAGGTGAGGCTAAACAACATGGTGGAAGAGTGTAGCAGAGGGTAGCAACTCACATGATGATCAGAAAGCAGAGAGGTCTCCACTTGCCAGATACAAATATATAGCCCAAAGCCATGCCCCCAATTCCCACCTCCTCCAGCCATACCCTACCACTTCAGTTACCACTCAGTTAATCCCTATCAGGGGATTAATTCACTGATTGGGTTAAGACTCTCACAACCCAATCATTTCTCCTCTGAACCTTCTTGCATTGTCTCACATGTGAGTTTTTGGGGGATACATCACATCCAAACCATTTGGGCAAATTATACATATATAGAGTATAACATTCTGTTTAGGATCCCACTCTTGTAGTTACACATAACGCAGAGTTACTCTGGTCATATATTCAAATACAAAGCTAGGAAAGTTATGTCTTTCTACTATTAATTCTACTATCTTTCCTATTCCTCTCTCCTTTCCCTTCTTTTCATTGCCCTTTGTCTAATCCAATGGATTTCTATTATTCTTCTCCCCAGAGGGATAGCATCCACAAATCAGAGAAAATATGTTTGGGTTAGCATTCACAAATCAGAGAAAACATTTAGCCTTTGGTTTTTTGGGATTGGCTTATTTCATTTAGCATGATATACTCCACTTCCATCAATTTACCAGAAAATGCCATTATTTCATTCTTCTTTATGGCTGAGTAATATTCCGTTGTGTATACATACCACATTTTCTTCATCTATTCATCTGTTGAAGGACACCCAGATTGATTTCATAGCTTGGCTATTGTGAATTGAGCTGTTATAAACATTTATGTGGCTACATCACTGTATTATGCTATTTTTTAATTCCTTTGGGGATAGACTGAGGAGTGGGATAACTGGGTCAAATGATGGCTCCATTCCAAGTTTTCCAAGGAATCTCCATACTGCTTTCCAGAGTGGTTGCACCAATTTGCAGTCCCACCAACAATGTATGAGAGTACCTTTCTTCCCACATCCTTGCCAACATTTATGGTTACTTGTAGTTTTCATAATTGCCATTCTGACTGGAGTGAGGTGGAATCTCAGTGCAGTTTTAATTTGCATTTTTCTAACTGCTAGAGATGTTGAACATTTTTTCATATTTTTTTTGCTCATTCATATTTCTTTGTGAAGTGTTTGTTCAGTTCCTTTGCCCATTTATTAACTGGATTATTTGTTTTTCTGGTGTTAAGCCTTTTGAGTTCTTTGTATATCCTGGGACTGGAATGAAATGAAATCTCAATGTGGTTCTGATATGCATTTCCCTGATTGTTAGTGATGTTGAACATTTTTCATATGTTTTTTTGGTAATTTGTATTTCTTCTTTTTAGAAGTGTCTGTTTAGTTCTTTTGCCCATTTATTAACTGGGTTATTTGTTTTTTTTCTTGTTAAGTTTTTTGTGTTCTTTATATATCCAGGAGATTAATGCCCTATCTGAGGAGCAGGTGACAAAAATCTTCTCCTATTCTATGAGCTGTCTTCTCATACTCTCAATTTTTTCCCTTGCTGTGCAGAGTTTTTTAATTTGATGCCATCCTACTTATTAATTTTTGGTTTTATTGCTTGCACTTTAGGAGTCTTGTTTAGGAAGTCCATGCCTGTGCCAATATGTTGGAGTATTGGGCTTACATTTTCTTCTATCAGTTGCAGAGTTCTGGTCTAATTCCTGGGTCTTTGCTCCACTTTGAGTCAACTTTTGTGCAGGTTAGAGAAAGGGGTCAAGTTTCATTCTTCTACATTTGGATATCCTGTTTTCCCAGCAACATTTATTAAAACTGCTATCTTTTCTTCAATGTATGTTTTTGGCAAGTTTATCTAGTATTAGATGACTTTATCTATGTGAATTTATCTCTGTGTCCTCTATTCTACCCCATTGGTCTTCATGCCTGTTTTGGTGCCAGTTTTTGTTACTGTAGCTTAATTTAAGGTCCAGTATGACTATGCCTCCAATGTTGCTCTTTTTGTTGCAGACTGTTTTGGCTATTCTGGGTCCCTTTTTTTTCAAATCGATTGTTTGTCTTTTTTGCTTTTTTTTTTTGAAGAGTTACTCCACTTAATCTTCCAAATTCAAAATTTATGCTGTCATGTTTTTAATATCCAAGAACACGTTTTGTTATCTCACTGTTTCTTTTTTATGGTAGCCGTCCTTGCTTCATGGATGCAACATATTCCCTTATCTTTTTTATCTTCCCCTATCTTTATGTAAAATAATGAAGAAGATTTTTGTTTTGTTTTTGTGGGGTTGGAATCATCTTCCTTTTCATTATCACAGTCTCTATTTTCTCCAAGTTTGTTTTTATTACTGAATATTTTGTTCCTGGTCTTCCATGTTGGAGGCATCCTCATATATCTAGTAACACTCTGTTTTCCATGTTGGAGAGGGAAGATCTTGGTTGATTCAGTTTTGCATAGACTGAGTTTAATATGGTAATTAGATACAAAAGTTATTTAGTAAGGCAGTTAGATATACAGTCAGTTGTTCAGGAGGGAGATTCAGGAGATTAGATGAAGGGGTGTTAGCATGTATAGATTGTATCCCAAGGGATGCAATTGGATACAATTGCTTAACGAGTGAATTTATACAGAACAGGGGTCTGAGTCCTGAGTCCTGGGGCACTACAACTTTAAGGGGAGAGGTTCCTACTGGAGATATAAATGTGGAAGTCATCAGCAGAGAAATGGTATTTACAGTGATGATTCCTCCTCAGGAAAGAAATGAAAGGGGTTAGCATTTTTCCATAGTTACTTAAAATAGTCAAATAGCATGATGAGGAGCCTGCTGAGTTCTGCATCTTCCATAGGAACACAGGTAAGTACTTTCCCATCTGCCTTTAAATTCTAAGCCAAGCATATAGCAACTCAGTGATTTTCACTCAGGGACTGCCCCAAGCTGGGAATATTTGCTAAAGTCAGGGACATTTTGTTGTCATGACTCAGAAGTTCTAATGACTTCTAATGGGGAGAGGCCAGGCTTGCTTCTAGGCAGCCTTCAATGCACAGGGTAGCTGCCCATAAGAAGGAATCATTCCATACAAAATGTCAATCATGCTGAGATTGAGAATCGTTAAGACATTCTTACCACTATTACTTTTTGCCTCCCATTTGTAACCAGGTTGGGAGAAACAACTCTGAAAGTTATGGTATTTGAGAATGTTCTATATTTGTGGCCTATGTTACACAATTACTAATCATAGTGTGAAATTTTACCAGAATTTTTTGGCTGCAAATCTTTGTCACTGTGTTTGCTCTCTCTTGTTGACAATGTGAGTCCATGCCTGGGAAAGAGTACAAAGCAAGAAACAAAAATTGTCTTTCAGTGGCCAAAATTTTTAGATTTGTATAAGAAGTGCTGATCCAATATGAACCATGCCTTTGAAATGAAGTTTTGTTTTTTCCTTTAAAATGGTTTCAGTTAGCCAAAATTTAAAGCCTAGCTGCAATCATTTTCATCAGAAATAAGAGTCTTTTCTTTCACTGTTTATCTGGAAATGTCCCGGAGTGGATTAAGGCTAGATTTATCTGTTGTACCAATTGATCTTTAGGTCTTTTTACATTATATCATCTTGTTCAGTGCATCATTGAGTAGTAATTTTCTTATCACTGTGTCTGTGTCTGAAATAACCTGTTTGATTTGGTTCAAAACTCAAAGACTGGTTTAAATATCAGCCTAGTTCAGAAGATGTGCATAAATATACACAACATCACTTGCATGAGGATGTTCATTCACTACTCACACAATCCCATTAGTCTAGCTTTGTAGTTGTGAGATTCTTGATTAACCCAACATCAATATCTACTGCTGTCATGATAGATCATTTAAAAAGTTACTGTTAAGAATGAATGTTTGACATCCCAGGTTTTTATTCATCTTGCTTGCATTTTATCTTGAAGAATAATTTCATTATTACTTTGCATAGCATATACTAACTGTCTATCCTTTTGATGAATTAAAAACATAAGTAGATCCTAGAGGATGACATCTTTAGGATCTGAGCAGCAAGGCCAAAATTTTCCATTATATACAGAATGAAGTCCAAATTTCTTAGCATGAAATTCAAGGCAATATAAAATTGACCTTCAGCCTAACTTTCAACATCACTCTGACCTATTTATCATTCATTCATTATACTACAATTGGACAAGGACCCAGGTGTCTGTTATGGCACTGCCATAAGTTTTGGAGGATGACCCCATTGTATGTGTTAGACCTTGCCCCTGGTTCTCATAGAGATTATAGTCTGGTGGGAGGATAAAGATACAAGTGACGAAGCAGTGACAAAACACATCACCCTAACCTGGACCCACCCCAGCAGTTCCTGGGAACATCTCAGCATTTGGAAGGTTGCGTTGGGACATCATATCTGTTCTACAGAGGATCTTACAGGCCTCTTGGAACCTAGTTCAATCAGGAATCATTTCAGAGAAGCCTCACAAACATCTCCAGCCATGAGACATTCTGCATGGCGTCCAGGATGACCATCTTACACCATGTTCCCTAAATTTAGAGTGTTTCCCTAGAAGCAGAACCTTCTAAGACATTTCTGGGCAAGCTGTCTTCCATGACGGAGCTGAATTACTTGGAGAAGTTCAGAGTAAGGAAACTTTGGTAGCCAAAACTTCGCACCTGAAAGGTGGGTATAATAGCCCAGAAAGGGAGATCTAGTCAGGGGGTCAATGGCCTCTACTACACCCAGAAATTGCACACCACCAGACCAGCCCCCAGATAGTTTGTATCTGTGTCCAGCTTTGAAACATTTTCCTAGAGATAAGCATTTGAGTATTTTACCGTTTTACACTGTATCAAAATTGAGTTTCTCCTCTGAATTCCAGAATTACCTGGGGACATTAAAAGGTTGGCATTTAAATTTGGAGATTTCCCTCTCAGTGATTCCACTATTTGACATTAATAATTAACCTGAGGGCCAATTTAACCAAATTCTTCAAGCAGAGTTCACAGAAGGAGTGTTATTTCAAGAGAGATTGTGTCAATAACCTACTGCTCCCCCAGGCATGGACATTTTAAGCATGCTCTGTCTTTTTTTCTGCTTGGGGAGAATCTGGGGACAGACGCAAATGTAAGTGAAGAATGCCATTTTCATTTGAAATGTATCTTGGTTGTATTTTTACAGAGGGCAGAATTCAATCAGTGCTATATGAGATTAACTTTCGACTTTCCGAGAGCTCCAGGTGAATTTCTTCTTTCCTGTGGTGTCCAACGCTGCTACTCCGTGTTTTAACATAAGTATTTTGTGAGCTGTGCATGACTTGTATTCTCATACTTTATCTTTTGCTCAGGCTGTTACCTCTGTCCCGCCCAAAGAGTAACTTCCTGATTGGTATTTTTTTTTTTTAAACGGATTCTTCAAAAGATAGAAGAACTGTGATCTTTATTTGCACTTCTTTCAGGGAACCTTAAACCTTCTCCTGAATGTAATTAATCAAAATAGCTTTTGCCTGTCTTCCTGAAATCTCATTCTTAGGATGCTTTATGGAAGCTATCCTGGCTTTACCATAGCTAAAGACATTTTGAGAAATAAAAAATATATTGCTAAGTTTAAGGAACATTGACAATTTATATGGATTCTCCTAAGTGAAATGCATTAAAAATGATCTTTTATCAACAGATTGACTGCATAATTTTATTATTTCAACAGATATGTCATCTCAGCACCTAAAGCATTCTATGTTGGAGCCTCTGAAAATGTAGTAATTCAGGTTTATGGATACAGAGAATCATTTGATGTGACCATTGCTATTAAAAGTTATCCTGATAAAAGTTTTACATATTCTTTTGGCCAAGTAAATTTGTCTCCAGAAAATGAATTCCAAAACTCTGCAAACTTAATTGTAGGTATTCATCTCATGCTTTCTTTTATGTAAAATGTTCATTTATAAAATATAACAAAGAGATGGTACATTGTTCCATTTTATATGTGTGGGTACAAAATGTGACATGTCATGCTCTGTTGATGTGAATATGTCATAACCAATGTATTTATAAGTAATGGGACATGTTAAGTGGAGAGTATTTCTAATTTGGAGTCAATGTAAGGAAATGTAAAACTGAATGAAGGGTATTAAGATGAAAATATTTGGTAACAGGAGTAAAACTAAATAATCAACATATATAGCTGTTTCAAAATTTATAAGATAAATGCTAGGAAGAGATAATTTAGATATTTAAGCTTTATGTTACGTTAAAAGAATATAATACACCACACACACACACACACACACGAGGTTTGGTCCTGTTTTTAAAATTTTAGAGAAATAAATGGAGATCATTTTGAGCATTTGTTTTCCAAAAATATGAACTAAAACATTTTAATTCCATGTTTATTGAAACAGTAATTTTTTTCTTAAAATATGTATCTATGATAGACTGTTTATACTTTCTCATTGGATATGGACCAAACAAATTTTCTTTCAAAGAAATTTGTGTACAGTGTTTAAGGAAAACTAGAGAAGTGTTTATTATCATAAAATATACTAAGCAAATGTGATATATTTGAAGAAAGGTTGCATACCAATTATGAAATGACCAGGAGACACAAAAAAAAATAAGAAAAAGATTCAGATTTTCAGCTTAAGTACAAATATAATTATAAGTATAAAGAATACTTTCTTCATTTCCACTGCCACGTGATAAGTATTTTAGTTCACTGTCTACCTGACATGTGAATCCTCCATTCTTCTCTGCCTCCATTTCAGACAAGCTTTTGAATTCTTGATATTTTCCTAATGACTTTTGAGTATTTCATCTATTAAAAATTGAATTTTTTCAGTGATTGTAGTTTTTAATAGACATTAATTTAGAGCAATGTTTTAAAATAACTGTTTCCAACTAAATTTTATAAGAAACTAATGTATGAAAGTGTTTTGGTAGAAGAATAAATGTACCATTTTATTTTACAAAATTTTTTTTGTAAGATATAAACAATGATTCAAATTACTAGAATAGATACCTAATTTCCTTTTATTATTTTAGGATGTTTATATAATATTCTTCCATTGCCTATTTTTTTAAACAGATAAAACCAGAAGATTTATCTGGAGGGCCAAATGCAGTTTCAAATGTATATTTAGAAGTTGTATCTGCCCATTTTTCAAAAGCATCAAAAATTCCACTGCGATACGACACTGGGTTTCTTTTCATTCAAACAGACAGATCTGTTTACTATTCCAATGAGCAAGGTACAACAGAGAGGGAATTTTAATCCATGGGGGAAGAGTGGGATGATTTGATGAATGTTTGAGAACAACTGGCTTATATTTAGGGGAAAAAGAAGACAATATCATAATTTATATCGTACACAAAAGTAAAGAGTTGATACACTGAAGATTAAATTGCAAATTATAAATACAAAGAACAAACAAATATGAGCATATTTTTTTAGAGCAGAATTAAGAAAGGCATTTTTTAGAATGATGCCCAGCTTCTTCCAAAACAATTTTTTTAAGAGCCTGACATTTCTTTTGCAGATAGCAGGTATGAAGATTTGCATTTTCCATTTATTATAACTGACTTCTAAGTTCAAGAATTCTATAAAATAGGACATAGAATAGAGATGGTGATGATGCCAATTAGGTGAAATATGATGGAAATCATTTTAGCAAGAGGACAAGAGTCCCGCCAGCACACATGATCTGAGACAGGCTTTGAACAGTCTCCTGGACACTAAGGCAGAGGATGACCATGTGTTTAAGGTATAAAAATAAGTAGTCAAACCTTGAGAAATTGAGATTTTTCACTTACATCTTGCAAGTTAGACAAAATGCTCTATTGACGCATTCTGTTGACAGAATTTACTGCTTCACAGTTTTTCCTCTAAAAATTTCAGATAGCAGTGAGCTGCAGTCTTTCTTATCTAGCAGTGGTTTAAAAATACATAAGTTGAGTGCTAGACACAGTGGCACACACCTGTGATCCTAGTTACTCAAGAAGCTGAGGTAGGAGGATCCCAAGTTTGAGGTTCGCCTGCGCAACTTAGTGAGAACCTATCTCAAAATTTAAAAATCAATAAAGAAAGGTCTGGGGATATAGCTCAGTGGTAAAGTGCACCTTGGTTCAGTCTCCAATTTAAAAGAATGCAAAGTTGGGTAAAAATAGTTCTTACTATGTCAATTTACATTTTAAATGCATAATGAGAAATATTTAAATAATTCATTCAGTACTTTTTTGTGAAAAGGATATTTTTCCAACTTTGTGATAAAGTTAGGATTCATCTTAATTCATCTTTTTCATCTTTTCTTTGAAGCTTGGATTTTATGCTTTGGGCTTTCCAATTTTTATTTTAAATTCCATGGACCTTGTGGAGAGTGTCAATGATATTGTCAGATCATTTACAGTTGAATGAAGTTTCTAACTATGACATTTTTTTCTTACAGTAAAAGTTAGAGTTTATTCATTGGATGAAAACCTAAAACCATCTCAAAAAGAAGTTATCTTGACTTTTATAGTAAGTATAACATTAATTTAAAACAAAATTTAACCCTGGGATTTCTATGATATGGATAAAGAATTTTCATTCTTACAAAACTCATGGTAAATGGCATTAATTTATTCAATATTAAATGGCAGTAAGAATTTATTCAGCAGCTACTGTGGCTAGAACCTGGCAATTCTATAATTTTCTCATATTCATTGAAAATTTAAAATTTTTGGTTGAAATATGCTTTTATGTTTCCATTAAAGAATACTTTTTTGGTGTCCCCATCTATAAAGTATGTCAGCTAATCAGTCTGAATCCTCTTGCCATCTGTGTCAGGGGAAGATGCAGCCAGGGTTGTAGAAGCATAAAATGTGGTACCTGGGAGAAGGCCATGAATGCATTATACTGTGATGACAATCTTCAAAAGTCAGTGTCATTGTCCCCATTTTATAGATGAGTAGACTAACGTTTAGGGAAATCAAATAACCTTGACAACCCACTGATAATAATTGGCTAAACCAGGACTCAAGCTCAGGTCTGTCTGTTTGTCTCCTGAGACCCAGCACTTAGCCTCTCTCCACTTGTTTGGGGGACCAGGGAGTACGACCCTCCACGAGCATTTGAGTTTAGAAGGCCAGCACAGCACACGTAAGTAACTCAGCAAGCCAAACAAGGGAGGATGTAGGACCACGGGCAGACCAGCTTGAAGGGGAGGCAGTGCTGCAGATGAACACCCCCCTCTGGGGACAATTACTAAGGACAAGGATGAGTCCTGAGAGGGGCTTGGACAGAAGCTGGGCGGTGTCTCTGGTGGAATGCAGAAGTAGAGGTCTAGAGTCAGGAGGAAGCAAGACATGGGGAGATGGCTATGGTAGAGGTCGTTAAGAGGTCGGAGGCAATGGCTGTGGCATGTCCAGACACCAAAGACAGCAGAGAGCCAAGGGAGCTCTTGGGCCATGGCAGAGACAGGATGGAGGAAGTGTTGGAGAGACAGTGTTGAAGGAAGATCATTCCAGATGTTCTCTTCAGAAAGGAGGAAGTGGGGGGAGAGTCTGCTGAGAATTTATTTAATATTATCTTAAATATTTGTGGTACTACTTATGCCTATTTAAAATATGCCTTTTGTCTTAGAAGATAGTCTTTGCCAACAAGTCCAATTGAGGCCGGTCATTGCCTCGGTGTATATCAACTTTGCACTTGCAAAGTTCCAACAATGTTTCTTAGAAAATATTAGCGGGTATTTTTTATAAGAACTATCAATCACATATAATGTTTATGTGTGGATTCTGTATTTACAAGTTGTTAAAAAAAAAAAAAAGAAAAACATTAAACTTGTATTTTTGTTTTTCTTTTCACTCAAAGGATCCAGAAGGGTCAGAAGTTGCTGTGGGGGAAGACAGAAATGCTACTGGAATTATCACTTTTCCTGACTTCAAGATCCCATCTCATCCTAAGTATTGTTATATTATTTGCAGGTTAACTCTCTCTTGAAAACAGTGAAGCCCATTTGGGGCTATTGAACAGTCCATGGAGTCATTTACATGTCACTGAAAGCTGCTGATGGAAAGAAATTCTGGTTTTGGCTGTATTTTTAGGTCTAGTGAGTGTCCTAACCTAAGGGAAGGTGGAGCCTGCTGGGCTTTCCTGCATCAAGGCAGGGGGCCTGACAGTGTGTTTCCCTCTGAGAACCAAGCCGGTCTGCTCTATTTACAGAGCACCTTCCACAACAAAGTCTAGACAGTGGAAACTGGGAATACTGTCCCCACCCCCCAAATGCTGACAGAACAATGGGAAAAAAAAAGCGGAGGGAATACAAATAGAAGATGTCCATCTTCGTGTCTTTACCCTCTCTTATAAATAATTTCTTTGACATTTTATTTCCAATTTCTCGTACTTGGAAAATATTTTGAAGTACAATTTGGGACTCTTCAATAAGCCCCAGGAATTGACATACGGATCTCCTACCCTGTGCCAAGCACTCTGCTAGAACTTTCATCTTCCCATTTTGAAGATATAGTCACACAATTAAATGGTGGGACAGAAATGGGAACCAGATCTCTTGGAGGGAAAGACTCATCCTTCTTCTTTGTTTCTACCCTATCACTGGACTTGAGCTGTAAACTTTTAAAAACTCTTTATTTGTCTCATTTAGGTAGGTTTCACTTGATCAATTGGTCCTAAAAATGTAGTCTTGATTTTCTGGCAAACTATCTAGTATATACAGTGTGTGTGTGTGTGTGTGTGTGTGTGTATTCATGTTTTTATTGAACTCAAAAAGCAAAAATGGGTCTAAACTAAAAATAATATGTGTACATATATAGATATATATGTATATATATGCTGAATATATACTATATATGTATAATATATACTCTATAGTATATATATATATTTATGGATATGATTCAGCCTTTGGGTTAGTTCTTCAATTGAATCTAGTTAAAGATATACTATAATCTACTAGAAAAAGAGTAATATGGAAATAAATTTTGGGTGTAACAATTTTTCTTAAAACATATGTTTTTTAATAATTTTAATAGCTCTTTCTAATATGATACATTGATTGGCATATGCAGAACTCAGGGTCATTCAATGGAGTTGTGGTTTTGTAGCAAGAATGACCAAGTTTGAGTCCTGCTCCATCACCTACTAGCCATATGTCCTTGGGAAAGTCACTCACCTCTTTGGAGCTCAAGTTTATTATGATATAATAATACAACCTATTCCACAGCATTTTTATGAAGATTAAGACAGTTAACATGTGTAAAGCTTTAGTGCATGGCCCATAATAACTGCTCCTTTGAATATTAGCTACAACCAATGAGTGAACTAAAGTCATATTATCTGATATTACCTACAATTTTAAATGTGATGCTTTCACAGATACGGTTTGTGGACAATTAAAGCTAACTACAAAGAGGACTTCACAACAATAGGAACTGCAGATTTTGAAATTAAAAGACATGGTAATTTCTCAAAAATTACTGAGATTTCCAATGTGAATGTGTTTTTTTTTTAAATAGTTCTCAATAACTTTGTGGAATAAAAATTTAGTAAAGAGTAAAGAAGGTGGTGAGGTGTGATGGTCAGAGGTGAACTGGGAGTCAGAGTACTGTCCATCTGGTTCACTGTAATGTGCTCACTGAACTCTTTGTGCCTAGTTTCCTTGTCGTGGTTGTGTGGGTGGTCAAATCAATGGGAGGAGAAGACAAGGCAAAATCCTTGCAAGATCCATGGTTCTCTAACATTGTAAGAGATTGTCCACTTCAATGCCCTAGTGTCCAGGTTCTCACAACGACTTTGTTTGGTCAGAGAACCAGAATGCTACCTTTGAACCCTTCAGCTTAAAAAAATTGCTTGTGTGTTTGGAAAATGATGATGTGTGGGAAGAAAATAAACATTTACTTTGGAAATAGTCATATTTATTATACTAATAATTAACTTATAAGTGAGTCCTATTAATCTCTCATAAGAATTTCCTAGAACACTAATTTGTATGTAAAGTTGCTATTTAAGCTTTTTTAAAAATATTTTTATACCTTTATTTTTTATACCTTTATTTTTATTTATTTATTTTTATGTGGTGCTGAGGGTCAAACCCAGAGCCTCCCATGTGCTAGGTGATCACTCTACCGCTGATCCCCCGCCCCAGCTCCTGTTATTTAAGGTTTTTAAACCATGTTTTCTGCCCACCAGGTTGATGAGAGGAAGAGAGGTATTTATATTTAAGGGATAAGAGCAAGTACACATAAAAATTTAAAACATTCAATGTGCTAAAAGCCACAGCAACAAAATACCCTCAGAAACACCCAAACTCGGCTTTGGAGTTGTTTATTAACTCTCCCTGCTCTGGTTTTGCCTACTCCCTCCAGGGCAATTTTCTCTGACCTAGAGAACAACATCCTGAACAGGTGGAGCCAGCCCCTCACCACCCCCTTGCTCCTATTGGGCAGCCTCCTCCTTTAGGGTTGAACAGACTTCAGAGCTGTGCATGGCAGTAGATAGGGCTGGGTGGTCTAACACCACTTCTCAAATGGACATAAGGAAAAGATGAGAATTTGAGATTTATATTCATGTTTTAGATCAGGAATGGAAGAGAATTGCTAAATACCAAGGAATTTCCAATTTAATAAGTATTTATCAAAAACTTACTATATGAAAGGCACTGGGGGGAAGGTTGACACAGAGAAGCAAGACCAGGTCTGTGACCTTATTGAGCCCCTGCTCTGAGGGTATTTTGTTGCTGTGGCTTCAGCACATTGAACGTTTTAAATTTTTATGTGCACTTGTTCTTATCCCTTAAATATAAATACCTCTCTTCCTCTTGACAACCCAGTGGGCAGAAAACATGGTTTAAAAAGCTTAAGTAGTGAGGGGCTGGGACTGTGGCTCAGCAGTAGAGTGCTCACCTAGCACGTGAGAGTTGCTGGGTTCCATCCTCAGCACCATATAATATGTGGTTTAGTACATGACAGGGTTTTGGAGCAGAAAGCTGCCAATCACTGATGGGAAGATCATAAGGATTCCGGGGATATTAATGATGGTCATGACCAGGGAAGAATACTGATGCTGGTGGTTTTCATCTGTTCCATTGTAACAAGACATTTCTTGCTTAAGATATGTATTTGTAGTTTCGACCATCTTGCTTTTGGGGGTTTTGTTTATTTTTGTTTGGTTTTTACTTAGGTGTGTATTTGGAAAAACCACACTTCTCTCTCTTAGTACAACCAGAAAATTACTATATCAGCCACGAAAACTTTGAGGACTTCAAGATCACTATAAATGCTAGGTAAAAACTTTTTTAATTTTCAGATTCTTGTAGTTCCTCTATGGAAAACAGGTTTCATTTCAAGAGTCAAAATGACTAATTGGTAGTGCTTGTCTGGGACCCTATTTGGAGAAAGATTCTGAGGCTCAGTGTAAAAAGAATAAGTAAATAAATACCTTTATGATTAATGTGATAGTTGTGGGAAATGGGTCCAAAAGAGTTGGCTGAAGTGTTTTTGCTGACTCTTGCTGTTATTCTTAGTTTCTTCAGCAAATAAAATTAAATAACATGGTCAGGTATCAAAACTACATGAAAATATCCACATATACTTTGTTACTCTCGGCCTAGTTAATATTAATTGATCATACAACTTAATCATCAAAATCATCTATAGAATTGATTGAATTAGCCCATAAATCCTACTTGGCAGATGCGCTATGGAAAATTGTCTTTGGGGATACTGGCGTCCCTATTTTATATTTAAATAGGGAAAATTCATGTTTTTCTTGAACTCAAAAGGCAAAAATGGGTCTAAACTAAAAATAACATACTCCAAATGTTTGATGTTGTCCCCTTGGTAAAAGGAGAAGCAGGGAGTGGGTCCCTATTGTTGCCACATGGTGTTATAGTCATGACAGCAGTGTGGTCCCTTACAAAACTCCGGGTGCTGCGTTCAGTTCTTCACTAACTCATTATAAGCATAACAACAGTGGGATGTTAGCAAGTTCTTTCCATCCTCTGGGACTCAATTCTCTCTCATGCCCATGGGAACAATACTTATTTTTGTTCTACCACTACAGAGTGTAAAATGAAATCTAAAACTCCATATGAATATGTTTTAAGAGCAAATTGCAATTTTCCCATGGCTGTGTTTTATCTTATCTCATTACCCTGATGGCTTAATCAAAAGAAGTTAATTATTCTCTTTGATAGATATTCTCATAATCAGAATGTAACTGAAGCTGAGGTTTCTGTCATTTTTGCAATAAGAAATGATTTAGAGGATCCTAGAAAAGAAGAGATGCCTGAAGCAATCCAAAAGGCACAGGTAAGGGAGTTCATTCACAGAAACAAACTGGGAGCAAGTCACCAGAGAATAGAGTTGTAAAGTGGGTTTTCACCCCTAAATGCTCATAGAACTAAAAAACTCTGAACTATAATACTTTGGGCTTTGGGAGCTTCCACTGTTGGAAATAGAAAGGTTAAAGTGACATTTGTTTTCAGTTTGGAAGGCTGAGTAGTTAAAATCTAGTTTTTGTAGGCAATTTATGTCATTTGAATATGAAATCTTGGACTTTGGACAAGGTACCATCAGATAGAAAATGGTACCCAAATTAGAGACTCAGATTCTGAATATTATACATAATTTTGAATCAAAAATTTTAAGCCAGAGTTCTTTCTCCATGATCTTGCAACATGGCCTGAGTCTTCAGGCTTAAAAGAAATTATCTAAATATTATATTAATCAGTTTTGAATATACCTCAAAGAATCAAGGTTGTGTTTTGTATTACCATGAGCTTCAACCAGAACATCGTTGCCAAGTAGAGATTTTGCAGGCTGAAAAGAGCACAATTTGTTATTCCTTCTCTGTGAGTTCTGCTCTAATCTATCTTGTAACTTTTTGTTCCCCTTTAAAAAAAACAGCTGATCAATGGAATTGCACAAGTAAGTTTTAATACATCAAAGGCAATTAAAAACCTGCCATACAAAAGTCTACAAGATTTAAACAACAAATACCTTAATATTTTTGTGAAAGTACAAGAACGTACAGGTCAGTTCCTAAACTAATATATACATTCACTTCCCAGAGTTCTTTCTTATTCCAAAATTTTGGATAGAAATCTGTCACTCACTACTGGTTCATTTTGGGCAAGTGCAGTTACCAGATACAGTTCACAAAAATATTGCTCACTAGATAAATGTGAGAGAAATTCTGATGAAAAACATCTTTCAGCATTGGTGACCTATTAATTCCATGTAGATGAGATAGTATTGTATGACTTTTTGTGTTATTAAAAATTAAAAGTAGTGGTACCTGGAAATTTTACTTGAATAAGTCAGATGGTAAAATCATTCACATTAGGAAAACATCCCTGGGTCATTTGTATATTGATTACATACTATTAAATATTTAACACATATCTTTTACAACACGGCCTACAAATGTTGTATTGGAAATTAGAAATAGTTGTTCAAAACTGACTATCCTTTCTAGCAGGATTGCCAATTCCTTGAGGGCATGAGGCTCTGCTCATTTGAAGAAAAAAAGAAAGAAAGAAAGAAAGAAATAAAGTGGGATAAATGATCTGGAACAGAACACAATATTTGAAACTGATGAATGGGCATTTTACCAACCTCCTAAAAACCACTTTATCAGGTCATAGAGTGACGGGCTTATCCAGAGTGGCCACAGAAAATCGTTCCTACTTAGGTTAATTCTTATGTTTGAAGTGACCAACAATGGACTAATTTCTTATCCTTATCCAAGTGAAGAAATAAATAGGAACAGAACAGGCACCACAAAGATCATGATACTCTACTGTACTTGCCAAATTCTCAACACAATGCACATTATTCCATTAGGTAGATTCTTCAAAGGAACCAAAGTAATGGATGTCAAATATGTCCTCTCTCCCTACACCCTGCATTTGGTTGCAACTCCTCTGTCTCTGAAGCCTGGGATTCCATATTCCATCAAGGTTAGTTGGTTAGAATAGCTAATATGGTTGAATTTCCCTATTTACTTTTAGGTTGCTTTGTCTATGCCAGGACAAAGGGGGGGAAGTCTCAAATTTTGTTCCTGTGTGACCTCCAGTGTAGACATTGGAATGGAGAAAAGAATGGTAGCGGGGTGAGGAATAGGACATGACAGCCAGCAAGGCTGTGATGGAAAACAAGAGCTGAGATCCAGGCCTGGTAGTAAGTTCACCCAGCCCATGGCTTACGTACCAACACATAGCAAGTGCCCTGCTTTTCTCAAACATTCAATAAGTGTGCATTGAATTGAATTAAATGTAATACACATCACACATGCCCCGAGGGGTGAAAATGCTTTGAGACATGCATCTGACTCTTGAGTAAAATCCCATAAAGTCTGTGCTTGGCAACAAAGGAGGGAATTGTTTTAGAATGTTTGTGATGTAAAATAATAAATGTTAACTCTTAGAATTGATTTGGTCCACCAGGTACAGGTGAGGGATGTCATTGGCCATGTTGTAGGAGGGAATACAGTAATCTTGAAAGCAAAAATAGTGGGTGCAACTCAGGAAAGCAAAGATCTGGATCCAATGAAAAGTACAACAGATCATCGTGGAGTTGCTTCGTTTATGGTTGACATTTCCCCTGGTGTGTCAGCCTTGGAGTTTCATGTGAGTAGAATTCTCATTTGTTGCCTAATATTAGTCTGTGTGGTAGCTATTGTACAGGACAGATGGAGAAGATTTTATATGTAATTCCAGTGATCTGCTTTAAAACATTTGACCTATATGAACAGAAGATATATACGTATTGTGTAATCGACATTCAGTAAAGGCCTCAGTCCATTGATTTTGTTTTCAGGAATTTTTTCTTGGGGTAAACACAATATTATCCAAATCTGGAACTAAGAACCCACCAGTGGAATGCAAGAATTCTAGCAGAATCTTCTCTTTTCTGTTATTTGCAGCTATCATCATTTCTCCCCAATATCACATGGAAACTCCATTGAGAATCACCTACATTTCCTTTCTCCCTTCCAGGTCCCCTCCAACAAGAGATCTGTCTTCAGTTCCCACCACTCCACTGAAACTGCTCTTGCATAGGTTACTCATAAGCTACTTGCTAAAATCACTGAATAATGTTTGCTCCTTCTCTTCCTTGCGTTTTCCTAGAACGCAAGAAACTAACACGTTTTTCTTCAAACAACCTGTCAATTAACTAACACATTCTTCTTCAAACATCCTCTGTCACTCCAAGTTTTCTTGCTTTTCATTTTTCTTCTTTGTTCTTTATAGCCTCCATTATGGACCAATGATTGCTTGCTTGTCCTCTAACCTCAGGGATCTGGTCAGACCCTCCTCTCTTTTCAAGTGACACATTCTTATTTGATAGACTTCTTCAGTGATCCCATTTACTCCTATTCCTTATGGTGAGGAGGGGCTGGGGACATAGCTCAGTTGGTAGAGTGCTTGCCTTGCATGTCTAAGGCCCTAGGTTCAATTTCTAGCACCACACACAAAAGATTATCCTTATGGTAAAGACACATCTCAGATACTCAAGAGTCTTTCAGACTTTGCCTTCTCCATATCTTTTTGTTATTGTTGTTCTAACTAGTTATACATGACAGTAGAATGTATTTTGATACATTATACATAAATGGAATATAACTTCTCATTCTTCTGATTTTATCTTTTTATTGGATGGTTCAAAAAAGCATAAACATTATTTTGTCTGAAACTAAAGAAGGTCTGCCAACTTCAAACCTGGACTCCTCCCAGGTGCCCTAGTTCAGTGGATAGCCCCAGTGGCCACCTAGTTCCTCATGCTCTTCTCTGTCACTCCTCTCATTGTGGCAGAGAGACAGAGTGATCATCCCAAGCACACCTCTGATCTTGATTAACCTTGTCCCTCTGTCCTCTCCAAATACTGCTCACCACTTTTCCCAGCACACCCCAAACTTTGGCATGCTGGATGGTTTGTAGCTTCCTAACACCCCACTTTCTATTGCCACAAGGATTTTGTAACCCTAACATCACTGTCACCACCATTATCACACTGATGTGAAGTTCAGCATCAGTGTTTTTTTTTTTTGTGTGTGTGTGTGTTTGGCACAATCTGTTTTAGGTTAGAACAGATGACCCAGGTCTTCCAGAAGAGTACCAGGCCAGCAGTGACTATCGAGCAGTGACCTACTCATCACCCAGCCAGAGCTTCCTTTCTCTTAGCTGGACAGACAGTTACAAGAGCTTACTTGTGGGAGAGAAACTGAGCATAACTGTTACCCCTAAAAGTCCATATGTTGACAAAATTGCACACTATGTTTACTTGGTAAGTCCCGTAATATCTTACTTGCATCTAGTCTATTTGGAACGCTTTTTTTTTTTTACTTATGCAAAGAATCCTTAAAATGACTCCTTACCCGACACAATTGACATTTAGTGAATGAATGATTTATGTTCCACTTTACAGTTTATAAAGCACATTCACAAATACTCCCAACAGAACCTCACACTTTCTTAAGTTCAGCAGACAATGGAGTAGATTGGAAAAGTTGAATGACCAGCCCTGCCTGTAAGTAGTGACAGGTAGGTTTAGGATTTATTCAAGGGCTGCTGACCCCTAGCTTTATAATCTTGCCATGGCCCAATGTCAAAGGTTCCACCAGAGCATCTTTAAGTCTCCAGACTAGTCAGTGACCACAGCAATGTTTCATGGCTAACCAGAGCATTACCAAGCAACCGACTGCTAGGTCTTGCCTGCGTTACATAAGAATATGCCTTATTTACAAAGGGAAAAATCCATTGCATTGATTACATTCAGGTGCTTATGCTTCTCTTATTATATCTGCTCAATTACTAAGCCAACATTAAGCCCATGCTCGATGTTTACTTGTTGCCACGTATTTTTAGATTTCATCTAAGGGCAAAATTGTACACTTTGGCACAGAGAAGAAACTCTCAGGCTCATCTTACCAAACTTTAAAACTTCCTGTGACTCAGCACATGGTTCCTACAGCCCATCTCCTCGTCTACTACATTATCACAGTGGAGCAGACAGCAGAATTAGTGTCTGACTCAGTCTTCCTAAATATTGAAGAGAAGTGTGGCCAACAGCTCCAGGTGAGATGCCAACCCTATCCCCAGTCTGAGTTCCTCCTGAGTGATGATATAATCTCACACTAAGAGGTTTTCTTTTCCCACTAATTTTAGATCCGTCTGTCTCCAGACAAAGAGATACATTCTCCAGGAGAAGCTGTTTCTCTTATCATGGACACTCAGTCAGAAATGTGGGTCGCCTTAACAGCGGTGGACAGTGCTACATATGGCATCCAAAGAAGAAGCAAAAATCCTCTGGAAAGAGTTAAGTGGAGTCAATGTCATGGTTATTGGTGCAAAACATGACTCAGGGCCAAGTGATCACCCTGGTTCTCTCAGGGTCCCTGCATTGGTCATGGGAGAGGAATAAAGGAGAAAAGATGCAACTATACATCTGTCTTCCAAACTAGACTTAAGGATAATAACACCAAAAGCTAATATTTCCTGAACGCTTTTATATTCAGCATTAGTTTAAGCCTTGACATCTATTGTCTTATTGTATATTCACAACAAAGCTATGAGATGGGTATGAATAATTTAGGTAATATTTAATGTACTGAGTGCTTACCCACAGAGTCCCTATGTTATTGATGATGAAATCTTAGAGATAATTAGGTGACTTATGGCCTGAATAGAACAGCACAAAGAATCAAGTGAGTTACCCCTTTAAATTATCCCTTTAGATATATAAAGAATAATTACCCACCGAATTTACTTTCCAATTTATTTTGTTTGGTGAGAACACACTTTGGGAATATCCTCAATTAAATGCTGAAATTCAAACTTTTCCAGGAATAAACTAAAATAAAACATAATCAAATCCATGTCAGTGGGTCACATGGGCCATGGTCACAACCTTGCAAAGACCAAAACCTCTTCACCAAGCTATCTCCATTTTAATGACTGATAGCAGTGCCTGTTATTTGGAATAAGTAATAATTTAGTGACTCTGAGAGAGGGCATTTTTTAAGTTAATGCATAAAATTGAATTATTTTCCTGCTCCAGGAAAGGCATATGACTGGAAAGGCTGGGGTTCTGATGAGTTGAGTGTCCTGAATCTGTAAGAGGAATGATGGAGAGGGCAGTAGAAACCAGTCATGGTGTAAGACACCATCCAGCTGCATAAGAGAAAGTAATGGCAGCCATACATAGCTATTGCCTGTCCACCAGCCCCTTCCCCAGACACAGACTCCCTCCCACCTCCCACCCCAATCACCAAGAAATGCTTTCATGGGTCACGTGGGCCATGGTCACAACTTTGCAAGAACCAAATCCTCCTCACCAAAATTAATTTATTGAGTATTTCCATGTTTTTGCCTTGCTTCATTTTGGATGAAGCAAAGAAACAGAGGATCCCATCCTTCCCAGAACTTAGAAAAGGACCCTGAGGGATAGTGAGTATTTCCTCTCCTTATTCATTGATTCAACAGATATTTTATTAGTTAATTCAGTGTTCAGAACTTTAAGAAGGAAGAGTATAAATCATTTTCTAAGAACTTCCACATCAGAAGTATATCCTCAAATTTAGCTCCTGGTCAATTTTGACTAGTGTGTATTTGTAAACCCACAGGTGAAAACTAGGGAAAGCAAGAAAGGCATGGGGAAACTGGAGAATTAGGTTTTAACCAATCAGTAAGTGAGTGACTTGCAATTATCATTCTCCATGAGTCCGGTGCTCCCTCAAACAGTCTCTGAATGTTGTATTTTTAAGGGAATAACCTCCTTTCTAACAGGTTCTTGGAGCTTTAGATAAAAGTGACCAGGGCTGTGGAGCAAGTGGTGGCAGAAGCAATGCTGAGGTGTTCTACTCAGCAGGACTCACGGTCCTCACCAACACAGACGTGGGCCACTCCCTACAAAATGGTAACTCATTCTGTTCTGTCAAGCAACACAAGTGTTCTTACTGTGAAAACACACTGCTTTTCCTGGCCATGCACTCATTCTTCCTCCAAATCCTGTTTCCAATTAAACATCATAAAGCAAAACAAAACAATTAAAAATTATTTTATTGTTGCAAGAGAACTTAACATTAGATCTACCCTCCTAACAAATTCTTGAGTGTACAATACATGACTGTTGATGATAGGTACAATGTTGTACATAGATCTGTGGACTTATTCATCTTGCTTAACTGAAAATTCATATCCATTGGCTAATTAATAACTCCCAATTCTCCCTCTCCTCAGCCCCTCGCAACCATCATTCCATCCTTAAATTCATTTCTCATCCCTTATATAAGTAGCATTGTGTACTATTTGTCTTGCTATGAGTGTCTTATTCCACTTAGCATAATGTCCTCCAGGTTCATCTAGGCCTTTGCATACTGTAGAATTTTCTTTTTTTCTGGGGCAGGATTGTATCCCAGTGTCTACCACCTTTTTTTCATCTATTCATTTGTCAATGTACATTTAGGTTGTTTTCACCTCTTGACTGTTGTCAGTAGTACTGCAATGAACATGGGAATGATAATATCTCTTTGAGATTCTGATTTCACTTCTTTTGAATGAATACCTACAAGTGGGTTTGTTGGATCATAGAGTAGTTATATTTTGAAGTTTTTGAGGAATCTCCAGAGTTGCATTACTTTGAATTTTCACCAACATTGTGCATATGGTTTCCAATATCTCCACATCATCACCAACTCTTGCTCTCCTGTTTTAAAATAATTGCCATATTGATAGGTATGCGGTGGTTTCTCATTTTGGATTGTATTTTGCATTTCAAGACATTTAGCAATATTGAGCAATTTATTTATATAGCTATTTTCCATTTCTATTCCTTCATGAGAAGCATCTATTTGAGCTCTTAGCCCATTTTTAAATTGGGTGATTCATTTTTTAGTATTATGTTATAGGAACTCCCTATTTATATTTATCAGATGTATGGTTTGCAAATTTTTTTTCCCATTAAACAAGTTGCCTTTTCACTCTGTTGGTTGTTTGCTATGTGGAAACTCTTTTGATGCAATGCTGCTTATTTATTTTTGTTTTTTTGTCCAGGCTGTTGATATTATATTTTTGAAATCATTGCCAAGACCAATGTAGTGAAAATTTTAAGATTTTTATATTATTATTATTCCTTAATCAATTTCCATACTAATAATTGGTCAATTCAGAATTTATTTCTTCATGATTCCATCTTGGTAGTGCTAAAAGAAAAACTCTTGGCAAATCCAGCAGAATTTTGAGCAAAAAACAATTGACAAATTGGACAGCCAGCAGAACTAGGAGAGGTTTGGAGAGCTCTAACTGCAGTGTGAGCTGGGAGTATCCACATTTACATACAGAAAACAGAAGAGAGGAAAAGAAACAGCTTCAGTGTTTGCCTTGTTTGGATATGGTCTGATCAGCTGGCAGACCATATTGATTAGACTTAGCTAATAATTACAAAAAATAAGCTCTTGTTAGACTTTCAATTTGTTTTTGTATTAAATTAGGTTGTAGTCCGTTACCCAGGAGCTCACTGTGTAGAGGCAGTCTCAGGCCAAATTTAACAGTAGATTCTGTGTTTCAAAAAATTCACTCATTTCTTTTAGGTTATCCAGTTCGTTGGCATGTAATTGCTCATAGCAGTATTTTATGATCCTTTTTATTTCTGTAGCATCCTTTTTATTTCTTCTTTCATTGCTGATTTTATGTATTTGAGTTCTCTCTTTTTAATTTGTCTAAAGGTTTGTCAATTTTGTTTTTTCTTTTCAAAAAATCAACTCTTAGTTTTATTGCTTTTCTATTTTCTAATCTTTGTCATTTCTTTCCTTATGTTTGGTCAAAGTCTATTCTTTTTCTAGATTCTTGAAGTATAAATTAAAATCTTTATTCTTTTTTAATGTAGGCATTTATTGCTATGAATGTTTCTCTTAGTATTGCTTTTGATGGATCCTATAAGTTTTGGTATGACTTGTTTTCATTTTTATTTGTTTTAATAAAACTTGTTTTCATTTTTATTCTCAGTGTATCTTCTGTGTGTGTATGCATGCATGCATGCATGCACATTGGGGAACAAACCGAGGGTCTCACACATGCTAGGCAAGTGCTCTGTCACTGAGCTACACTCCCAGTCCTTCTCAATATATTTCCTAATTTCTTTCTTTCTTTTTATTCTTGACCTAGTTCAGGAGCATGTTGTTTATTCTTTTTTTTTAATATTCATTTTTTAGTTTTCGGCGGACACAACATCTTTGTTTGTATGTGGTGCTGAGGATCGAACCTGGGCCACACGCATGCCAGGCGAGGGTGCTGCTGCTTGAGCCACATCCCCAGCCCCTGTTGTTTATTCTTCATATTTGGGAATTTCCCAGTTTTTTCTTCTTTTGATTTGTAGTTCCATTCTATTGCAATGTAAAAAAATAGTTAGTATGGTTTCAGTATTCTTAAATTTGTTGAGACTTATTCATGACCTACCTTGTCTTCTGTCTGGAGAAAGATCTGTGTGCATTTGAGAAGAATATGTATTCTTCTGCTGTTGGTTGCCGTGTTCTGTTTATGCCTATTAGGTTCCTTTGGTTTACAGTGCTTACTTAACTCCTGTTTCCTTATTGATCTTCTATACAGAGGTCATATCTATTACTGAAAGTGGGTGTTGAAGCCTCATACTCTTATGTATTTTTATCTGTTTCTTCCTTCAGTTTTGTCATTGTTAGCTTTGTGTGTTTAGATGCTCTAATGTTAGGTGCATATATATTTATTATTGTTAGACCATTTTAGTAGACTAACCCTTTTATTATCATAAAACATCTTTCTTTGTCTCTTATAACAGTTTCTGATTTAAAGTCTTTTTTGTCTTATGGCTTTTTTTTTAGGTTACCATTTGCAGAGACTATCTTTTTCCATTCCTTCACTTCCACAGCACAAATCAAATAGCTTTATCAGCATTCTTCACCTGATTCCAATCAACTCTACAAATCGGAATCTATTTTGAGTGGGAATAAACTCCTCCAAGATCCTCTCCTCCATTTCCAGCTGGCTTCATCTTTCATCCTTCTCTTCCACCTTTTCCTTTCAAAGGCCTTGTGCTCAAATGTCACTCACTTCCTTAAGGTACCTGAGAAGGGCCTGGATTCTGTCATGCCTCTGCCTGGAGTGCCCTTTCCCTTCTAATTTGCCACGAAAGCTCAAGCTTCACCTTCTGCTCCAGCCCCCACTCCCAAGTGGGCCTGGAAGAACTTACCTCTTCTCCCATAATGTAGTTTACTAGGGTTGCTGTAACAGAGCCCCAAAGACTGGTTGGTTTAAGCAATGAGAAAATTTGTTTCCTCACAGTTATGAAGGTGGGAAGTTCAAGATCCAGATGTTGCAAAGTTGGTTTCTTCCCAAAACCTCTCCCCTTGCCTTACGGATGGCCACCTTCTCATTTGTCTTCAAATGGCCTTTCCTCTGCGTGCATCCACCCTAATGGCCTCATATAACCTATTATCTCCTCAAAGCCCCTGTCTCCAAATACATTCAGATTCTGAGGTCATGGAGGTTAGGACTTCAACATATTAATTGTGGGGGACACAATTCAGCCCATGATGATCCCCTTGTACTCAGTAGGGTGTTACACCATCAATGGAATGAACTCATTTCATTCTTGAGGACAGGAACAGGATTTACTGAAATTTATGTTCCTTGCCTGAAATAAATGAGTACTCAATGTGTTTTAAAGAGATAGACAAACCACCATAAAAATATGTGCATTTGTTGCGTTTTAAAAATCCTATTTGAGCATCTCAAGACAATACATTTGCAAAGAGTATGTAATGACACTGCTACAGAAATGTGTTTAATCATGTTCTTTACTAATGGTATAGATCAGAATTGCTATGGGAAATAGAACCTGATATCTGATAAAATGGGTTCCATTTGATTTTGCAAATGCTTTGAGTGTTTAGATAATTTGATGGAAGCATTTATTCTAAGGGATGTTCTCTGTGTTTTTTTTTTTTAACAGATGAATCATATAAGAAAATTCTCAGACCAAGACGTTCCTTGAAAGAGGAAATAGAAAATCTAGGTGCTCCAAATTTTCATTTTTTTCCTCTAGAAGTTATAATGGAATAATGCAAGATCTGCAACACTTTGTCATTCTAGATAATTGATGTAGAACAGATGAAAAGGTCTATACATACTTCCAGATTTCACTATCAGAGAGGTGAAGCAAACTGGTAAAATTAACCCACATTTGTTCCGCATAGTCTTCACCTAAAAGATAAGGTATTCCTCATGTCCATTTTCTATAGTGACAAAGTCCTTAACCAAGTCACTAAATCCCCCCCCCAAGCCTCAGTTTCATTTTAAAGTCCCTTTGTGGCAATCTCACACTCTAACCTAGAGAAATTATGATCAGTATTTCATTATGCCAAAGTGAGTCACTGAAAACTCAAGTATCTGGCCAAGTTTAAGTAAATGGGAGAAAAACATGGTCCAATGTTTCATCTCATGATATTGCCTCTTGGTTCCTGCCCTGGCACTGCCCCTTAGCAGGTACAATCACTTCACACCTTTGTCATCTCTAAATGACAGGAAAGGACATTATCATTCTAACCCACCGATCAGTGGTTTTTGAAAAAATAGTAAATTCTCTTCTTGCACCCACCCGGGCTTCCTACTGACTGCAGCTTGACTGCAGTTTTAGTCAGCTTTTTGTTGCTGTGATCAAAACCCTGGCCAAGAACAATGTAGAGAAGGAAAACTTTATTTTGGTTCATGGTTTTAGAGGCTTAGTCCATAGTCAGCCAACTCTATAGCTCTCTGAAATGGAATAGGCCAAGTGGGGAAGAGGCAATTTCCTATTCTGGGAGCTGATCAAATAGTTGGAGGAAGTTTGATCAGAGCCTCTAAGTCCAGCCCTGAGACTTCGAATCTATACTTGGTTGAGAATTGTTTGTTATTGTCTCAGCATCCCAATTCAGACACCCTGTGATCCGGAAGTGCTGTTATGATGGAGCCCATGGAAGTGAGGAGAGCTGCAGGGAGAGAGCTCTGAGGATTACTGTTGGCCAGCAGTGTTCCAAAGCTTTCTTGAAGTGCTGTGACCTGGCAAGTGAGCTTCGGGCAAACAGTTCTCACATTGATATAACCATAGCAAGGTCAGGTAGGTGTAAAAGCTTCCACTCCATATGCAGTGCAGTAGGAAAGTGCTGGGTGGAGTTTGTACTGCCACAGGAAGAAGTGATTCCAAACTGGGCTTTGATGTACAAAAGATGAAGTCAACTCCTGCAGTTCACCTCAAAAAGCAGAACCAGAAGCACAGTCATACCAGTTTGGGGATCACTAATCCCACATCACCACTAACTCATTTTTAAAGTCGTAGGTCTTGATTTATCCTCTAAGAGCCAATTTGTAAAATGAAAATATTTGCATGATTGTGTGACATTGATTTTCTGCAGACTTCACTGGCTACAAGGAGCATGATTTTTAAAATATTGCATAAAAACAATAACATACTTTGAAGAATCAAAATATCATCCATGATTTCACCACAAACCAAAAAGATGTACTAGAAGTTGGTGCTTTATCTAGCTAATGCATGCTCTCTTCCTCCTCCTCCTCCTCCTCCTCCTCCTCCTCCTCCTCCTC
>NW_026000051.1:10091118-10294367 GCF_001458135.2 Marmota marmota marmota
TCCTCCTCCTCCTCCTCCTTCTTCTTCTCCTACCTTCTCCTCCTTCTGATGGCTAAATGTTAGGACTTGGTTACAGCTTAAAGCCTTTATATTAGTACTGATGCTGGTATTGATAAAGTTTGTGGATGACATTAAGTTGAGAAATCTTTCTTGATATTAAACTGAAAAATGCTTCTTTCTGTAATTAATTAGTGAAAGAAAAAGGTGAATCAGAAGTAAAAGGAATCTCAGTAGGCATATACAGACAAGAGTTTCCTTTAGTTCATTTTCACAGGGTTTAGGCTTTGTACAAATCAAAGAATGATGAGAATAATTTATTAACATTTTTTCAATTTTACTGCCCTACTTTTTAACGTATTTTCTTTTGCATTCTATTTAACTATACTATTTGGGGAAACATACAAATGAACTTAAGACAGACGGTAGCTAAGAAAAATATTGAAATTTTTGTTTAAAATGGTACTCAAACAAGTAGGTAGTTTATTAAAAATTATATTTTCCCACATATTTAAAAAGACATTCTTATGTCTTTCCATGAATGTGTGAAAGCATATGAATAAGATTCAAAATGTATTTTATTTTTTAAAAAATATTTATTTTTTAGTTGTAGTTACACACAATACTTTTATATGGTGCTGAGGATCGAACCCAGGGCCACAACCCCAGCCCCTAAATATATTTTAAAATATAAAATTTATCTTAAATCCTCAGTAATGGTGCTAGTATAAGGGAAACCCTACCATAATTTATGAGTGCATATATTTTTATAGCTTAAATAAATAAAAGTAATCTAGCTCAAGTTTAAAAGGAAGTCCACAAAAAATTTAGGAGAAAAATCAGTAAAATAATAATAATAAGAAGAGCAAACATTTCAAAATGTCTGTCACCCTCTCCACAATGTTAACTACAGTTAGGAGATTTCTACATAAATTGGGATCACACTACATAAATGGGATTCATGCCTTTCTGCAATGTGCTTTTCTTAAGTGTTGACAAATATCATGAACTCATTTTCACATTAGAGCAGAGAAATCTGCCTCATTCTTTTTAAATAATTGCATAGTACTTAATAATACTACCATGTCTTCATTTTTCTTCATTGTTTATATCTTACTGGTCACATTTGTTTCTGGGACTGCCATAACAAATTACTACCAACTTGGTGGCTTAAAAGAATGGAAATTCATTCTCTCACAGTTCTGGAGGCCAGAAGTCCAAAAGGTGTCAGCAAAGTCAGCTCCTTCCAGAGTCTCTAGTACAGAATCCTTCCTTAGCTCTTCATGTGTCTGATGGCTGCTGGTGATTGTTGGTGTTCTTTGGGTTACAGATACATTGGTCCAATCTCTGCCTCTGGCTTCACTTGGCCATCTCCCCTATGTTTCTGTGTCTTCTCTTTTTCTGTCTCTTATAAGGACACTTTTAATGTTATACCTAATTAAGACATCTCATAAGGAGTTTGAGCCCACTCTAATCCAGTATGTCTCATTTCAAGACAATTAACTTAATTCTCAATTGAATTCACATTCCCAAGTACCAGGGGATTTAGACATATCTTTTTAGGATCACAGTAAAAATTTGGACATACCTTATTAGGGCCACCTACAATAAGTATTTAAATATTTTCCCACATTTTCAATATTAGAAACTCCTAAGAAAAAAGCAAAACTATAATTTTGATCTTTTTTATGTGTATGTATATTTCGGTAAAATAGATATCATTATGTCTTAGTTCTGACAACTATAACAAAAATACTATAGAGGAGGAATTTAAACTATAAACATTGATTTCTCACAGTTCTGCAGACAGAGAAGGCCAAGGCCAGGGGCCTATGGAATCTGGTGTTTGCTAAGGGCCTTCTTCCTTACTTGTAGACTGCTATCTTCTCCTGGTATCCTTACAAGGTAGAGAGAGAAAAAAGGCTAGCCCTTGTCCTTTTCTTATAGGACTACTAATTCCAACAAGAAAGTTCTACTGCCATGACCTGATAACCTCCCAGAGGCCTCCTTCCAAAACTCATCACATCAGGGCATCAACACATGGGAGCACACAAACACTTAGCCAGTAGCACATTGTCTGAAGGTAGAATTGCTAAATCAGAGTGGGTACATTCTTGGACTTGATATATATTTAAAAATGGATGGTGGCAGGGTGTGCTGGGGTGGTGGCTCAGTGGTAAAGCACTTGCCTAGCATGGATGAGGCCCTGGGTTTGATCCTCAGCACCACATAAAAATAAATAAATAAATAAAGGTTAAATTCATTTTTAAAAAATTCTTTAAAAAAACAAAATGGATGGTACCAATTTCTACTCCCCACAAAAGCTGACTTTTCTGCCCCCTTGCCAAAATCTTTAATTTTTGTCAATCTGCTGAGTCGGAAGTGTCTTACTTTATTAAGAAAATTAATGATTCCATGTAAACTGATGACCAGAACATATGTTTATATGTTTATTGGACACTGATAGTTCTTCTGTGATTACCCTTTTCCATCTTGGCCAATTTTTCTTTGCCTTGTCTATCTTTTTGCCTGTTGTTTTATAGACATTGTCAAACATCATGGAAGCCAACCCTTCTCTGTTATATAAATTGCAAATATAGGTATGTGTATTAAGTGCATACACACAAACATACAGACATAAACATATAATTAATATGTTGCAAGTATTTTCTTCCAACCCTTGTTTATAGCATCAGGAGTTGGTTTTTTTTTTTTTCAATACCTTTATATATTTATTTGTTCATTTTTAATGTGGTGCTGAGGAATGAACTCAGTGTCTCACACGTGCAAGGCAAGCGCTCTACCACTGAGCTACAGCCCCAGCCCAAGGAGTTTTTAATAGTTGGTAAAATTTGTCTAGAGCTTCTGGGATTGATGTTTCTCTCTCTATATCCCACTAACCTCTTCCTTCTACTTTTTTCATTGGTTGTTCTCTTCTGAAATTTTTAAGTGAATTAACTATTTTTAATTATAAATGTTTAAGTTGTCTCCTATTTCTATCAGGTTTTGCTTTATGTATTTCAAAGCTATGTTAAGTGCAAAAGGCATATGTCTGTTCCGTAGTTTTAGTAAATCATAATTTTATCTACATAAAATACTCCTCTTTGTTCATTGAGCATTGTGAGCTCTATTTTATCGAAAGTTATTATTTTCTCTGTAGCTTACTATTGTCCTATTTGACCAGTACATGGCTTTCTGTTCCTTTATTTTTAAACTTCCCACATCATTTTGGTGGCATTACATATTTTTTTAAAATCCATTTATTGCTGAGGATTGTTTTTTCTTTAACAGTTCAAGAATTTCTCACTTTAAAGGGGATATTTGAAACCTGCCTCAGTTTGTTGAGACTATACTTATTTCTGTTCCCTTGTTTTCTATTTCTTTATATCCTTTTCTTCCTGTTGATTCACTTTGGTCATCCTTCTTTATCCTGTTAAAATGTTATACTAGTTTCCTTCATAAAAGTAATACTGTATAGAAGAGTACGAAGTTCAAGGTAAAAGTCCTTGACTGGGCTGGGGTTGTGACTCAGTGGTAGAGTGCTCACCTAGCATGCATGAGGCACTGAGTTCGCTCCTCAGCACCACAACCCCAGCCCCGCCCTCCCATCCATTTTTAAATTCAGGACTGAATTCCTTATAATTATTAATTAAAAGTTAACCACAGCGGCACACGACTATAAGCCCAGGGGATGGGGAGGCTGAGGCAAGAGGATTGAGAGTTCAAAGCCAGCCTTAGCAACTTAGTGAGTAAAATAAAGATATTGTGTCCACTTAAAACTAAAAAATGAAAATTTTAAAAAGTGCTTGGCTTTACTTGCTGTCCAATTTATGGCAATTGTGGACAATTTTATCTCCTCTAAGAAAAGTTGTTTACTATACAAACATTTGCATCTGGATCTATATCTGTATCTTTTGTTTTATACCTAGAGGATATCACCATTCTGTGCCTTGGGTTTTGCACTTAATACATTTTATTATTTTTTTAATTTTAAATTTATTTATTTATTCTAATTTATTATACATGACAGCAGAATGCATTTCAATTCATACTACACATGCAGAGCACAATTTTTCATGTCTTTGGTTGTTCACAAAGTAGAGTCACACCATTCGTGTCTTCATACATGTACCTAGGGTAATGATGTCCATCTCATTCCACAGTCTTTCCTACCCTCAGGTCCCCTCTCTTCCCCTTTCTCCCCTTTGCCCTATTCAAAGTTTATTCATTTCTCCCATGTTCCCCATCCCCCATCCCCATTATGGATCAGTATCCACATAACAGGGAAAACATTCAGCCTTTGTTTTGGAGGGATTGGTTTACTTCACTTAGCATGATATTCTCCAACTCCATCCGTTTGCCTGCAAATGCCATGATTTTATTCTCTTTTAATGCTGAGTAATATTCCATTGTGTATATATACCACAGTTTCTTTATTCATTCATCTATCAAAGGGCATTTAGGTTGGTTCCACAATTTAGCTACTGTGAATTGTGCTGCTATAAACATTGATGTGGCTGTGTCCCTGTAGTATGCTGTTTTTAAGTCCTTTGGGTATAGACAGAGGAGTGAGATATCTGGGTCAAATGGTGGTTCCATTCCAAGTTAATATATTTTAGATAGCTTAAATTAACACTTTTATGGTTTCTATTTTGATATCGCAAAAATTAAATGTTTGGCTGAATTCCTTACAATTATTAATTAAAAGTTAACCATCTTTAGCCGGGCGCAGTGGCACATGACTGTAATCCCAGGGGATTGGGAGGCTGAGGCAGGAGGATTGAAAGCTCAAAGCCAGCCTCAGCAACTTAGTGAGGCCCTAAGAAACTCAGCAAGACCCTAAATTAAAAAGGGCTGGGGATATGGCTTAGTGGTTAAATCCTCCTGAATTCAATCCCCAGTACCAAAAAAAAAAAAAAAAGAAAAAAGAAAAGAAAAAAATAACCATCCTGCTTAACATATAACTCTGTTGTATGTTATGTTTAACTGTATGTTTTTTCCTGTCTTCCTTCCTTCCTTCTTTCCTTCCTTCCTTTCCTGTCTTCCTTCCTTCCTCTTTTTTCCTGTGATGTTGGGGAATCAAACCTAGGGCCTCATGTATGCTAGGCAAGTGTTCTACCACTGAGCTACATTGCCAATCCCTGTGGTTTTATTTTATTTTATTTTAGACATATCACCAAACATATTGATGATGAAGACAGTTTTAGAAAACTGGTTGTGGAAAGTGTATCACATTCCAAAAAGGTATTTTAAACTTTTATCTTTATTTTCATTAGGAAACTTAGAAAACATTCAAATATGATGAATATATGGTCTGCCACTCTTCTAAAATTTCCTTCATTAATTAAAGATAGTACTGACATTGGATCAGGGTTATTTGGTTGGTGGTTGGGTTGATCTTTCCCTCAGTCTCTGATTGACTACAAAATGAAGGATCTTTGCAGAAGAATTTCATTCAACTTGCCTCAAACAATAACTGAGCTTGTCTGTATCTTTTGGGGTGATTTCTGGGCTTTGCACTTTTGCATAATTATTTTGGTCTTTCCAAACAACCTCTTTATAAAAACTAACAATATATATTGTCCATGTCGACATGCATTTCCAATGATATTTTTCTATATAACAAGGAAAAAGAGGCAATATTTTCCTCATATAAAAAACACATTCTGTAAGATACTAACTAGCCATATGGCTTAGAAAATGTTGGTTTTGTTACCACACCTTGTTTGATGTCCAACAGCATCCTTCACTCCCCCAACTCCAGTCTTACCCACTTTTCTCTTCTATTCTCCCAGCACAGCCACCAAATCATTATGTTAAATTCTGAGTCCACTCATGTTGCTTCCCCATGGGGTGGAATCTATGTGGATAGAGTGCCTGCTCCTGCCCCTCTCCCCGACAGCTCCAGCTTCTTCTCCCTGCAGGGACTGCCCTGGCCCCCTGCTGTTGACTTTCTGCTCCAGCAATGCATGCCCCTGCAGCCTCCAGACCTTTTCCTGGAAATCCTTTCCTAGTTCCCCACTCCTGAAAAACTCCAGCTCACTTTTAAAAAACCAACTCAGATCATGGGTTCTCCACAATGTGGCCTCCAGAGGATTAAATACATGATTTTTCTGCACACTATAGTTTGTACAAGCTTCGAACTGAAGCACTTACTATCTTCTGTGATAATTTGTTTCCATATCTCCCTCCTCTTCTAGAGTACATTCCTTGAAGGCACACCCTTTGTTATGTATCTCTTTATTTAGTCTAGGATGTGCCTGGTACTTGATGGACACTTAGGAAATGTTCACAGAGCAGATAAATTAGGGACTTTTGATTTCCAAAAATTCCATTTTTCGACCATGTTTGTTTTCATGCTCTACTTTTCTTAGTAGGGTTCACTAAATATAATTTAATTTTATTTGATAGTTTATAATATCATAATCCCTTGAAGTCCTTATTGTGAAAGTAAGATAATGAACACAAAACACAGGAGTTTATATTAAGTTGAATCATATATATCTGCTGGTTTTCAAACATTTTGGCTGACACAAACAATAATTTCATGTGGTTCAACTTAATACAGTGTCTAAGCAGTTGTTCTGAATATGTAAAAGGCTCCGTTATCCTCTGATCTTCTAATCTTTTCTTGGTCTCATCCTCACTCACGGCCATTGATTTAAGTTGGTTTCCTTGTGATTTGCCTCAAGAGCCCCTATGAGAAAAGTATGAATGTTCTGATTAACAGATGGCACCACGCTGGTTGCCCGCTAATCAAGGCCCACCTGTGTTTCTTGGCTATGGACTATTTTATCTTCCAGGCTTCAGCTGGAGTTGGTACCACCCGATTGTGTAACTACCTGGGAAATTCAGGGTGTTGGCATTTCAGGTAAAGGTAAGTACCTGGTCTGATATAGTGAATTAGGGAACATTTTCCTTGTTGAGGTTTATCTATCATCTTCTTGACAGTTCACCCAGGACTTTGGTAGTAACCTATTTTGTATTCTCATTGTAATCCAGGATAAAAACACAATATCTATGTCTCTGAACATATTTTATTCATTTACTATTTTTACAAGCCATCCCTCAGTGAGCAACAAATTACAACTTTCCATTCTCCTAAAAGCTTTCTGATCCACTGTGAATTTGAGGTGAGGGATAAATGCAGAATCCATTAGTGAACTCTCTTGCAAATTATGGATAATAGTACTGTTTTAAAATTATTTTTAATAATGTTTATTTGATTTTCACAGCTCAGTATCTTCACCCATCATCCAGGATATAAAATAATTAAAGAGCTTTTTACTGTGTTGAAAAAA
This sequence comes from Marmota marmota marmota, assembly GCF_001458135.2. Classification (NCBI taxonomy): domain Eukaryota; kingdom Metazoa; phylum Chordata; class Mammalia; order Rodentia; family Sciuridae; genus Marmota; species Marmota marmota. The sequence continues at coordinate 10,098,417 of NW_026000051.1, forward strand.
CAGGATTGAGAAAGACTGCTTAGAAGCCTATGTAACTTTGTAACCACCTCGCTAACAATGGAGCAAGAATCCTGAAAGTTTAAAAAAAATATTAGGTTCTAACAGAAGACATTACAGTAGACATAGTAAATTAGGGGTTGCAACAGAGGAGGTGTGAGGAACGGCTGAGGCTGAGTTACAGAGAAAACAAAATAACCCACTTCAATTTGTTGGCTACGTTCAATTTGTTCAGCTACTATTACATAATAGTAAAAAATATTAATGTGCTAGAAAAAATTGCATATGAATCAATGGGATACTCTGCTATCATTCCTTTACTTTTCAGTCATTGTAAACTAATTAGCATTCAGGGCTATGCCTGTCATGGAACAGACAGGACCTAAAAGCAAATGTTGTTGGTATGTAATTAATATTTTTAGTCTAATGCCTTAAAGGAAATGACACTGGGACTAGCAGAAATTGTGTTGGTGTTCTATTATTTTTTAAAAGTTCATGAACTATTGGAAGATACATGAACACTAAATGAATATTTGATGATATTAAGAAATTATTTGAGGGATGTAATATAATGACATCGTAGATATGTTTGAAAAGAGAAGTCATTTCTTAGAGAGATATGTACCGAAATAGTAACAGATGAAATAATATGATTCTGGAATTTACTTTAAAATAATCCAGGAAATGGAGCTGGACATGGTAGTGCCACTGTGGGAGGGAGCTTGGGAGGCTGAGGATCACAAATTTGAGCCCAGGCTCAGCATCTTAGGGAGAATCTGTCTTAAAATACAAATTTTAAAAATTGGGCATGTAGGTCATTGGTAAAGTGCCCCTGGTTCAATCTCCAGTACCAAATAATAACAACAACAATAATAATAATCAAGGAAATGTAGAGAGAAGGACATTTCAAGGAAATAAATTTGTCCTTGAGTTGGTAATCATGCATGCTAATGGATAATGGGTACCTGGGGGTATAGTATACCATTAACTCTATTTTTTTTATAGATTTAAATTCTTCTATAATAAAAACTTTTAAATTCATAAATAATCATAATAAAACTTTATGAATGATCATTATCTGAACATTCAAGACAAAGGTATCTTCCCCCCACATATTCCCCCCCACACACACATCATTCAGGCCTTCTCAGATGAGTCTGCCTAAAAGACCATCTACTCCTTGTGTTCTCTCTCTCACCACCCTGTCTTATTTACTTCATGGATCACTTCCTGACATTTCATCACAGCTGCTACGTCTCTGACTAGGTTATAAGCACCATGAAGGCGGGAATTTTGTCTTCTGGTTCTCTGTTGCATTTATATTGTCTGGAACATCGGCTGCCCATGGTAGACTCTCAAAATATCAATCGATTCTGAGGAAATAACAGGTCACAAGACAGAACTTCCAAGAGCCATGAGAAATATAGGAGGGGAGAAGGAAACTTGATTATAGGATATTCTTCTTCTCCACAAAGTAAAGGCAAGGCAAGAATTTGAAAGAAGATAGAGTAATCTGGGAAGCCCCCAGTGCACTGAAAGTTACTGTTGCTCCTCACAGGCCTGTGTGTTGCTGACGGGCTGCAGTTGCAGGTGTACAGAGACCACTTCTCAGTCACAAGTGACGGTACTACCAGAGTCAATTAAAAGGAACAGTTCCCAGCATCAAAACTCCAGGACTCCAAGTAAGTAGGTAAATGCACAATAGAGACTTCATGATTGGGAAATCTGATGGTAAAATCACTTTACTTTAATGCTCAAAGTATCTAAGTGCATGTTGGGGGACTCAAGGACAAAGAAGAGGTAAAAAAAACTCTCTTCCAAATTATACTGTAGCAGGAGGGAGCCAGTTGAAGATTCAGGTAAGGACAAAGTCACTTTTTGTTGGAAATGATGGGAGATGAGAGGGGTCTCTAGGTAAATCAATACATCAAACCATGCTTGTAAAATATTTAGAGGACAATACTATATACAGACTATCTACATTTTCTGTCTCATCAGCATGCTCTCTCCCACCCAGGAAGCAACACAATCTGCAAAATGCCAACTCACAGAAAGCCACGTCACCAAAAGAGCCAGTTTACCTGATGATCAGCTTCTGAATATCAACTCCACCTACTTCACCAAATTTGTGAGCCTGGAGTGGCAGACCAACTTTATCAAGAATCTTTTTGACGTCTTTGACAGGAATGTTTCTTTATGAATTTTTCCAATTTTTTTCTGGATGCTTTCAAATTTCAGATTAACATTAACTTTACATTTTCATATACTTTACATTTTAAATCTACATTTGAAATTTGAGTTGTTTAGCTTTTTTAAAAATTTAACTGACATTTAGCATTTAAAATTAAAAATTTTTAAATCTGATGTTTTCTGATGTTTTAATTTAATTGTTAAGATTTTTTTAAAGTTTTAAATTTGTTTTAATTAATTATACATGACAATAGAATGCACTTTGATATATCATATATAATGAAGTATAATTACTCATTCTTTTGTTTGTACATAATGTAGAATCCCACTGGTCATATAGTATTTGTACACAGAATAATAATGTCTGATTCATTCTACTGTCTTTCCCATGTCCCCTCCACTCCCTTCACTCACCTCTACCTAAAATAACTCTATTCTTCCCTATTGTCCCCCCCCACCCCCGCCATTGTGAGTTAGCTGAGAAAACTTTTGGCCTTTGGCTTTTGGGGATTGGCTTATTTTGCTTAGCATGATATATTCCAGCTCCATCCATTTACCAGCAAATGCCATAATTTCACTCTTCTTTAAATCTGAACAATATTCCATCATATATATACACCACACCTTTTTTATTCATTCATCTGTTGAAGGGCACCTAGATTGCTTCCATAGTTTAGCATTGTGAATTGAGCTGCTATAAACATTGATGTAGCTGTGTCACTGTAATATGCTGAGTTTAAATCTTTGGGGTATAAACCAAGGAGTGGGATAGCTGGGTCAAATGGTAGCTCCATTCTAAGTTTTCTGAGGAATCTCCATACCACTTTCCATAATGGTTGCACCAATTTTTACACCCACCAGCAATATATGAGTGTATCTTCCTTCCCACATCCTTGCCAACATTTATTGTTGGTTGTATTCTTGATAATTGGCATTTTGACTGGGGTGAGATGAAGTCTTAGAGTAGTTTTGATTTGCATTTCTCTAATTGCTAGAGATGTTGAATACTTTTTCATATATTTGTTGATCAATTGTATTTATTCTTCTGTGAAGTGTATGTTCAGTTCCTTAGCCCATTTATTGATTGGGGTTTTTTTCTTTTCTTTCTTTTTTTTGGGGGGGGATGTTAAGTTTTTGATAGAAATACAGAGATAAAGTTGGCAAGCCATTTAAGGAACCGATGATGAGAGAATACAAAAAATTGCTAACATTTGAGTTATTACAAATGGTACTAAAAATAACAGATCCCATCACATATGAAAACCTGTGGCAACAATTTGATCACATCAGAAATGCTGAGATTCTGGTTACTAGTAAGATCAATTAAGATATATCCTCTTGTTAGCAATTTCATATGAAAGGGGTAAAAGAACACTCAAAGAAATGTATGAGGAAGCCACAGAAGCCAGTGTATGGTTTGTTGAGATGTAACAAGTATCATATGAAACTCTCAGCAACCCTGTTAGGTGGGTAAGTAGATTGCAATCCCTATTTTATAAAAATAAAAATAATGTTAAGTTTTGAAAATAGTCAAGATATTCTTAACTATTTATTGTGGAGAAAAAATGGAAATGAAAGCTGGATAATAAAAAACAAGGGACAGGGTTCAATGTTGGTAAGATTCATGAGAAGCAATGATCCAGTTCTCATAAATAAATCCACTCAAGAAATACTAAATAGATAATATTTCCTGAATTTCCCAGAATAAGCACCAGCTTTAAAAGTCAACTAAATTTTGGAAGGCATTTTTACATACCTGTCTTTTCATAATTTACAGTAGAATAAATCACTTTTTATTGTATTAACTGGGAATCATCACATCTTGTTTCAAAGAATTAAAGGGTTAGCTTCATGGAAAAGCAATCCAGTTCTATGACCTTTCTGAATATTGCTTCTAAAAATTGTTCAAAAACATTTTAAGAATTGCCCTAACACATGAAAATGGAAGCATTTCTAAATTAAAATTCAAGCTGGGCACAGTGGCACACATCTGTTAATCCTAGCTGAGGCAAGTGGATTGCAAATTCAAGATCAGATTCAGTAAACTTAGTGAGACCCTGTCTCCAAAAAAAAAAGAAAGAACTGGAGATGTAGCGTGGTGTAAAATGCCCAGGGTTCAATCCCCAGTAAAATAAACAAATAAATAAATTAAGGTTCAAATCTAACCTATTGGTCAAATTTTCCAGAATTTCTTCACATATTATTTTTTTTTTAAAAAATGTTTTTGTAGTTGTAAATGAACAGAATGCCCTTATTTGTTCATTTTTATGTGGTGCTGAGGATAGAATGCAGTGCTCACACATGCTAGTCAAGTGCTCTGCCACTGAGCTACAGCCCCAGTCCTCTTCATATGTCATTAACCCACTTTGTCCTATGGTCTCAGATATGGAACACCTATAAAAACTTGAATATAGTTTATAATTTGTAATATATTACATGATTATTTAATAATAACATAAATTTATCATAACATAACATTAATTAGTATTGCTTAATATTAATTAATACAATAATATGTATAAGCTGTATATAATTTCCAATCTATGTTAATGCAGCTGTGTAAATTTTGTTGAAATATTCACAGAAACTGAAAACCTGAAATTTAATGGGTTAATGTTCAGTTTATAAGACATGCAAAGAATCAGGAAGGTGTAGACACACAGAGGTAAAACCAATAAAATCTGCACCTTTAGGGTCTACACACTGGACTTCCTGGACACAGACATTACATGACCAAAGAACTAAAGGAAACCATGTCTAAAGGAATAAAAGAAAATATAAGAATGATGTCTCCCCAAATAAAGAATATCAACAGAGAGACAGAAGTTATAAATAAGAACCAAACAAAAATTCTGGAGTTCAAAACTGGAATGACTGAACTGAAAAATTTGCCAGAGGCATTCACCAGTAGATCTGAGCATGCTGAAGAAAGACTCAGCAAACTTGAAGATAGATGAATTGATATTATACAGTCTCAGGGGCAAAAAAGAGAAAAAGTAAGAAAAATGAGTAGTCTCCAACTGCCATCTTGTTATACCATCAAATGTACCCACATGTGTGTAAAGGGAGACCTCTGGGACAACACCAAGCACATATGCATAAAGGGAGATCCTTGGAAAGGAGACAGAGGGGCAGAAAAATTATTGGAAGAAATAATGGTCAAAACCTTCCAAATACAACGAAAAACATTAATTATACGTCGCTAAATGCCAAGTATCACAAACTCAGAAACAGTCACATGGGGTTATATTAAAATAAAACCATGAAGAGTCAATGATCTAAAGAGAATCTTGAAAATAGCAAGACAAAAGCAACACATTATGGTATAAAGAATCATCAGTAAAATTAACAGGCAATTTCTCATCAGAAAACATGGAGGCCACGAGATAATGACATTATATATTCAAAGCTAAAAAAAGACTATCAACCAAAAGTTCTACATAATACCATCACCACTTCGGTGGTTAGGACTCAACATACGTGTTTTAGGGGTTACAAACATTCAGACCACAGTAATAATCATCACAGGACACAGGTATACCTGTTCAATGTTTCCTATTTTCTCCTCTTAAAAATTTCTCTTGACATTTTTTTGATCACTCTGCCAATACATTGCCCTACATTATTAAAAGCTCTGATAATGTGTTAAGAAATTCATCTTAGGTATCAGATATAAGTTCACTTCTAACTTAGATCCTCACAGGATTCAGGGGCCTGCAACCTGTGCAATTTCTCAGGGCTCTGCACTCAAGAAGGACTCCACATTTGGTTTAATGTTCTGCCATTGCTGTCTTGAAAATATTAGTAAAAAAAAAAGTTGGGTTTTTACTTTAAGTAAAGTCTGGTGGGTCAGTGGAGCATGCACAGAAACATAGGAGATAGCACAAGACCAGGCCACCATTCCTTGCCACCTCATTCACAGACAGCATACACAGTATCCCATGAACACAGAGTTCCAGGGGACCCATGGTGTGTGGAAGTTTATAGAGACTCAAGGTCAGTGCAAGATAAGTACGACTGGTCTGCAGCTGAGCAAGCAGAGTTTGATGACAGCCCAAAGAGGCCACATTTCCCTTAGGAACCAGAATTCTTCTGAGCACAGAAAGAGGCAGTGTCATTCTAGAAAACGAGGAGTCTTATCATATTGTTTACTATTCGTGTTATTTCCTGTGTCAACCAACCACTTACACTAAATATAATATAGGAAAAGAAAAGTCATAGTTCCTTTTCCCTCCAGGCCTTTCTTATTCATTAGTTAGCAAAGGAAGAGGGTATTGTTAAAACAACAAAGTGAAATCAAAATAACTGAGTCGATTTTATGCAGCCTTCCCACAGTGCTGGGAAGAATGGAACATACATGCCTGAGGAAGCTGTGCCATGGGAGTCGTGTGATTTTGGCCTTTTGAGGTGTCCCCCAAAAGCTCATGTGTGAGACAGTGTAAGAAGGTTTGGAGGAGAAATTATTGGGTTGTGAGAGGCTTAACCCAAGCAGTTAATTCAAATCACCTGATAGGATTAATTGGGTGGTAACTGAAGGCAGGTGTGGTGTGGCCGGAGGAGGTAGGTCACTGGGGGCGTGCCTTTGGGGTATATATTTGTATCCAGCAAGTGAAGTCTTCCTCGGCTTTCTGATCATCATGTGAACTGTTTTCCTGTATCACATTCTCTCACCATGATGTTCTGCCTCACCTCAAGCCCTGAGGAGTGAACCTGGCCTTATATGGACTAAGATCTCTGAAACTGTGAGGCCCTAAATAAACTTTTCCTCCTCCAAAATTGTTCTAGTCACAGAAGTGAAAAAGCTTACTAAAACAACCCAGGAGTGAAATGCTTTTATATTTGCATTTGAAACTGCCTTTGTACAATATAAAGAGAAATGGTGAAATTCATGCCGTTGACTTAAATTTTTAATTTTCCTTTACTGTCAAGTGCATTAAAACTAAAAAACACCATGAGAAGTTGAGGGAGATACTATAGAAGAAAAGGGAAAGGCTTTATATTTCAATACCTGAACAGCACTTTTCCCTGCTTTTTTGAACAAAAGGCTTCATGTTTTCCTCTTACACTGGGTCCCTCAAACTATATAGTTGACCATGTCCACTTTTTATGTAATTCTGGGTTTTTTTGTAAACTCTTTCTGATCATCAGATTTTTCTCTACACTGCAGATAATGCTAAATCATGCCAATCAACATCAAATGACTTCTACAGTGGTGAATCCTTTCATTAATTTCTTATTTTCTTTCTAACTTTCATGGACATACCCATAAAGCATTGGAGGGGAAGAATATTACATAAAGTTGGTGGGGTTGGGAGAATGGACCACACATTTGAGATTTGGATGTTGTTTTGGAAGAAAAAGATCCATTGAAAAGTTTTGTTATATCTGGCTTTTTTTTAAAACAAAGACTTCTGCAAGTCTTTATTTTAAAAATATTTAAGGTAGAAATAAAAGAATTGGAAAAGCAGGAGAGATAAGATGCTAGAAAAAAACAATCATAATGTTATGAAGATGGGACCCTTAGAGAAACTGAGGCAGTGTGAAGACCCCCCTCTTCAAACCCTCATTCTTGCAACCAAGTCAGAAAGATTTCAGACATGTTGCTCAGAGTAACAGGAATGAGCTTATTGAAAGGATAGCAAAAGGGAAAGGGAGAGAGTGGGTCCTTTTATAGAGAAGAAGGACAATGTGCCTCTCCTGCACTCCAGTTTTATTGTGGATCTCAGAGAAGTTTCTAGAGAGTCCCACCCAGTTCCACCTCTTAACTTTTGACAGACAGCAGGGTGACATCAGATTTTAAGTCCCCATGGTCATGACAACTTTAGGTTACCTTGGCCCATGCTGACTGGTTCTAAATGGATTCTTAACCAGCCTGCATTTCTCCTGCAGTTAACAGGTAAGAAATGTGACATATCCTGTCCAATTAGGCCAGGCAGATTTACAGGTAAGTTGCATCTTGGAAAAGAAAGCATGTGTGGGTCAGCACGGTGGTCCCATTTTATGCAATTATTCTCTTAACCTCAAGTTCCCACCATCCTTCTCTGTCTGTTCCTTAACAATAAGAACTGTTATGGCTTAGATATGAGGTGTCCCCCAAAAGCTCATGTGTGAGACAATACAAGAATATTTAGAGGTTCAGTGATTAGTTTATGAGCGTTGTAACCTAATCAGTGGGTTAATCCACTGATATGAATTAAATATGCAGGTATGGTGTGGCTGGAGAAACACTGGAGGTGTGCCTTTGGGTTTTATATTTTATCCCTGGTGAGCAGAGCCCACCCCCAGCCCCCATTTCCTGATTGCCATGTCCTGAGCTGCTTTCCTCCTCCTTAACCTTTTGACTGGATGTTCTGTCTCACTCCAGCCCAGAGTAATGGAGTTGCCCATTTATGGATTAAGATGTCTGAAACTGTGAGCCAAATAAACTTTTCCTCTTCTAATTGTTCTTGTCAGATGTGATGTTTTGGTCACAGTGATAAAAAAGCTGGCTGAAACACTGCATGCATGTTTATATGATTTTTTTTTTTTTTTTTTGATGCTAAAGGGTGTCATATGTCAGCATTCTTGTTACTTCTGGGCATTGAAGAAGTTTGTTCTCAGAAGAGATACAGGATTGGAAGCCAGAGTCAGCCTTGGAAAGGTGTTGCTAGATCAGAATGCATCAATCCAGCTTTCTTTGGGAAGCTATTAATTTACTATCAGCAGGTGGCGCTTTCAAAGCAGGCTTCTTTTAAAGCTGCTGTTCTTTAAGGACTTCAGGATGATGAGTATGTTCCTGTTTATGGTGGTATTGAATGTAAGCAGCTTTCATGAAAGTTACCTTTTTAGAAAAATATCTGTCCTGGTGTAGAAGTTAACTACTACAATATTATAAATTACCTAAAAAAAATTAGTGGTTTAAAATAGCAGCAGACATTAGTTAACCTCCTCATCTCCTATGGGCAAGAATTCAGGAATGGTTTAGTTGGCCAGTCACAGCTCAGATTCTCTTTTGAGGGTGCAGTTAAGATGTCAGTGGGGCTCAGCCACCTAAGGGCGTGACCAGGGCTATCTATAGGCAGCTTGCTCATACAGCTCTGGGTAGGAGGCCTTAGTTCCTTTCCACATGGGCCTCTCCATAATCTTCTTGAGTGTCCTTGCTGCACAATGGCTGGGTTCCCCAGAACAGGAAATCCACTAGAGAGCAAGGCAGGAATAGTCATGTCTTGTATGAGCTGACCTCAGAAGTCATCCACCTTTCCTTTTGCTGTATTTATTTACCAAATAGCCCAACTCTGGTACAGTGTGAGAGGGGAACCACAAAAGGGCATCAAGATCCTTACCAAGAGGTAAGGATCAACCGGGGCCATCTTGAGGCTCCTGGCCATTAGAGGAATAATAGGTACTACAATTAGATGAAGGAACTTATGTTGATCAAAAAGTAAGATTGTCTGAAAAAATGTATCAGTGGAGCCAAAGAGAGGATTAATGGGCTGAGCTTGATGCATTAAAAGGTATGGGGTGCAGACAGAAAAGCTCAAGTGAGGTAACCGTCCACACATCTATAACCTCCCTCCAGCTGAGCAATAAAGGCAGAGTGGGAGTGTCTCTTTTTTGTTTCTTTTGAAGTGAATGTGCTTAACTGCACTCCATTGTTTTTTTTTTTATTTTTTATTTATTTATTTAGTTAGTTAGTTTTCGGCAGACACAACATCTTTGTTTGTATGTGGTGCTGAGGATCGAACCCAGGTCGCACGCATGCCAGGCAAGCACGTTACCACTTGAGCCACATCCCCAGCCCGCACTCCATTGTTAACACTTGATTTTCTCTTTCAAGCTTATGGCTTGCTATTTTCTCACTACTCTGAAATCCTCTCCTGTCTCCTTATTGAATAGGACCCAAAGTGGCCTTTTGCAACTTGCAATTCCAACTCAATACATGAGTGACTTAAAAGAATACTGTGAGCAACATCTTTCTCCTTTATCTTTCCTCAGTTGCCATTTGAGATTTTAATATAAACTCCTCTGCAATAGATTTGAACCATATGTTCGTATTATTACTAAAGACGTGTCAATAGAAAAAGACATTACTTTGTGTGCTTTTGACCTTCATAAAAGTTATGCATTTTGTGTCTTGCAGCTTTTTTTTTTTTTAAATATTTATTTTTTAGTTATTGGCGGACACAACATCTTTGTTGGTATGTAGTGCTGAGGATCGAACCCGGGCCGCACGCATGCCAGGCGAGCGCGCTACCGCTTGAGCCACATACATCCCCAGCCCAATTGCAGCTTTGATTTGATGAATATATACAGTAATTTATTATCCTATTGTTTAAGGTTGCGTTCTAATTTTTGACATTGTAAGGAATATCAAAGAACATTCCTGTAGTAATCTCTAGGACAATGTGTGAATTTTTCCTGATGTATATACTTAGAGGGTCACTTTTCTGTTATCCTCTACCAAGTTTATTGTGGTATGTGATAAATTCCTGATAAGGTATTAGGAGACTAGAGTTGGATAAGGATACTGCCTGGTACAGAATTATGAAGGAACAAGGCTGCTTTGAGGGTCTGATGTTGATAACCCAAGTCACTTGGGAAAAGAATTTTAACTTGAGCTGAAGTAGAGGATCATGAGCACAAAGAGAAAGGAGGCTGTGGTCAGCTTTCCATCTCTGCCGGGTTTCTGCTCTTGCAACTAAAGGCTCAGGGGTCACTCTAGTTAAACTGGGCTAACTGGGCTGCACGAAATAACCACACAAGAGACACAAATACCTTTTTCTTTGGGGTCGCTGTGATGGCTCCTCTGACCTTAAGGGTCTGCAGAAAGAGAGAGAGAGAGAGAGAGAGCACGCGCTGACCCCTTTTACTGAGGGAAGCTATTCAAATGAGGCAAGGGGTAAGGTTTCAGGGGGCTGAGTCTATCTTCATGATGTCCACTGTCAGCAGGTTGACTGACACCTGGGTAGGCCACACTCAAGGGCACAGTAAGAGAAGGGGACACACACAAGGCACTTCCATGGAAGATTCTATCCTAAACAGGGCAAGGGGTTATATTACAAAGGAACAGGTGAGCATAGCTTCACCCATGGGGCTGTAGCAAGACACACCCATTTCTGTGACTGAGCGCCTCAGCACCCAGTTGGGGAGAGTAACTCAGTCACCTGTAAGGTTGGCCTCCCACACATCTCTATAACAAACACCTGGGAAAATGTTTACTTTGGCTCTCTGTTTTGGGGATTCCCATATGGGAAGCTCATTGCTTTTAGTGCTCTGATGAGGATTGGGGTAGCACATCACCACAGCAATGAGTAGTGAAGCAAAAACCACTTGCCTCATGGCTGGAAAGTGAAAGAGAAAAAGAAAGGGACAGGGCTAAGGTCATGCTATCACCAAGGGCGTGCACCTAAAGCCTGGAAGACCTCCCAGTAGGCCACACCTCACCTCTAGAAGGTTCCACATCTCAGTAGTCCCACTCTGGAAAAAAGAGCTGTTAATGTTTGGGAGTTTAGGGAACATTCCAGATCTAATTATAGCAGTTGGTTTCTCCTTTGGTCTGATCAACTGAAAAACTTATTTCCACCTAGATTTAGGTAAGTTGGTACAGGGAAGCAACAGGAATAGAACAATTAAACAAGAAATGTGAGAAGAGGTTATTTAGTAGTGTAAGTCAGTGGTCTTTAAACAACGTGTCCAGGGACCCCAGGGTTGCCATGTAAAGCCCTCAAGGGCTCCTAAAGGTTTAAATGTGGACAATGGACTATCCTACTCTTCTTCACCTGGAGCTGTTCCACTCTTTTAACACATCAAACTTCTCTGTAAGATTTTGTTTCAATAAGCATTTTGGTAGCTCAATATGTATTTCAACCCATTTAAACACACACATGCCCAGTGGGAAACAACAGATTAATGAGAGATATTGACTCATACGTTTCCCTAAGTGGATGTAGCTTGTACTCTGAGATTCCCTTCCCCAATGCTATTAAGGGGAAGCACTTAAATAAAGGCACTGAGTGTACCATGTGTTCCAGAGCCGGAAGCAGTAATCCATTCATTACCCATAGTTCCAAAGACACATCAAACTGAGGGTATAAGAAGATTAAGAACAGTATGAAGGCATGAGACTATGGGCCTGAACCAAAAAGCAGGCTGAGGAGCAGATGTGTTATACCCAGAACCACTGAGTGCCCCCCTTCCACTGTTGAACGTACTTTGCATGATCTCAAGTCTCAATTGAGAATGATTTAATTCCAGGGAGACACTTCCTTTTCTCTGGTAGCCTCCAGAAACTGAACAGGCCTGTGCAAATTACATGGGGTGGTTATGGGACATACTACCTTTCCTGTACCAGCCAGGCAGCAGGCACCTAAGGCTAACAGTTGGTGGGCTAAATTTCTGAAAACAATAACACAAAATATTGCTGCTTTTTCATTCTCTGGATTTAACGTCCATTAATATTGCCTCCCTATGAGTTTGTTTGCTTTTGAAATTGATACACAATAAAATCCTTTATCACATATAAAAAAGAGGTGTGTAGTTTATATTAATAGTAAATTGGTTTCTAGACCTTTTTCACTTTTACTAATTAAAATATACAAAAATAATTGAAAGATACAAAATTATTATCCTGCTAGAAGCACCTTCATGTCATGGTGACTTCTGGGAATCACCACACATACTTCAGACGGTTGGCTGTAGGGAAGAATGGGAATTTGAAGAATGAAGAACCAACAAGACTGGATAAGGAGGGGCCTTGTAACTGAGGCTGTCATCTGGGCTCCACCTTGAGAGCAGAATCAAGGTAATATCAACAGGAATGTTAAGTGATCGTCAAAACTTCTGCCAGATTTTTGAGATTCTCCTCTTTTAGAAATGCAGTATGTGTACAAAAATAAAATAAAACCAAAGATTTGCTCAAAGGTCACATTTTTACCATACAAAGAAAAATCCATCTTTGGTTTGCATCTAAAAGACAGGAAAAAAAAATTCGTTAAACAGTTGAGAATCTGTTTTTTTTTTTTTTTTTTAGAATCTTTGAACTCCTTCATTCTTTAAATATATTCTACAAGCTAAACATAGCAATGGTTTGCAAATACTATTTATTAGCATTTGTCCTATAGCACAAGCAAACAAACTTCTTTGCACTTAAAACAAATATTACCCATGTTGATTGAAGTGTTCTTTTCCTCAAGTTTCTTTTCCCGAAAGTGATGACGAAAGTGCTTTGTTTAACTTGACCTATCTTTCACAACTCAGCTTAATAATTGACAGATTTTCTTCTGAATTAAATGGGCTAAGTGGTCAGACAGTAGTGACATATTTCTGTCATTTCAGCCACGTGTAAGAGACACCTTTAGTGAATGTATCTGTTCTTTTTCCCCTACCGAATTCAGTATTAAGGTGTTGGTAAATAGAACCTTATCAATTCAAAGCAAGGATGTCTTTGGGACCATATCTGATTTGTAGAAATATGGTTAGGATGTGAACTCTATTTCAAGTAGAGTACACATTACATACTAAGGTAGAAATTAGTCATAATAAAATTTTTCTAATGACTATAAAATCATAAAACCAAATTGAAAATCTTAAAGGGTTAGGGGTATAATTCAGTGGTAAAGCATTTGCCTAGCAGACATGAAACCCTGGGTTCAATTCCCAGTATCAAAAAAAAAAAAACCTAAAAAAGGTAAATTTTTATTTAATTGTAAATTAATTGCTATTCTCAGTTGTTATAAGAAGCTTTGTCTTTCTTGAGCTATACTAAAATCTTGAAATCTTCATACAAATATATGAACTTTTAAATAAAAATATTCTGTGTCTAAATGGATGCAGATTTTGAATGAGCAGTGTTTGAATGGATGGGTATTAAAGGGTATGCATTCCCTACCAAACTCCAAAGTGTTTGGTTAGTACTTAGAGGATGATGACTGCATCTTCAGCATGGCATCCTCATTGCCAGTCACAAGATTTTCTCTACCTAATGTTCAGCTTTCTCTCTAGACTGGGAAAGACCACCTGATTATCCTTTGGACCTCTTTTGCAGATCTTAGTTATCCTTAGACCATTTGCAGCATCAATGACGATATCACTTTCAGGTCTTCTCTGAAAGAGACAACTTTTTTGTTGTTGTTTTAATTTTTTTTTAGTTGTTGATGAACTTTTATTTTTTATTTATTCATATGCGGTGCTGAGAATCAAACCCAGTGCCTCACACATGCTAGGCAAACACTCCACAACTGAGCCACAACCCCATCCCCTGAAAGAGCCTTGTTTGTTCAAAACACTTCTAAAATCATCTGAGATAGAAACTAAATCCAGGTGGGTCTTTTTTAATATTAGAAACAAGTGGAATTGACCAGAGATATGCTAAAAAAACAAAACAACATCAGAGCAAATGCCCTGGTCTAGAGGAGAAAGGCCAAAGGTGGCTTCCTGGATTCTAGCACTGAGCTGTTCTTCATAGTGCTAAACTCTCATTTTAGAGTCTATTTACTTGCATTAATAGAATTAAGTCTTCTGGATATAAATTCCCATAAAATAACTTCTATCTTTAGTGTTTTAGTTCTGATTTTAGTTTTCTTACTTAGAGATCCCTCTTTCAGAATTAATAATTAACCAGAAAACTAATTTATCCAAAATCTTCAAGCTCAGTTTATTTATAAGGAAAGTAGCTTCAAGCAGGTTATATCCATGGTTTTATACCACCTCCAGCCATGGACCTTTTGAAAATACTTTGTCTTTTAATCTTCCTGGGGAAAAGTTGGAGTCAGGAACAAACGTAAGTAAAAGAAATTGTCTTCATTTTATAATGTATCTTAGTAGTGATGAGTGAAGAAAACAGTAAATTTAACAGATTGTGTTGATTTGAAAATAACTCTCTCCTTCTGAGAGCACCAAATGGGTAGTCTCATTTCTGAATGAGACAGCCAAGGAACATTTTGATATGATGAGTGACTAACAAAGTGACAGCTTTTATGAGACTGTTATTTATAAAAATATACATAAGTGATTACTCACATTCCACTTCAAAAAGGCACAAAGTCAACTCAAGATAATAACTTATTTGTCATTTCTTGCTTATTTGTATTCAGTACTTAGTTTGATTTGTGATTTTCCATGGACTACACACAGGTAAGCCAGAGTTACTTGGGGGTCAAGTCTAATACTGTGATTTGAAAATTTATTGTTGTAATTAATTGTGTCTACACTTCTGAGCTGATTCTTCACAAGTTTTAGTGGTGTTGAAAGCCTGTACATTTTAAACTATGTCTTACAAGTGGGGATTTCATATTTAGAAACAATATCTGATTTTTGAAAAGTAACTGGATATTATCTAATGGAACCAACTCATTTAAGATGTGAGGGTATGTCCAGATAGGGCAAGTGATTGGCTAAAGGTCACACGACTAGAGAGAGAAGGGCAAGACTTTCATTCACATCTTCTCCTTATCACTTCAATTTTTTCAAAACTTTCCACATAAATATATTAAATACAAATTCTTAGTATGTCATAAATATATAGTATTTTACCATCTCTAATCTGATGTTTACCATAATCAACCCATCACCTTATGTAGTTTTTATTTCTTACTTTTTAGTGGTTTTTTTTACTTCCTAGTTACATGTAGTATTGGAGCTAATTTTGACATATTCATAAATGCATATAACATAGTTTTCTCCATTTCAGTTGCAAGTACTACCCCTTCCCTCTCCTCCTCCCTCCCCTAGTACCCTTCTTCTACTCTATTCTATTGGTTTTATGTTTATCTATTTTAAATTGATGTACTATATATGTGTGTATACACACACATATTTGTTTTTCAGACAATCAATTAAAGCTTATGGAAATTGATATTAATTGACTTCACATTACTGGCAGAAGTAAGGCTAGAACCTGGGATCACAAGATTCTTATCCAAGGACATTCTGAATTCTCCCCTACTACAGTGCATTGGCCCTTAATAAAAAGCAACTCCTCACTTGCTCTGAAAAAGTGGTAATCAATTACTTTAATTGATTGGTTGATTGAACAAATGTTTATTGAGCACCTAGCATGTGATTTGCACTGAGGGTATAGCAGATGAGAAAAGACAATTCCTAGAGCTTGCTTCTCATGGGAGAAACCAACAACAGAAGGAATAAATGGGGACAGGTAGTTACTGGTATTATGAAATAAAAGTAAGAAGATAAGGAAATGAAGGAGCACCATTTAAAAGTGTGAATAAGAGTTCTCTTAAGGAGATGACACAGCAGGTGTTGAAGAAGCAAGGGAGGAAGCCATGCAACCTTCTGGGGGAAACAGTCTAGGTAAAGGCCAAGGAAGCAGTCTCACCTCTCTGCAAGCTCAGTGTCCTGATCCTCTGCAGCTGTTGAAAGAAAATGAAAATATGGGACTGAAACTTGTATGAAGGTGATTCCATGGCCATCCTGGCCTAATTACTGGGGACTGAACCCAGGGGTGCTCTACCACTGAGTTATATCCCCAGCTCCTTTTGGTTTTTATTTTGAGACAGGATCTTGCTATAAATTGCCCAGGCAGGCCTCAAACTTGGAATCCTTCTTCCTCAGCCTCCCAAATAGTGGGAATTCCAGGTGTGGGCCACCTAAGAGCTTCAAGGCACTGAATTTACAATGTCTTACCACTACCACCAAATAAACAACTCAAAACAATATTAAATGAAAAATGCAAAGTTTCTAAGAATACTGAGATTAAAATAGCTTTTTATCTCCAGACATTTCTGATTGCAAAAGTCTTAAGTTCCATTTAGGATGACTGTTGAAAATGCTAATTCTGGAAATGTCTTCTCAGATTTAGTTCTTAATTCTATAACTTAGTTATGTGATTTTGGCCAAGTTAATAAGCAACTTGCTCATCTTAAAATGGGAGTAATAATAAGTTATAACATAAATAGTTATAATAACAAATGAGTAATAATTATATATATAAATTAGTAATAATATAATATATAATGAGTTATACATGATGGGTAATAATACATAATATATAATGATATCTCACACAGAGTTTGGAATGGTGTCTAGCACATAGGGAGGTTTCAGCAAACATATCTTATTACCATTTCTCATTTTCTGCAGTCCCCTGCTAAAGCAGTAAATGACTGAGATGATTGGCTGGTGGGTTGGAAGTCTGGAGATTTTTAAATGTACCTATAATTGGCTCCAAATTAGTTATGTAGCAGAACTGCCTGATGCTTTAAAGGAATTATTTACTGCTAAACTAATTTTGTTGTTACCATAGACTTGTTGATCTTTAAAGACTTTTTTAAGAAGTCAGATATTGGTAGGAGCCTAGGGTAATTCTACCCAGTGGGGTGGTAGGTGTATCCCAAGACTTTGGGAACACTTCAATCAGTCAATCACTAGGCCCTTTTAGATTGATACATACTTCTTATGCAGTTCTCACTATTCAAATTAGATACTTACATGATATGTAATTAATAACCTAATTTACATTTATTTGAAAGTTTCCATTTAATGAGATAATGAAAATCACATTTTAAAATTTGAATTTCAAAAGTTCATATAGATCACTACCATTCTTATATAAATTGCATAAAGATAAAATTGAAGCAAACAGTCTATGGTTGGAACAATGCTTGTTACTTTGACCTCAATTATACACATACAATAGAGACTTGAATGTAAACTTTCACCTCATTTACTTATAAGTCATGACCTCTGATCACATGTAAAACGGGAATAATAATAGTACTGGCTATTATAGCACTGGCTAATAATAATACATCACTGGCTTGTAAAGATGAAAAGAGTTCTAAAGAAGTCCTAACCTGCTCTGACACATCACTACCCAAGTTACTGCCTTTCTGATTATTGTTGTATGATTATTGTTATTTCTGTTACCTCTCGGAGCTCCATCACTACTGCCAGATACCTTCCTCCAGCTCACTCATGTTCTGCGTCTTTATCCCTTCACTAGAAAGACATATTTCTAAGATTAATTCCTTTGAACTAACTTAGTGAAATTGGTGGATCTTATTCTTTATTGAGTACTAAGCATGTTGGGTGCTATCATATACATGCTCTTATTTAACCCTGACCACAGTATGATTTAAAAAAAATTATATTTTAACAGATATATTATTTTTGCCTCCAGGAGGGTTAGTGACTTTACCTCAGTCATTCAGCCAGCAGATGGCAGGGTTGAAATTCAGTTTTTAGCACCTGCATTTCTTTTTTCTTCAGTGGGAGAAAGAGGAAGGAAGGAGGGGACGGGGGGAGAGAGAGAGGGAAGGAAGAGGGGGAGAGAGAGAGACACACACACACACACACACACACACACACATGCAAGCGCCCACTTCTATGTTGCCGTGAACACCTCCCTGACTGCTATTATTACCTTTCTAAACATAAACAAATTCCCCAGCTCTATTTCCTAGATCTAAATAAGCTCTTTCTTCCTCGAAACTTTGCTGAAATTATCATAGGTCACAAATAAATTTTTATTTTAAAATATCATTTTAAGTTGACATATGTCTATTTCAAGTTGAATCTCACGAGTGAGAGAAAAAAGTCAATATAAGAACACATGTCATATAAAGATACTGAACTCTTTCCTGTTTCAACAGCTACGTTATTTCAGCACCAAAAGTACTTCATGTTGGAGCAGCTGAAAATATTGTGATTCAAGTTTATGGATACACTGAAGCATTTGATGCAACAGTCTCTATTAAAAGTTATCCTGATAAAAAAATTAGTTACTCTTCAAGTTATGTTATTTTAACTCCAGAAAATAAATTCCAAAGCTCTGCAATCTTAAGCGTATGTATTTATCCTTCATTTTCTTTTATATGCAGAATATTTCTGATAAAATATGTACAAAATTAGAATATCGATAAACATAAGATATGACCATTTTTGCTACACTACCACTGTGCAATTATTAGCCGATTATCAGTTGCTAATGATAATCTGAGTGAAACTGAAAATTCTAAACAAAGAATTGTGTCTTATTTCTGAGCCATGCATGTGAATGTTCAAACTCTTATTGGAAAGTAAAATTGTACTAAGGAAAATATTTGAAGAATTGAAAATACTTTTTTGCTATGAAAATTATCGTGCAAAGATATAGAGGAACATGAATATGTGTATTGATCTGTAGTACTTTGCTCACAAACAACCATGGATGCTATTGAATGTGTGGTTGCTTAAACTCCAATATTCTAAAATCCAAAAGTCATAAACTATTGACTACTAAATAAATAGCTCTCACTGACAACCCATGGTATATAGAAATGTCAACCTTGATCAACCAACTTCTTCTATTAAGACATTGTAGCATAGAGACATGCTTGCAAGTCATTTGTTATTAAAAAAAAAAAACTATGAGACTTAAAAAAGAACCAAAAAAAAAAAAAATCAAATTTGGAAGGGGCTCTAGACCTCATTGAGACCAGTGTTTGTCTAAACTGAGTTCTTCATAAAGAAATTAAAAATTGAAATTTTATGAAAACTTCAAGTTAGACTCATATTGATTGTTAATATTTTGGATTCATTTCTACATTTGTTTTGATTTTTAATTATGTGAGGTCATAAGCATAAGAATATTACAGCTAATATTAGGTTTGGATATATTAAGATACAATGTAAATGATTTTCATTATACTACAAATAATAAAATGTCAGCATGAAGAATCTTTCTATATTTATCCTTTAAAAGTGGTATATTTATTACTCATGTTTAATCAACTCTGATCTAAATAAATTGTGGCCTACATAAGGATTCTGTCATTAATTTTGGATGGCAAGTGTTCTAATCTCAACAAATACTTGCACTTATTAGTTTTATTAAGAATTCAAATTCATTCCCCACAAGTGTTATTTTCAGTAGGCATTTTCTTATCTGAAAAGATATACAGGGTTGCCACTAGCCACCTATGGTGCTCACCTTTAAATTTAAATCAATCAGCTGTGCTATTGAACAGTCAATTGCAAAAGGAAATGAAGGTGAGAGAATCATAAAAATCAATATGCATCTGAAGCATTTAATTTTATGTTAACATTCTAAGGTATCTTTCTTGGCCAATTGTTGGGTGTTGTACCACTATCTTCTAAGGACAAGTCCATTGACCTGAGTTCAAAAATCTAATTTATTACAGGTTACGCCTTCAATGAATCATGAGTGTTCTAAAGTGTTTCTTAAGAGTGGATAAGGAAATTAAGATGCTTTGCAAAGTAACCCGAGTACAGAATCCTACAGATTTTTACAATGTTTTCAAAATTTCTACAACAATCTGAAATAGCTGTTAGTATTTTCACCCCATGTTTTAGATCCTAATTTTCTGATATACATTGTGCTTCCTTTTATTACATATTTTTGTGTAAAATCACATATCATTGAAGGTAAAGGGGATGAGTATAATTACATGCTCACACTGGGAAGCATGCACCGTGGCCCAGGAGTAGCAGTGTGTGATGGGCACAGAGTGTGCAGAGCCTGAGCCAGGCTGCCACAGAGGCCGAGGAGAGCAGGGCTCATCAGGGAGCCGACCAGGCCGAGGTTTCTCATCAATTCTGTAGCAGTGGCTGCATTAAGAGTGTGTACATTTAGCAAACATGGAACCAAGAAGACTGTCAGTTCTTAAAGTTGATGATAATAATTGACACTGAAGGGCTTTGGGCAAATTTAATTGACTCTTCTGGCTCCCAGTCCACTTCACAAATGGTGAGATGAACATCAATTTGGGTTTTAATGAGATTGCAGTGGTGTTGAGAAAGTCAACATGTCTTAGAATCCTAAAAGTACTTTTCTCTTTTCCATTAACATTTTCTTTTACAGATACATCCCAAACAACTATCTGGAGAACAAGGCTCTGTTTCATATGTGTATTTGGAAGTCGTATCAAAGCATTTTTCAAAATCAAAAAAAATGCCAATAAGCTATGACAATGGATATCTCTTCGTTCATACAGACAAACCTGTTTACACTCCTCACCAGTCAGGTAGAGTGCAAGATGCTTCCTTCTCTGGAGAAAAATGACACTGTATTGTAGAACTTTTTCACACCTAAAATTGGAGACAGGTTTTCAACCTGCTCAAGAGACTAAATTCCTAATGACTTTTACATTTTCAAATAGCATTTTAATGTTTAATTTCTAGAGAAATTGTAAAATCAACATTTACATTATCTTCCCTATCAATTATTTCCAAGTAGAAAAAAGTTTTTTAAACATTGTAAAATATTGTTTGAATTTATTTATTAAACAAATGTAAGACTTAATTGCAAATACAATTTTGGCAATGGGAAAATAACTTACTTTAGAACCACATATATGAAAAATTTAATTGACTCTGGAGCGGATCCCCAAACTGGAGAAACAAATCCAAGCCAAGGGGATTAGATGTTTCAGCAGAGAATACACCAGCTCACAGAAATGTGTGGATATTGATTTTCAAAGAGTTTCTACCTGAGAAAATGTCTGTTAAACACACTGTTCTTCTGTTAGAGGGGAAAGGCAGAATAGCCAGTCTAACCCTGGTTGAGGAGTGCCTGGAAATATTCTCAATGGACCAAAAGTTTAACCCAGAAAAGCATGATGCTGCCCACACAGTCATGTATGCAAAGCCTTCACCTCCCCATCTCTCCTCCTCACCATCTTTGCCTCTTGACCACGCCAGAGACAGGATTATGAGAGATGTGTCTGTAAACGGGGGAGCCTCTGACATTTTATTAGTGATAGTTTTGGGGAAAGAAGGCAGAACCAGCAGGTTTTGTTGAAAAGCTTGGCACACTGTGGGGACTTGCTAAATGTTGGTAGATGTTGATGTCAACACTGAAGTGGGACATGGCCGTACCACTACCTCCTCAGCAGGGGCACCTGTTATAATCCATTCAGCATGGAAAGGTCCAGAGAGGGTGAGGATATTGCCATCATCTTAGACAGAATGTCCTTGCTGGAACAGTGCCATCTCTTGCCCCTTGAAGATGACTTGGTGACAAGGCAACAGTCTCTGCCCCACACAGGTCAGGTCCTTTGAAGCTTGATCATACCTAGAAACAAGAACAACCTTGACCCTTCTTCCTGTATTACTGATGCTCCTTGACTGGGTCCTGTTCACCCTGCCTACCATCTAGGGTCAGAGTCACTGTCCAGTAAGTACCTAGTCTAATCCCCAATATCTGGAACCTTTCATGGCTATCAGTGCTTTCCTTAAGAACAGCCTCATTATTAAATTAAAGTCCTCTATCAGGACTTTAAGTTAAAAATGTGAAATATATCCTCAGTATTATAATCATAGAAGAAAATGAGAGCAATTCCTTTAAACATTGCCGCATTAGTGAGAGGTAGTGATGTGTAAGTGGTTAGAAGCAGACTCTGGAGCCAGATTTCCTGGGTTCAAATTCCAGCTTGGGCTGTTATTTATTACCTACATGACTTTGTGAATTAGACTCTCAGATCCCCACTTTCCTCATCTGTTTTAAAAAAAAAGTTAATAAAATAACATACTTACTAGAGTTGTGGGAGGGGGGTGTGGGGGTGTGGGGGGCAGGGGGGATTCAATGTGGCAGATATGTATGAGGGGGAGGAGAGAAAAAGAACATGAGAGACGTACTCAGCATGTTGATTTTATCTCGTGGTCTCAGTAAAACTGATTTTAACATAGCTTCTTTGTAGAGTTTTGCATAGTACTGACCCTCTAAAACATATGCGGCTTTTGGTACCAATCTTTTTATTATATGAACAAAGTTTTCACCATGAAATGATTTGAGCACCAGATTTTGCTAGAGAAATTACAGCATGTCATTGAAAAGCATTTACTCCATGTGTAACAAAGAGCTAAACAAAGGCTTTTGTTCAAAAGTGGGGGTATATTAATTGACAGAAATGAAAGGAAGACAATGAACAATTTGAGCCCCTGGCATTACTATTTTAAACATGAGAAAATAATGGTAGGATCTGGTTCACTAATGTTAACTGCTGGGTTTCTGTTCTCCCGACTAAAAGGCTCAGGGGTCACTCCAGTTAAACTGGGCTAACTGGGCTGCATGAAATAACCACACAAGAGACACAAATACTTTTTTCTTTGAGGTCACTGTGACGGCTCCTCCGACCTTAAGGGTCCGAAGAAAGAGAGAGACAGCACGCTGCTGACCCCTTTTATTGAGGAGAAGCTATTCAAATGAGGCAAGGGGTCAGGTTTCAGGGGCTGAGTCTATCTTCATGATGTCCACTGTCAGCAGGTGACTGACACCTGGGTAGGCCACACCCAAGGGCACAGTAAGAGAAGGGGACACATATAAGGCACTTCCATGGAAGATTCTATCCTAAACAGGGCAAAGGATTATATTACAAAGGAGCAGGTGAGCGTAGCTTCACCCATGGGGCTGTAGCAAGACACACCCATGCACGAGACACCGACCCTCGGATCCAAGAAGGGTGGGGAAAGCTCTGCCACATTTCTGTGACTGAGCGCCTCAGCACCCAGCCAGGGAGTATGACTCAGTCACATGTAAGGATGGTCTCCCACAGTTAACAAAACCATATAATTCAAGGCTTAGTTGAGGCCTTGCTGAGTTTCATAAGTGGAAGAGTATATAGGTCTGAATCAAACTCCAAATTTTTCACTGAAATTTTTAACCATAATTTAAGACAACATTTTATGTTTCCAAATAACCATATGGTAGATCTAGGTCACTATTCTTCTGCTCTGAAATTCTCAATAAATAATGACCTAATTATAGATATAATTAATTTTGTACTATGGGTGTCTTCCCAAAAAGTTGTAAGTGTATTTTGGGGGAGAGGGTGGCTCCTGGGGATTGAATTCAGGGCACTGGATCACTGAGCCACATCCCCAGCCCTATTTTGTATTTTATTTAGAGACAGGGTCTCACTTAGCTGCTTAGCTCCTCATTTTTTCTAAGGCTGGCTTTGAACTCATGATCCTCTTGCCTTAGCTTCCTGAGTTGCTGGGATTACAGCCATAAGTATATTTTAATAAAGTGAACTGTACTTTAAATTCACTGGGAGAAATAACTCTTAAGAAAACCCAGAGGAGTCACCTTAGGATAAAGAAAAGATAGGTAAAGACAGACATATCTGTCTTCAAAGTGACATTTTCTTTCTTCTAAATACGGATTGTAATGTATAGACTATTTATTGAGGTTTTTAAAAGCAACTTTCTCTTTTAAGAATTATCGTTTTTTAAAATACCCTTGTGTTTAACAGAGGTTTTGATTATATTAATTTTCTTTGCAGTAAAGGTTAGAGTTTATTCACTGGATGATGAATTGAAGCCAGCCAAAAGAGAAACTGTTTTAACTTTCATAGTAAGTATATGATTTATTTAAATGACACTAACTCTTGTTTTTAAGACAGGAGTCCCATTCCAAAATCCTGTCCTTACAGCACCCTCTGTCATTCAGTGTCCCATAAACAGATGTTAAATATCCAATATGAGAATAGCACCATAGACCTTTACCCATATGCTCTACTCATGCAGGAGGCTACACATTGAAGGATTTTGAACTAAACCATTTAAGTACATCCTTCATGATTCCTTTTTAAAAGAACACCCACCAATCAATTATAATTAATTAAATATCTATTATGATTTTTTATTTGCATAATTTAAGATGAAGAATTAAAATCCATGGTGCTTACTTTTAAGTTATGTAGAATTTAATAACTAATATGCTAACACATGTGGAAATTTTTGCTAACAGATGGGGTGAGCAGTTATTCTTTTGTCAGAGATGACAAACATAATAGATAATATGAAATAAATTTGCAGGGTCTCACCCAGTTTATAAGATTGTAATAGATGTCTGTAGCTTTACTCAGTTTACACACCTATGATATTTTTGTGGGGAAAAAAGATACTGCAATTAGTCAAAACTGCTCACTTATTAACATCAGGTGTAGGAGTACAGTCCTCCCCTATAGGCTGTGGCACCACTTCTGCTACTCCAAAAACAAAACAAACAGAAACCTTATCAGAATACAAGTGAAAAGAGGGGATACTAGAGAACAAAACTACCCTAGAATATAAACCAAACCAATTATGCATTAGGATAAATGACATAAGAGAGGAGCTTGGAGGAGACAAAAGAGGGTGACAGGAAGGGCTGAGAAAACCCTGTTTTGGAATGCAGGAGGTACAGGAAACCTGGAACTGGGTCTTAATGAAAGGAACTGACATAGGTTCTTTTAAAATAATAAAGGTCCTCCTGTGGAAGAAACTGTTAATTAACCTCTGGGAGGAGGAAGTATTTTAAACAGTAGTAATTAATAAATGACTGGCAGACTGATAGAATGGCTGGAAGAGAAGTAAACAGAGGAAACCTAGGCTCTTTTGGAGAGCACCAGGGCTGTGGACAGGCTCCTGAGCCCACATCTCCATGATTGAATGTGAATAAAGCAGAACCCAGGAACCACTGAATTCCAGTCATTCCAGGCAAGAGCCTTCCCTAGGGAGCAGGGTGGAGGAGCTCATCCCAGACCTGCAGGGAGCCAGTATGTAGGAAGTTTCCTGGAAAGAGTACTCAGATCATCTTAGAGAATCCCATACTGATGCTGGGATGAAGGTCAGCAGGGAAGATACTTACCTTCAGTGTTGAGTGTAGTTCTTCCTCACGATAGGCTTTTGTAACTGTTACAATTTGTAATCCAACAGGAAAAAAAAAAAAAAAAGCAGCTTAAAATTCCAAACGGGAATTTCAGTCTGAGTAAATGGTGCTGATTTTTAGTTAAGGTGCAACCAGACCTCCAAGTGTGATTCCAAGAGGATGAAACCTCATCTTGTTTATTTGCTAAACCAAATACAAAAATGAAGCTTGTAGGGAAGGCTTTATGAGACCTTTCAAGTTCGTTTAGCCATTTTAAGGGTTGTAGAGGCTTAAAATGCCCATAGAACACATTGAGGGTTGTCTAGCTAATAAAATTCAGTTTGTAGAATATTTGCTTTGGAAAATTTCAAATGAACATACATACATTAAAAAAAAAAATCTGGTATTTCTAAAGCCTGCTAGATTCACGTTTAGAATCTAACAGGGATACTTCGATGTTGTTGTTGACACTTTGTTATACTTTTTTTTAATTGTAAAATAGAGTGGAGCTTCTTCCAGATAATGAGGACAGGTGAGACAGGTTCCCAAAATAGGAAGGAAGTAGCTTTAAGTGAACTGTATGTACCTTGCATAACATTACATTGAATTTTGTCTTTCATATTTAATTTGAAGTCAGGAGTATTCGTTGGTAAGTATTTCTAAAGGTCAAAGATCATATAATTAGTTGAAATTGTTAAAATGTGGTTTCTGGGCCTTCAGGGCTGCTGTGGGTTGAGTATGTGCCCCAAGCTCAGGTGAGGCAGTGTTGGGAGGTGGGGTCAAGGGAGGAGTCAGAAGGCTCCACCCTGATGAATGAATTAGGCCATTCTCAGGGGAACAGGTGAGTTCTTTGGGAGAGGCTTTGTCATCAGAGCAAACTCTTTCCCATGAGCTTGCTTGTCCCCCCACCTTTTCCACCATAAGAGAAACAAGACCAGGGTCCCCCCAAATGCCAGCACCATCCTCTTGAACTTCCAAGGCTCCAGAAACAGTAAGCCTAAATAAATCTGTGTTCTTCACAGACTGCCGAGTATGAAATATTCTTTTATAGTTGGAGAAAATAAATTAAGACAAGGATGTTTGTTTTTATTCAAAGGATCCCCAAGGATCAGAAGTTGACATAGTAGAAGAAAAGGATTATACTGGAATTATCTCTTTTCCTGACTTCAAGATTCCATCCAATCCTATGTATGTAAAAATATTACTTGATAAAGTTCCCTCTACAAAGCACATCAGGAACTTTTGGCCTTGAAGCAGTCAAATGGAGCCACCTAGTGTTAACAAAAGGTGTCACAAATGTGGATGTGCAGTCTTTAGTCTTTTGAGAAATTAGGATCAGTTCCTGGGGTGTGTGGGGGGAGTCCCAGTACTAGAGCCTGGCCAGGTGAGCTGATAGACCTTGCAGAAGGCAGAAGTAGGAGGATTGGTTAAGCCCAGGAGACTGGGACTAGGATGGGCTACATAGTGAGACCATGTCTCAAAAGGGAAAAAAAAAAAAATCCCAATACGTCTCATTCATTCTCTTAACATACAGAAATAACAATTGGGAAGATATAAAAATAGTCCTTGGGCTTCTTTTCATCAAAAGCATCACTTCCCACTTCCCACCTCTGAAGGAATACTGTAGGCTGTGGGTCCAAGAGACTGGAGTGGTGCTATAATCCTTGCCTGGGTGTTAGATAGTCAGGTCCTCTGTCTGCATAGACCACCAAAAGGCAGAGTCCAAGGTGGGGACATTTAGAGCCATTACCTCATTGGTCCTCATGTGAAAGGACTTAAAATCGTGTCTTCACAGGATCTGATGTAACACACCTTTAGTGAACACATTCCTGGCATGTGTAAATCACCATGGGAGGGAGAGGTGCCCAATAGAAACCAAGAATCCACAATCCCTGCTTTGAAGGAACTTAAAATAGAGGAGGACTCATAAGATAAGGGCACTTAGAAATGGCTACATTGTAACTTTGAGGCTCAATCTTTTTATGGTCATTTCTCCTCTGCCTTCTTGAGGGGAGTTTGCATTTAGTTCATTGGATTATCAACCTAAAAATTTAGATTAAAATTGGGAGATTTGGAGAATTTCAATAATTTACAAATTGTGTCCTTTTTTGAAAATGCTGCACGCTCTCGAGTACAGATTGAGCCTAATATCTCACTGCCATTATCATCTTGTGCTACTTTCCCCAGGGAAGATTATATATCAGAGGTGAGGATCTATTACGACCACAACTTTCCCAAGCCCCAGTACCACCTGTTGCCCCTGTTTAGAGTGTGCTTCCCCTTGTCCTTCACAGAGCAAGCTTTCTGTCATCTTTAGGTCTCAGAGAAAATGCTGCTTTTGCAGAGAGGCTATTGCTGGATGTGATCTATGGAGTCCCTCACTATCTTTACTCTATCTTCACACCTGTGTATTTTCTTTTTGACACTTACCTCAACATGGTGGTTGTTTATTTACTAATGAACATGCCTTTTTATTTAGATTGTAAACTCCTTGAGGGCAGGGGCCTTGTCCATTTAGCTCACTGCTGTATCTCAGCACTTCAGTATAATAGGTACTCATTGAGTTAAGATGATGATGATAATAATCACAGTCATAATATTAACATTAATGGACAACATAACCAATCTGAAGGTTGGTGTTCTTTTTTTTTTTTCATTTCACAAATGAGGTTAAGTAATTTGGATAAGTCAAACCTGGTAGTAAATGAAAAAATGAGAATTAGATTTTTTTTTCCTATTTTGTCTACTTTTTCATTTCTAGTGCTTAATATACTGCTCAGTAAATACTTTTTAGTAAAGGTTGTTAATTACACAGGTACAGAATATAGAATTGAGCCTATAATTTTACCACTCTTTATTGATTTTACTACTAATTACTTTACTTCCTCTTTAAACACACCATACTTTGTCTCCAACCCGAATTTCATTTGTGTGAGGTGTGAATTTTGTCATTCAAATAGGCTCGATCTATAATGTATGTTTCCTGATATACTATTATGAATTTTCTACTCTTGTGAATCTTAATGTTATGCCAGCATAGTTAAGTTCCAGGATTAAATAAATTCTCAACTTGTCAGCTCTTCAAATCCAAGTTAATGAATTTATATTAAGATAAAATATCCAGTCATAGTGGCACACACCTGTAATTCCAGTAATTTGGGAGGCTGAAGCAGGAGAATCACAAATTCAAGGCCAGTCTCAGCAACTTAGCAAGTTCCTCTCTCAATATAAAAAATTAAAAGTGCTGAGGTTGTAGCTCAGTGGTAGACCTGGAAAAATTAGACAATATATGAAAATCTGATTACTAAACAATTGTTATTGTCCTGAAAATGCCAAATTAGTTCTATTTCTTGCTTTAAAATCTTACACAAATAAAACATTTATTTAGGCTACATGTAGATGTATAAAATATATTATAACTTCTTTAAAATAGGAATGTATTTGGTTTCCACTGTGTGAATTAAAATATGTGATAATGTGTAATTTTTAATATTTTGCTTCACAGATATGGTGTGTGGACAATTAAAGCTAAATATAAAGAGGACTTTTCGACAGCTGGAACCACATACTTTGAAATTAAAGAATATGGTAATTTCTGACAATTAGAAGTCTACCTACTAAAAGTCGTGGTTTTTGCAGTAATTCTTTTCATTTGTGTTCCTAAAGTAAAATCATCCCAGATATAGATGGGGCCACCTGCTGGTGTTGCTCAGGGCCTGTTGAGGCAGGGGATGGGGTAGGGGTATTGAATGCCCAAATTCTGGTTCCAGGTTGCCTTTGTTCACCTTGAGCAAGTCACCAGCTTCTCTGCACCTGGGATCTTCTTCATGGAGCTGGAAGAGCCTAGTCCTCTAAAGAGCTTGACTTGTTAAGGTCCTTTAGAGAATTATGATTTTAGGAGAAATAAACAATCAGAAATAAGGACAGTGGAACCCAGAAAGATAAATGAGTCACTCAAATCTCAGTCACTTAGAAACAGAACAAAGATATCAGGTTCCCTTATAGCTAGTTCAGTGCTTTTTCTTCCAGGTCACGAATCTCTAACATACTGATTTAAAAATTTCTTATTCGAAACCAATCATATAAGTGAACTAATAATTAACATGTCAATAACTTTATAGTTCTCGTAGTAGTTTAATAGAATATCTGTGTGCCCCATATCAGATTTAACTTTTTTCTGCTTGAAGTCATTTTTCATTCTCTTAGTAGATTCATAATGATAGAAGGATAAATACTCAACAGGAAATTTTCACAAATAACAAGGAAAACAGTGACAAAAATTTGTACTAAAACACAACCTGAAAGATTACAGTCTCCCAGACACATGGTGTTCAAACTGATCTCATTTCTTCTACGTGCTTTTGCTACTTTCTATATATGTGTAGCATTCACCCACTTTCTGTAGCCACCCTGGTCTGTTCATCACTAGGCTCTCTCCTGGACGACTGCTGAAGCCTCCCCATCTGGTGCCTCTGCTTCCAAGTGACCTTGCTTGGTATTAGCCAAAAAAAAAAAAAAATTGAAATGCAAATCTCATCATATTATTTCATTGTATTTCATTACAGTAGATCCTTATTCGTTTGGATTCATTTGGACAGGCCTCCCTGGCTCCTCCTCATCCTCACTTGAGTTCACTCCTGACCTCGCTGACCTGCAGCACTGGGGGCTTTACACATGATGTTCCCTCTGCTTCCAACACTCTTCCCTTCCCTCCTTGCCCAGCCAGCTCCTGCTCATGGCTCATGTCCAAGTTGAAAAGCCACATACACAGGAAGCTTTCCTTGAACTCCTTTCCCTGCATGGGATCCCTGTACATCACATCAGTGCCCATCATTGTAGCTTGGGTGTGTATCTGTGTAATTAGATACCTGTCCTATCTTTCCTGCTTGTTCCTGACTGTCTTAGTCATCCCTGTGTCCCTGTTGATAGGTGTGTGCTGCTATATGGCGAGCAGGTGTCAGCTGGAGAGAGCACACCTGCCTTGGTCTCTGAAGAACAGGAACACAGCCCACAGCAACAGATTGCTTCATTCTGTTTCTTCTACCTTCAATGTCTAGAAGACCTGTGAGCCACAGCTGCAGCTGACTCACCCCTCTCTAGGTCACTCTCTGTCCACAATATCCATTCCATGCAATCACCAGTTAACTGTAGTGCAGGTCATCAGAATCCGAATCCAGGACCCTTGGATGTGGCCTGAGTTAGGGCCATTTCAATAGATTGAATCATTTTCTTTACCAAAGAGATAAAAGAAAAAAAATAGACCCCTGCCTCCTTTTGGTCCTATTTTTAAATTTAACATTGATGTTCATTCTTATCTCTAATTGGGAGTTCTCTCTCCCTTTTCCAACATCAGAGTTGCATGCTGGCACTTGCAGATTGGATGCACTTTTTTACTAGATGAAAATGGGAGATGCTAAATAGACCAGAATTTTCCATTTCTATTTTCAATTTAATGAATATTCATTGAACACATACTATGTTAAAGACTTAGAAGGGTGAAGGGAGAAAAAGAAAAATAGAGAATGGTCTTTCATTTGTTTTGAAGGAGCCCATACCTAGTGGAGGGAGTAACCTGTTGCCTGTAATGTACATTAAAATCAAAATGGAAGAAGCCAGGGGCTTCCAGTGGGGAGGCTGGACTGCCTGGGTGGCAAGGCTTCCCAGGGGCATTGTTGCTGATGACAGTGGTGATGCCAAGGCAGATATGGCGCTGATGGTGCAGCCTGCCCAGGTACCAGCAAGGAGAGCCCTTTGCTGTGTTTTCAAGGCCTAATTCACCTGGTAATATTCCTCCTCCTCTCTATTTTCAGTCTTGCCACATTTTTCTGTATCAATAGAACCAGAAGGCAATTTCATTGGTTACAAGAACTTTAAGAATTTTGGAATTACTATAAAAGCAAGGTAAGAGAGATTTATTTGTTTTGTTTTTCAGATTTCCCAGCTAAACTAGGAAACATTGTGCTCATAGTTTATTTGCTTATTCTGACTTTAGTTTTGTTGGTTATTTGTTAGTGAAAAGCAAGGAAAAAAGAGATTAAATCTTTAGGACCTTTTTCTTTTTCTATGTATATATATATATATATATATATTTGGAACCCAAGATGACTTAGCATATCTGGGCTGAAATATGAATACTTGACTTCTTGTCATTTTTAGTGGCTTACTCAGCCACAAAAGCTCCATAACTATTTCAAAACCCAATGCCTTGAAACCACCACTGTTTACGAGTCAGCTGGGCAGTCTGCTGATCTGGGCCAGGCTGATGCAGCTATGCTCACCCGTGTGTCTACACTCAGTACACAGGTCATCTTGGGGGTGGGTGGCGAGTACAGGAAGGTCTTATTCACATGTCTGTCAATAGCTGGCAGGGGTGGGGGCTAACAGTGCTTGGACCACACAGATATCCTACCCAGCAAGCTAGCCTTCAGCAGCATCAGTGCTCTGACAGAAATGCAAGCAGAAAAATTCTCTGGAGGCCTATGCTTGGTACTGGCACACCATTACTTCCACCATACTCTTTTGTCCAAAGCAAGTTACAAGGCCAGCCCAGAGGAAGTAGGCTCCTCCCACGCTTTCTGCAGGCAAGGGCTGCCAGTGTTGTGGATCCAGACAGAGGGAGAGAATTGGGGTTAGTGTTGTATGTAGCAAACTATCAAAAGAGATAAGGTCACTTAGAAATCCCACTTAATGTAGTTGTTAATAACCAATTTATACAGCACAGTATCCTTATAGCAACTCTGCATAGCACAAGTACAAAAATTGAGGTAGATCATTTGCTCAACATAATACAGCTGGTAAGTTGTACAACCTGTTAGTTCTGGAGTGCTTACCCTCAAACACTACCCCATACTGCCTCTATTGTAAGCATTTACTGTGAAAATAGAGTGATATTTAGTGTACAACAGTGTAAATGGCATACTTGAGAGAAAATTATAGAAACTAACCTCTTGTAATGGTGACGGTTTGTTCCAATTATGAATAAGGAAAGTTAGCTCTTGCTATACTATTATTTGATACATAGAAAATTCACTTTATTCTTACTTTAATTCTAAACTAAAAAAGCAAATATGCAGTTTGTATTTTTTCAAAAGAACTTATCTCACAGCAGTGAGATCAGCATGCTCCTTTTAAAGACATAAAAGAAAATTGGGAGTCGCTCCCCACTGATGTCACGATCATCCAGGAAGTAACATGGGCTGGAGGAAAGGCCCTGGAGCTGGGTGTCTTCATCTCTCCCAAGTCAGCTCTTTCATTTCTCTCACAGTAATAAAAATCCATACTCTAGCTTTCTTATTGTTGCTTTATGAAGTGTAGTAGTGGGTTGGAAGTGTATAAAGTGCTTTATGTGATTTCAAATCATTACAGTGTATCTGATTGTTATGGTCACCATGTTGGGCAACACAATTTTTTGGTATTGTTTGACAGATATTTCTATAATAAAGTAGTTACTGAGGCTGAAGTTTATATCTATTTTGGAATAAGAGAAGATATAAAAGATGGTCAAAAAGAAATGATGCCAAAAGCAATGCAGAACACCAAGGTGAGTTGCTAAGACATGTTCGCTCATACCAAAGATGACGTGAGAGCTGTGGGGTATTTCGGACCCCTCTGGTCCAATCCCTTGTTCTACATAGGTATGGAAGCTGAAGCTTAGCAACCTCTGTTGACTTCCCTTTGCCCTTGGGATAAAGGCCAGGGCATCGGCCAGCTGATCTTGGGCCAATTCTCTCCTCCTCCCCTATGTACTAATCACTCCAAGTGCTCAGACTTGCAGACTCTCTTCACTTTAGGTCTTTATTCTTTCCTCTGTCTCTTTCCACCTCTTCTTCACCTAATTCCTTCTCATTCTTTAAGTTGACATCTTCTCTCTGGGAAGCCCCCCACCCTAACTCCTCCCTTGGCTAACTATGAGCTCCTGAGTCATTTATGGTTGTCACAACAGGGGGCATGTAATGGATAGACAGAGTACCCCCCACCCACCCACACACACAACGAAGATTATCCTGTCCAAAATGTCAGTGATGCTGAGGGGAAGAAGACCTTCCTTTTGGGGAGGGTTTATTTACTTGTTTATCGTTTTAGACATTGAACTTTTTGCAGGTCCAAATCATTGTCATTTTATGGCCAGAGACAGCATACCTCCTTGTAATGGGTTGGTGCTCTGTAAATATTTGTGAAGTTATTTGTTCATGGCTAAGGGCGTGACTGATGGGACTGAGGTTAGAGTTCTGGCCCCCTCTCCTCTTATTCAGTTTCTTTACATTATACCATGGGTGATACGAGGTTATGTCATTTTTCCTTACTTTTGCATATTTATGTATTTTGCATCATCAATTATATATCCTCTGCTTTTTAAAAGGTAGCCCTATATTTTCAAGATACAAATTACATGTCTTTTATTTTTCTCATACTGGGGATTGAACCCAGGGACACTCTACTGCTGAGCTATATTCCCAGCCCTTTTTATTTTTTATTTGAGACAGGATCTTATTAAGTTGCGGAGGCTGGCCTTGAATTTATAATCCTCATGCCTCAGACTCCTCAGTCGCTGGAATTGCAGGACAGGAATGTAACTAAGTTCTCAAGCAAGTACCTAGCATATGTGAGGCCCTGCATTCAATCCCCAGCACCAAAAATAAAAATAAAAAAGATTAAAATAAAATTAAACCAGACAAAAATGCCTGTCCTCAAATTTAAAGTTAAAAATAGGAAAAAAAAATCTATTTTAAAATAGTTAAAAGATATGATATGCCCTTAACTTCATCTCCCTCTATTTAACATATGTTTGTGAATTAATGTTTAAAGTTACTAACAGTGAAGCACAAATGAAATATAAAATCCAACAAACTCTTGGCTAATGGCAGAAGCAGAACAAGAGGCTCCTGCAGGTGGATGAGGACTCAGGGTTTGGAAGAGGCACCTGTGTCTCTAGTACCAAAAAAGCCTGTTGTTCCTGTCACGTTCCAGCTTCTTCCATGTCTGTAGCTCCACACAGAGGAAGCAGGAAGCAACTGCTGGGCTTAGTGGTGGCCTCGGGCATCCCCTTCATGGGTGATGCTAAAACAGTTTAATAATATTTGCTTTCAGTTTAGAGTCTAGTTAACACAAATTTTGTGAATATTTTCTTGTAAATTCTTCTCTAAAATAATGTTTCCATTTTCCCCTTTTAAAAGTTGATAAATGGAATTGCTCATGTCACATTTGATTCTGAAACGGCAATTAAAGAGCTGTCATATGACAGTCTAGAAGATTTAAACAACAAGTACCTTTATATTGCTGTAACAGTCATAGAGTCTACAGGTAAGAGAGAGAGAGAGAGAGAGAGAGAGTGTGTGTGTGTATGTATTTAACTTTCTCTTGGGAAATACTTAGTATATCAAGGGTGCAAATGACTTGTAGAGTTACTTTATATCTTCTTTTTTTTTAATGGTTAAATTTTATTTTTACATCATTGAAGACTGGGATTAGAAAAGAGCTCTGCCAAACTGTAGTTTCTGGGGGGAGCCACTGGGTCCCTGCTCTCTCATCTGCAGAAATGGAATAACACCATCCAGGTGATATCTGAAGTGGCTCCGCAGGCATCTGGCTGGAAGATGTGCTACTGAAGTATTTTCCCCTGGACAGAATCTAAATCAAAATAAGATTATATATGTACAAATATTTGATAAAATGCTAAGCAAATGAAAATGTTACTTGCCAGGTTTCTGTTCTCGTGACTAAAAGGCTCAGGGGTCATTCCAGTTGAACTGGGCTAACTGGGCTGAGCAAAATAACCACACAAGAGACACAAATACCTTTTTCTTTGGGGTCGCTGTGACAGAACAATAACATTTCTGTGATTGAGCGCCTCAGCACCCAGCTGGGGAGTATGACCCAGTCAGGTGCAAGGTTGGTCTCCCACAGTTACTGTTATTGTTCTGGTCTCCTTATCTTTGCAATTATGAAGTTGAACTAAATGCTTCATAAATTCCTCTTTAGATGTAAAATTCAGTTTTTATCTAAAATTAGAGGGAATAGTGTTTCTAAAATGAGTATAGTAATAGTATATACCTCCTAGGGTTATGGTGAGGATCAAAGAGTCAATATAAGCAAAGCTTAAACAGTACCTGTCAAATAAGCCCTATGTCCATCGCCCTCTTCCTATCTTCTCCCTCCTCTTTCCCGCCTTTATCCTCCTGCTCCGGAAGGTCCTCCCTTCCACACTTAATATCCTGGCTGGTGCTTTCAACCCTACTCCAATAGTTTTCAACAGTCATAAATCACTACTCTGAGTTGAGTCAAATTTTTTCCATAAAATAATAGGCACAGCATGTTGGCTCATGCCTGTAATCCCAGCAGCTCGGGAGGCTGAGGCAGGAGGATTCTGAGTTCAAAGCCAGCCTTAGCAACTTAGTGAGGCCCTATCTAAATAAATTATAAATAAGGGCTGGGAATGTGGTTCAGTGGTTTGTGGTTTAAGCACCTCTGGGTTCAATCCCAGGTATCAAAAAGAGAGAGAGAGAGAGAGAGAGACCAGATGATTCTAAGACTTTTTCTCTCCCTTTAAATTTGTCCTTCTCTGGTGAAAGGAGACTCTCATCATTATACAAAATACATGTATGAAGATGTGAAAAAATAAATAAATAAAAATAAAAAAATTTGTCCTTTTGTGGTATGAGTTTATTGTGCAGATGCCTAGCAGATGTTGGAGACCTGCACTGACTTTATACTCCTTGCCCTGGCTATTGTTTTCAGCATTATTTCAATGTTTCTTTCTTTCTCTTTTGTTCCTCAATTTATCTTAAATAAATTCAATTTGTTCAATATTTATGAAATATTCAAAGTGTTGCTAAACACACAGGTTTATAAACATGAATGATGTATAATGCCAAAACCAAGTGGATTAAAAACTGACATCAGGTAGAAGACAGTAATCCAAGACCCTTGACAAGAAGCAATTCCAAATGTGCTCTCCACAAAGCATTCAATGCTAGTGACCTTAAGAAGAGGGCAAGTTTCTGGACATGTGTATAGCAACCAAGAACAGGGTTCTGATGACGAGTCCTAAAGGAGAAGGGTTTGGAGACCGGATGGTAGATAGGGCCAAGTGGGGCTCCTTCCACAGGGAGGGCTCACCAAGAAGCCTGGAAAATGAAGATTGGTCTTTGAGAATAAGATTTTACAGTTTGACTACAGTGTAAGATATATATGGGAGACTCGTGGATACGGCATTGGAATGGAGATTGAGGATACTAGAGTTTCATATGTTATTTTAATGTTTACCTTAACTTTTAGCCGTAGGATGACACTATTGAGTTTTTGCTGGTGGTCCCTCAGGTTCTCTCTACATCAAGTTCTCTGATTCTTCTTTGTCTCTCAAACCCGTAATCTGACTGTGAACACCTATAAGGCTCAGTCTCTGGCTTGGTCTTTTGCTGTCTCCTTACTTGGTGAACAGGTTTTGCTGAGACTGGGGCCTTTGCAAAAGCTGCTTCCACAAAGGCATCTACATAGGAGCCTTCTGTGTGGGTTTGGAAACTCCTGAGGTCTAAATTCTACTCTGCCCCTCAGAACCAAGATCCATGTCCTACTTACTGTGGGGAAAAAAATGAATGAGTGCCGGGAGCCGGGGAGAGAAACAGTAAGTCCGTGGGCTCCTAGAGATGATATAGAGACCTGTGCAGATCATTAGACTTCAAATATGCTTGCCATTTCCTTAGGTGGATTTTCTGAAGAGGCAGAAGTACCTGGTGTCAACTATGTTCTCTCTCCCTACAAACTGAACTTGGTTGCTACTCCTCTTTTCTTGAAGCCTGGGATTCCATATTCTATCAAGGTAGGTCATTTGCTTTTGCTGTGTCTGAGTGCCTTTCTGTGGGTCTCACTTTCTCTCTCTGCCGTCTCTGGGCACACCCTGTTTGGTCTGTCCTCTGTCTATGTTGCTCTCTGTCCTTCCCATTTGGACTTTCTGTCTCTATCTTCTGCCTTTTTTGCTCCCTTTTTTACTGTTTCTTTTTAAAATGCTAATAGTTTAGAGTCAAAGCATCCTTTTCATGTTTATTGTATTTATTATTGTATTCAGTATTTTATTTAAAATAATGTTATATATTCCATCTTTAATTTAGAAAGCCTAGAGCATGATATTTTAATTTTTTCTTTGAAAACATTTTTCTTTTAATAATATTCTCTTACATACATATACAATATATAATATATTATCACATAATACATAGTGATATGTAATATATTACACAATAAAATATTTGAAATATAATATTAAATTTTACGTCACATATAAAAATAACATAAAACATCATTATATAATACATGTATGAAGATGTGAATTTGGTGTCAACATACCTTACATACAAACAGAGATATGGTAAATGGTGGTATAAAGGTGTATTAAGAATTGTATGCAAAAAAAAGTAAGAGAGCTCGTGTATAATGGCATAATTTGGTGTGCACATACTTTATATACAGAGTTACAAAAATTGTGCTGTGAATGGATAATTATGAATGTAATGCACCTCACTATTGTCATGTATGTAAGAAATAAATTTTTAAAAGAAAAAAATAACATAAAGCAAAAGATATCCTTTTGGAAATAATATATGCATGGTGGTGCAAGATAGAGGTTAAGAAAAAAATGTTATTTATTGTTTCTCACACACAAAAGAATCATTCCCAGAAGCCATTGCTTCATTTTCTCCATTATCCAGTTCCAATATAATTAAAGAAATGCAGAAGGTGGATCACATAGATCTTGCCACATCTTCTTGGTTGGCATAATGAAATGATATTTATGTTCTGAGTCAGGTTGATATGTGGAGGAATCCATTCAAGATGATTAAACTAAATAGAATTTAACATTTCTATATGTCGAGAACACAATCTTACCGAATTAACAACCACAATGAATTTATGCGTTTGTAGAGAGGAAGGAAAAAGATTCAGACTTGTTGGGCTTTCAAGGTCATGATGAGCTGTTGACGTGGATGGAATTGTTCTGACAAACAGGTGCAGGTTAAGGATTCTCTGGACCAGTTGGTAGGCGGGGTCCCTGTAACCCTGAATGCACAAACCATTGATGAAAACCAAGAGATGGCCGACTTGGAACCACAGAAGAGCATCACACGTCTCAGTGATGGAGTAGCCTCGTTTGTGGTTAACCTCCCATCTGGAGTGACGGCACTGGAGTTTGATGTGAGCTGAATCTCTGGCTATATTTTCTAGGACAGTGTGTACTTTTGACTGTATGTTTTGGCAAGTGTAGAGAACAGATGTGGCAGATTTTATACATGAGTCCAGTGAACAGTTCTACAATTCTGAAAACAAACCAAATGACAAGAGACACTCTTCTTTTTCGTTGAATGGTCCTTGAGGAAGATCAATCAATCCATATCTTGTTTCCAATAAAAGTATATTAGAGGGGCTGGGGTTGTGGCTTGGTGGTACAGCGCTTGCCTAGCACGTGTGAGGCCCTGAATTCAATCCTCAGCACCACATAAAAATAAATAAATTAAATAAAGGTATTGTGTCCAACTACAACTAAAAAATAAATATTTTTTAAAAGTATATTAGAATCCAGAAACTTCAGAATAGGTATAGCAGTGGACATCAGGAGTAGGAATCCCCTCCCCCAACACACCCATTCTTTCAGGGCCATACAAGGGTCAAATGTGGAAGCTTCCCTTTTCTCTAATGCACAAACCACTCTGCTTTAGGGTTCAATCATCTTCTCTCCCAGCAAATAATGTTTAGGTTCCCAGTCTCAACCCAGGTATAACTAACTACACAGATCAATGACTGCAGCATGCACAGATTCACTATCATCTACTGAGCCCTTACTGAATACTTAGGCATTGTGCTAAGAGATTTCTGAGGAACAAATTCATTTATCAGCAGTAAGAGTTGGAAAATATCATCTTTGCCATTTTGTGTCAGAGGAAAGGAGACTTCTGCCTCTGTTTTGATCTCTGTTTTGATCAAATAACTTGTCCAGAATTAATAAGTGGCAGCACCAGGATGCAAACCGATGTGTACCTGACCCCAGATCACAAGCTAGTAATCTTTCTGCTGTCTGAAGGCAAATTTTCCTGCAACAATACCACAGATGGTATCTGTCATCATAGATGACACTAACTTCTAACTTCTGCCCCCATTGCTTGAGTTGGTGCCTCCTCCCACCAATTTCCCTCTCCTTCCTCAATTCCTGCCCTCCCATCCCCAAAAAGAGTAGTAAAGCTCACGTGGTATTTCAGGAAGGGAGCCAGTGTTTGTTCCTGGAGCATCTTTCTCTGTGCATTTCACCAGACTTTTCCACCATGGCCCACAAGCCCATCATTATTTTCCATAGTCTTTGCAAAGTTACTTGATACTGCAGCTGTACAAACACTGGAGTGCTGGAACCTCCCCCTCCCAACCCACTGCCCTTTGGTATTTTGTATTGTGAAATTCAGAAATTTAAAAAGCAAAGAATTGGAAGGTTATAAAAGCATGACTCACCATCCAAATGTCTTTTTGAAATTTTCCTTTTCAGATCAAAACTGATGACCCAGATCTTCCAGAAGAAAATCAGGCCAGCAGAAATTACCAAGCAATCACATACTCATCACTCAGCCAAAGTTACCTTTATATTGATTGGACTGGAAACTATAAGCCTCTGCTAGTAGGAGAATATCTGAATATTATTGTTACTCCCAAAAGTCCGTATATTGACAAAATAACTCACTACAATTTCTTGGTAAGTATAATTTACATCTCATTCACCCACCTGGAAAAATATCTTAGGTTTAGAGAAGCACTGGAATGGTTCTTTACATTTGTAAATACAAAGCACTTTCAATAACATCACTTACGGGCTGGAGATGTAGCTGGGGTAGACCACTTGCCTACCATGCCCAAGTCCCTGGATTCAATTCCCAGCACTGCACACACACACACCATCTAATTTGAATATCAAGTTTTCAAAACCTTTTCACATAGTGCACGATTTTCACAACCATTTCACAGATGAGGAAGTTGAGGTGATATGATTAGGTAATATGACTTACCATGATCACTTAGCCCAGCTGAAAAAGATTTTACTTGAACCAAGGACCTCTATTTCCTGATCTGATAACTCTTCTCGGCAAAGAGAGTCTGATTCAATGACATCACCTCTGCTGTTTCATAGCCAAAAAAATATATACTCCTGCACCTAATTCAAATATGTGCATTTCACTGGCACAAAATGGGGGAATCCAAATCCAGCTCTGAAGAGTTGTGTCTTATTGACCCCGCTATTAGCAACACCTCTATTGTAACACCCACATTTGACAGGAGATGGAGCAGTCAGGCCTGTCGGTGAAGCCAAGGAAAGAATGTGCAAAAAATGTCAAGCGCTTCCTGCAGTCATCAAAGACATAGAATGAATCGTTCCACAGGCCAGGTCAAGCAGGTGGTGAGGCTCTTTGAATAATTTTGAGGAAGAAATAGAAAAATAAATGAGGACCATACAAAAATATTGACTGATGAAGAACAGGGAAACAGCTTATGGATTACTATTCTAAAACCATGTAAGCAGTCCTTTTCTCCAAAGACACAATTTTTTAAAATGTTTTTTTATTGGTCAATTAAGGGGATTAAGAAAAAACTTAACTCTCCCATTTAGAATCATATCCATGCTTAAAAGCTGAATCCCCCCAAAAGATGCCCTGCACCTACTTGTCTTCTTCTTTTTTTTAAATCAATGAAACAAAAGAGGATTTACTGACAGTATGTGATTCGAACAGATTTGGTTTCAAATTTTAGCTCTTTAATTTCTAGATATGTCGTTTTCAATTAAAATCAGTATGACTTTTTATTTTTTATCTTTATTTTGTTTTTTTCAGTCTGACTTTGTAGTTTCTGAGCCTCAGATTCTCCAATGGGGGTACTATGCCTATCCCACTGCTGTACTATAAGAACTAAAGGAGCTAAATAAAGGTCAAAGTGCCTGGCACATAGTAGGAATATACATACTTTTTTTTTTCTCCAATTTCCATCCTGATGCACAGGTTTTGTTTTTATACTTATTTTCACCACTGCTATTCATTTTTAGATTTTATCCAGGGGCAAAATTGTACACTTTGGCACAAGAGAGAAGATTCTAGATTCAACTTATCAAAGTATAAACATCCCAGTGACTCAGAACATGGTTCCTTCCGCTCGACTTCTGGTCTATTACATCGTCACAGGAGAGCAGACTGCAGAATTAGTGTCCGATTCAGTCTGGTTAAATATTGAAGAGAAGTGTGACAATCAGCTCCAGGTGAGACCCAAATTATATATCACAACTAATTTTATTTTTAATAGAAGTTGTCAAAGCAGCTGCCTCTGAACAGTTCTGTCACACACAAATGTTCTTTTTCATTTGAACTTCTAGGTTCGTCTGTCTCCAGATGCTGATGCTTATTCTCCAGGCCAACCCGTGTCTCTTAACTTGGCAACTGAGTCAGAGTCATGGGTGGCAGTCACAGCAGTGGACAGTGCTGTGTATGGAGTCCAGGGAAGAGCCAGAAAGCCCATAGAAAGGGTTAAGTAATGCTGTTCTGGGGTCACTGTGGGAGGTGTGGCTCAGTGCAGACTTCAGCAGGGTGGCCACCAGGACAGGTTGGGGGAGAGTTTGGGCAACCCGGCCTGCTTCTCCACAAGGTCCTCAGCACAGTGGGTCTTAGGAAGGTCAACCACCCTCAGCAAATATCCAAAGCACAAGTCAGTGCTTTTTTGCTTTCCAAATACAGATCCAAGCACTTTAAAAAACACACGATTTGGGCTGGGAATGTGGCTCAAGCGGTAGCGCGCTCGCCTGGCATGCGTGCAGCCCGGGTTTGATCCTCAACACCACATACATAAACAAACAAACAAAAAAGATGTTGTGTCTGCCAAAAACTAAAAAATAAATATTAAAATTTCTCTCTCTCTCTCTCTCCTCTATCTCTCTCTCTCTCTCTTTAAAAACAAAACAAAACACGATCATGGTAGCAATTGTATTTATGGGGCAAAAGCGCCCTCAACTCAGAGAGCTGGAGGATTTGGGGCAGCATGTGGTGGTGGGGACAGAAGCAGCACAAGAGAAGCCCGGACACAAAATCTTTGGGTTGGTTTATTTAACTCAATAAATCTGTGGCGCAGAAGAATTTGACAATGACTCAATTCCCTAAGTTCCCGTTTATTTCCACTACACTCAGCTATTATTGTCTTGGCTTGGGTTTGCTTGAACAAGGGAAGAACAAATTAAGAAACTGGAAAGTTAAACTATTCACAGTGAAGAGGACATTTGAAGTCAAAATTCAAACTGAAATAAGACCCCAGATCAGTCCTTCTCCACTAGAGCCTTCTCTTGGAAACATAAGAGGGCATGTTCTTTTTCTATTTAGCAACTAAAAATTAGTTTAATGACTCACCCCTTTGTGCTTTCACCTATTCATTCATTTGTTTTACACATTGATTGCAACATATATTTTATGTACAAAACACTCTGGGTCAATTTCTAAGAATTTTCAGTCTTGGATGAATTTTGAATAGGTATGTATTTATAAATATAAAATCACAAACTAAAGGAATAGAGATAGGAGATTTGGTCCTGGTCCTTGGAAAAACCTGTGCCCTGTGCATCTCACAGGTTGTGCTAACCACTCAATGGCCAGTACCTTTGGTTCTTCACACTGAAGAAGCTCATCCTTTTGCCTTTCTGGACAGGCGTTCCAAGCTCTAGAGAAGAGTGACCTGGGCTGTGGGGCCGGTGGTGGCCGAGACAATGCAGATGTGTTTCATTTGGCTGGACTCACCTTCCTCACCAATGCGAATGCAGAGGACTCCCAAGACTATGGTAAAGCCTACGTTTATCACTGAGATTGACTTTGGTCATTTGCTTCCCAACTCTCCTTTTTGTCCCTTTTCCAGAATATTCCCCACAATGATCTTAGAATGCTGTGACTACATAACTCCCCTGTATAAGGTGTTCCAGCGGCCTTCAAGATAAAGAACAAGT
Source organism: Marmota marmota marmota (assembly GCF_001458135.2). Lineage (NCBI taxonomy): Eukaryota > Metazoa > Chordata > Mammalia > Rodentia > Sciuridae > Marmota > Marmota marmota. The sequence continues at coordinate 10,142,165 of NW_026000051.1, forward strand.
TCGTTAGCATAGTACTCAACGCCTTCTGTGATCTTCTCCAGGGTCTTCCAACAATTTCTCATCCTGCTGTTCCTGCCTGTCTACACAGCACCAGGTGTAGCTCTGATCTGCTGCTGTGCTCTTCATACCTTTGGGCCTTTACTCATGGGGACTGCTTTCCCCTTTATTAGCCTGGAGAAGCAAGTAGAAGAATCCTCTCCTCTGGGGGGGCCTCTTCCCCACACAGAATTGATCACTCCCTTCTGCTTTAATAGGAGGGTCTTGTAGGACCAGGTCTACTTATAACATGACAGCACTGGGTCATTCATATCCTCACACTCAGTTATAGTCCTGTCTCACCCACAGCCATGTGGGCTCTTCACGGGCAGTGACCACATCTTAATCACTGTTCTGTGGTTTTAAAATTGTTCATAATTATACTTGATAACTGTGGTATTCATGTTTGTATTTGTAATAACATAGCTTGAAGAGCAAATAAGAAAAATCTTTACCTTGAAGCTGGAGATCACTTTGGGTAGTATGGCCATTTCGACAATATCAGTTCTGCTAGTCCAAGAATATGGGTGAACGTTCCATCCTCTGATGTCTTCTTTAATTTCTTTCTTTAGTGTTCTATAATTTCATGATAAATATCTTTCAGTTAGATTTATTCAGAGTGTTTTGTTTTTGTTTTTTGGTGGGGTGTTTTATTTTGTTTTGTTTTTAATATTTTTAGTTGTAGATGGACACAATACCTTTATTTTGTCTAGTTATCATTATTTTTTTAATGTGGTGCTAGGGATCGAACCCAGTGCCTCATGCATGTGAGGCAAGCACTCTCCCTCTGAGCCACAACCCCAGCCTTTGTTTTGTTTTTTTGAGGCTATTGTGAATGAAATTGTTTTCCTGATTTTTGTTTCATCAGTTTCAATATCAGTGCATAGAAAAACTATTGATTTTTATGTTGATTTTGTATCCTGCTTTGCTAAATGTATTTGTCAGCTGTAGAAGTCTTCTGGTGGAGTTTTTTGGGTCTTCTAAGAATCATATCATCTGCAAACAAATAATTCAACTTCTTTTCTATTTCCATCCCTCATTTCCTTCTCTTGTCTGGTTGCTCAAGTTACAGTTTCAAGTACATTGTTGAATAGGATTGATAGGAATGTCTTGATCCTGATTTTCAGTTTTTCCCCTTTGAGAATGATGTTGGCTTTGGTTTTGTCATTTATAGCCTTTATGATGGTTGAAGTAACTTCCTTCTATTCCTAATTTCTTCACTGTTTTTAACATGATTGGGTTCTGGATTTTTTTTTTATCTGTTGAGATGGCTTTTCTGTATCTGTTGAGATGATGTTTGTCCTTAATTCTATTTATGTGGTGAAGTACTTTTATTGATTTGTGTATGTTGAACCAACCTTGGATCCCTAGAGTGAAACCAGCTGCATCATGATGTACCATCTTCTTAATGTATTTTTGAATGAGAATGGCTAATATCTTATTTAGGATTTGCTCACTCTAAATGCTTTGGTAGTTCTCAATAACCAGTGGGTCCATAAGTTTTTAGATTCAAGACCAAATTCAGATAAAACAAACTATATGACACCATGCCATGATCTCCACTGTGATAAATAAGTCACATTATGATGTGTAACGCACAGTGCCCAATCCAGAGTAAGCAAGAAGTAATACAATCTGTTAAATGAACGAGCTGTGAATGTTTTAAGTACATAGGCCCATGCAATATTTCTTTTAGCTTTTAGCTTTTATTCCCTCTTTCTTTTATTTTTTAATTACACAGATAAACCTTGTAAAGAAATTCTCAGGCCAAGAAGAGATCTGCAACAGAAAATAAAGGAACAAGGTACTCTAAGAGTTTATGTGATTATAGAAAGTTCATGATCATATCATCCAAAAACTGGAGAAAATGAAATATTATGTAATTTCCCTTAACTCAAATAGAATGGGTGAAAAGAAAGATTTGGATGTCTAACTTGCCTCCCTCAGAAAGATTAATCCAAATACATCCAGTAGTCCATTTGCCATAGCCCTAATATGAAAATAAGTCTTCATTACTTTTATCTCTAAAATCTACAATATGAGCTTTGATTTGTCACAAATATTTCCTCACTGACAAATCATACTCTTCCATTTTATTCAGAAAAATATCCATGATTTGATTAACTCTGGGGCATACGTAGACATCTGTTTCTTTGCTGAATCTATCCAATTATCTGGTCAAGCCTCTTACTTCACAGACCAAGAAATTGAGGCACCAAAGACTCAATGTATATTAATTTTTTTTATCCTTCCACATTTTTTATTTGTGCATTATAGTTGTACATAATGGTGGAATTTGTTGTTATCACATATTTGTAAATACATACAAAATAACAACATAATTTGGCCAATATCACTTCCTACCACTTTCCCCTTCTTCTCAATATATAGCTAATAGCTAAGAATTTTGGATTATTCTTTGGAAAATAATTCTAATGGGAATTAATTTAAATTGTTATATGACAGTTGTTCATTTTATAGTACAAAAGAATATCAATCTGAGAGTCCAGAGCCTGAGTTCAGCTAGTGATCATGTTTATAGTAACTTTCAAATGAGCTACTATAATTCTAACCTTCATTCTGTGTTCTAATGATATGAAAAGAGAGAGGTTGATTAATCTGAGCCCTTACAATGAAGGATGATGCCACTGGTGAAGGTCTGCAGATAATGTCATATAAGAAATGTTTCAAAAAGTAGGATATTTAGCTTATATAAGGAAATTCCTGTATAATAATGATAGCCATCTTCAAATATTTAAAGGCCTTCTTGGATGCTTAACTTATTATACTCAAAGTATGCTGAACCCTAAGTGCCATTTTCAAAAGTTAGTACTTAGCTTAGTTGCAGAAAGCCCTTCAACCATTTAGTATGAATTGAGATGGACCACCTAGGACAGGCTGGTCAGTCAACTAGGTATGGCTATTGTGGGTAAGGGGGCATTTGGTAGTAGAAATCAAATGAGAGATGCTAGGACTCAGTCTGGTCAAAGGCATTTGTATTATTATTCTTTTAGCTGATAAATACAAACATCCCGTGCCAAAGAAGTGTTGCTATGATGGAGCCCGTCGTAATGATGATGAAACCTGTGAGCAGCGGGTCGCACGGATTACCATAGGCCCATTCTGTATCAGAGCTTTCAATGAATGTTGTATCATTGCAAAGCAGTACCGAGATGCAGATCCTCATAAAAATATCCAGTTGGGAAGGCTAAGTGAGTATGACATTTTCTATCAGATTTCTGCCCAATGTGGAGAATTGTGTGTAATTTTATGCTGCTAAGAAAAGCAGTTTTCATGCTGTAGTTAAAAATAGAAACAACTTGTAAAGGCCCACAAAAAAAATACGCTGTCATTTTTGGGAATTTGAAGAGATATAGTACAGAGCAGAGCACACTAGTTGAGAACCAACACCTAGTGAAAACCTGAAACCAACTCAGTTTGTAAATATTAATGACTATTTATTCTCTGTTAGATAAACCCTCAGTTTGTAAATATTAATGACTATCTATCCTCTAAGCAAGACACTTGGACCAGATAGCTCCAATATACCTTTGAGTTCTATCATTCTGTAGTGCTGTGGTATTACAACCATTGAAAATTGTTTATAGTTACACTGACCAAATATATAGCAAGAGTGTTTTAAATCTAGCTTAAGGTTAATTGTACTTATAAAAGTTGAAATCGCATTTTAGTTTCAGCCATAATAAGTATTTTCAGAACTTATAAAACTCTTTTTAATGTTTTTAAGCTTTTAGGACTTTAATTTATATATCATCTTAAAGAAAATGAACAAAAGAGGCTGTGGCTCAGTGGTAGGGCGCTTGCCTAGCATGCATGAGGCACTGGGTTCAATCCTCAGCACCACATAAAAATAAAATAATAATAAAGTGAAGATGTTGTGCCCACCTAAACTAAAAAATAAATATTTATAAAAAGAGTGGGGGAAATTAAAAAAGAAAATGAACAAAAGCATATAGCCTTTAAGAAAACAAAGGAAAGCAAGTGGCAGATCCTTCTTTTACCCTGACTTTTGCTTACCTATGTATTTTAAACATTGCCCTTCTCAGAAATGGGTGCATTTCTACACAAATAAATGTTATGGCTATTTATGAAAACCATGTCATTAGATATATTTGGGTTGTTTTCAATTTTGGGTTTATTACGAGCAGCATCTTGATAAACAGTCTAGTACTCTTTTTTGGCTGCTTAGTTTTTCAGTTAAAATAATCTGGTTGGCCTCAGCTACCTGGAATTCCCTCTCTACGGCCCCTTCCTCTCTGGAGGCTCTACCTGTCCTTCTAGACAGCTGTGGAGCCTTGAGTCTTCAAAACCACTAGGCTCCGCATGGCCTCCTCTGCTGCCCTGCCTATAAACTGCCTCCAAGCAGTAAGCTGGGACGCTGTTAGGACTCTCTCCCCTCAGGATTTGTGGTCCTGTGCTGTTATGTCCTAAGGACTGAAAACTGTTGCTTTACATATTGTGTAGCATTTTCTGGATTTTTAAGCGAGGGGTAAATCCAGTACACCTTGGATAGAAGCAGAAGTTCTGACTATTTTTATTAAAGTAAATATAAATAAAATATTGAGTTAAGGCAGGGAATCACATAAAATTTGCCTATTTTCTAATATAGACACAATTATTAAGATTGTAGAAGTGAACATAATTTTATAGACTAACCAGTATCTTGCATAACTTCGGTCAAACTAAACATTTAACACTCTAAGGAAAAAAAATCATAAAGATGTTTTTCTACTTTGTCCTATCAGTGCTGTTAGTGGAGAAATCCTAGGCCTTTACAGTTCTGTTTTGAAATCACTAAGCAAAATGTTTTATTGGCCTTTTGGAAAACACCTAAGTAATAGATTAACAGCCGTATTTTAAAATTCATCTTCAAAGAGAATTTATATTGTTTTTCCATAACTGAATATGCTTTTCCCTACTCCCCAGATATAAAGACCCTGATACCAGTAAGCAAGCCAGTAATTCGGAGCTACTTCCCAGAAAGCTGGTTATGGGAAGTTCATTTTGTTCCCAAAAGGTATTCTACTTCTCTCATGTTCCTCTGGAAAAAAAAAAAGTGTGGAAAATGAAAATATTATGGCCAAAAATCTGGATGCTACTCATTCCCCATAGTTTGCTTTAGAGTTAAGATGATCCCACCATCTGGTCCAGTTTTGTTCTGTTTCACTTCATGATTTTTTGTTTGTTTGGTTTGGTTTTATAGTGTATTTTGCTGTGATAATTCCTTCCAGGGCATCATTAATTACTGGTAAAGAAGAGTACTCTTCCATTCTATTTCATTTTACGTTAGGATCCATTTACTACATGCAGTTGTGTGCTCTACACCATGTTAAGCAGCTATTTTTATCTTAATAATAACTGTACAATAAAATAAACATTAATAAACAAAAAGATTAGTTATTTTCTTGTTAAAGTCTTATTTGAACCGGGCATGGTGGCACATGCCTTTAATCCCATCAGGAGGATCGCAAATTCAAAGCCAGCCTCAGCAATTTAGTGAGGCCCTAAGCCACTCAGTGAGACCCTGTCTCTAAATAAAATACAAAAAAAAAAAAAAGGCTAGGGATATGGCTCAGTGGTTAAGTACCCCTGGGTTCAATTCCCAGTTCCCCCCCCCAAAAAAAGTCTTATTTGATACATCTTTTTGGGGGGGGGTATAGGATTGAACTCAAGGGCACTCAACCACTGAGCCACATCCTGAGTCCTATTTTGTATTTTATTTAGAGATAAGGTCTCACTGAGTCACTTAGGACCTCGCCATTGCTGAGGCTGGCTTTTGAACTCTCAATCCTCCTGTCTCAGCCTCCCAAGACACTGGGATTACAGATGTGCGCCACCACACCTGGCTTACTTGACACAGCTTAATGGGATGGATGCCTGCACTGTATCAGGCACTGAAAACAGTGATACATAATACTGGGTCTCCAGGCCTCAATTTTCCAGGTGGGCTCAAACCTCTGGCTTTCCCATGAGAAGTCAAGGGCCTGTATCCAGAGCTGGCAGTAGTTTCCTCATGGGTCTCCTTTTCCTCACATATGTGGTCTTCCTCCACACTCTTGGCCATTTCATCTGACATTGCTCAAGCTCACACTTCCAATACTGCCCCCCCACCCAACCAGTGATTGCATTAATTACCCTTTCCAATTAAGTCTGTTGCCTGAATCGAAGTATATAATGGTCTGTTTACTTCCTGTATTTCTCATTAAAATTTGAATACCTTAAGGGCCAAAAACTGAATTCAGATTATTTTTTATATCCTGGACTAAGATCCTACTTGTAGAGGTATAAAAATAAATGTGCTAAATAAATACATGCTGCCGGGGCTGGGGTTGTGGCTCAGTGGTAGAGCGCTTGCCTAGCATGCTTGAGGCACTGGGTTCGATCCCCAGCATCACATGAACAAATTAAATAAAGAAAATAAAGGTATAATAAGTATATAAATAAATACATGCTGCTCTGAACTCTCAGTATCCCTCGGTAGAGATATCACAGTGAAATACAATTTATTTCCTTAACAATTTCTTCCACTAGACAACAGAAAACAGAACTAAGAGGGACAAGTACTGTATGCTTGACTTGTACTTGACACTATGCCTGACTCAAAGTTGGTGCATAAGACCTGGAAATAAATATCCATGCTTAATCAGAAAGTTTTGGTTTTGTCAATTTGGGGTGAGCAGTGTTCAGTTGCATTACTTTGCTTCCCTATTTTAGAATATACAATAAACATAGTTTTTCTTTGCTTTATATGCTTTGAAATGCATCCTCGAATGCTCACTTTATAATGTCTAAAAACATGGAATAGAATGGAGAGCTGCTGAATGTATTTTTGTTGATGAGTTTTTCCCTAATAGTTGATTTGATTTTGTGTTATGATATTTTTTTCTTTCTTCTAAAGTAATAAAAAGCAAAAATGCCATTTAGTTGGGTTAATTAATGTTTGACTGCATTTGAACATCAACCATTTACCTTCCAGGAAACAGCTGAAGTTTGTGCTCCCTGATTCTCTAACTACCTGGGAAATTCAAGGTGTTGGCATTTCAAATAGTGGTAAGAAAGCTGAAGTTTGCTCATTGAAGGAGTGGTTCGATTAGCAAGATGTATCCTTGTTACTGTGTATTCAGTGTACCCAGGACTTAGGTAGTGTCATTAAAAAAATAATAATCTTCCTGTATTACCAGGAGACTTAGATATACCCACATCCTTGAGCTGATTGATCTCTCCTTTTGTGCTTCTATTAGCTATCATTTTATACATGCGGGTGTCACATCCCTATTTTCTTTCACTTTTCTCAGTGACTGGGAGCTTGAGTTAGGAATAAATACATGACTTCCCTCTTGGCCCAATGTCCCTTTGTGGCGACGACTTACTTTTATGAATAAATTCAGCACTGGCTTCATTTCTTTATTTACTGTTTTTCTTTTCACAAAGTCTTATTTTCCCACAATCAAAATTTTATGCCAATTATTGGAGCCAATCATAAATATCTAAAAGCCAATCATGAATGCTTATTAGTTAATAAGCCTTTTCATGCCTTAAATAGAATTAAACATTTGTTGAACAAATAAAGTTTTTTGTTAATAACTGTTACAATAAAGATCAGCCGGGCCTGATGGCACATGCCTGTAATCTCAGTCACTGGGGAGGCTGAGGCAGGAGGATAGCTAGTTCAAAGTCAGCCTCAGTAATTTAGGGAGGCCCTAAGCAACTCAGAAGACCCTGTCTCAAAATTAAAAATAAAAAAGGCTGGGGATGTGGTTCAGTGGTTAAGTGCCCCTGGATTCAATCCCTGGTATGCCCCCTGCCAAAAAAGAATAAAGATCAATGAGCAGAAAATTTAAGAACATGGATGATAAAACTGAAAAAACCACGATATAATATTCTTTTTACCTTGAAGTAAAGCCAACATGAGACATTTCAGTACTAACAAAGCAGGATGGGAGTTCTCTGATGTGCCCCTGCTGTGCTTTTCCTTTGCGCTGAAGGTATATGTGTTGCTGATATCCTCAAGGCAACGGTGTTCAAAGACATCTTCCTGGAAATGAACATCCCGTATTCTGTTGTGCGAGGGGAGCAGATCCAACTGAAGGGAACTGTTTACAACTACAGGACTTCTGGCATGATGGTGAGTAGGTATTCGTGGTGTGGAAGAAGAAACGGGGTTCTGAGAATGTCCTTGGTGTGATTATCATACACACAAAAACAGAAATTCAGCTCAGTTCAGCAGTATAACCACGCACTTATAAGGAGTGTGGTACCAGAATGTGCAGCTTGGTACAAGAAGGGGTACAGGAGGGAGGAAGGGTTGAGATGAGTGTTCATGCAACTCCAGAACAAGGTGCCCAAGGCAGTTGGTGTGCTGTGGAGGTTCAGGGAAGGGTGAGTTCATATTTAGTTCATTTCACACCTTTGAGTTCCTTGATCTCCTTGACACTAGCTCCTCTTTCCTTGCGACCGTTTTAGCTGTTCAAATTCATCTTCACTTTGGGGAACTTGTCACCCTCCCTAGCATCTTGATTTCAAACATCTCACCCTTGAGTCGTAGCCTCCTTCCTGTCCTTCTGACTGGCTACCCACAGCAGGGTTCTGCAGCACCAGCAACACCTCCAGTCCACAACTTGATCACTTGTTAATTAGCCATTGGCCCTCTGCCATTGTTTCTTTAGTCCTTGTACAGGTTACAGTTCACGAGCCATCATTATAACCACTGATTAAAATGATGGTGACTCCCTTGAGCCTGTCACTCCAGGGTACAATCCATGAAGGTCCAACCCTGAGGGGATTCACCACTTGTCTCCCCTTTGCCAGCACACCTCAAAAAAAAAAGTGTACAGAGGCTGGCTGGTTTCCCTTGAAAATCACACAATCACAAAACTTCCTATGGAAATCTAATGCCGTCCAAAAATCTATCTGCCTATTTTTTACATCTCCAATTTTATTCTCAGAGTTGACTATTTCAGTAGCTCCACCCAAGTTTGGTTTATTCACCCTCTAAAGTTTTGAAGACTTATGTATTCCATTGACACATTTTAAGTTGTCATATAAAATTTTTCATTATGAGTTATAATGCCAATCTATTGCTTTTGAAATATTTAAATATATATTTTTAAATAAGACTGTATATCACATTTGAATAGATATATAATGTAATCTAAATAACATAGTAAACCATTTTTTAAAAATTTGAATAAGTTCTTAACAGATTATATGTCATTCCTTTTTCTTTATGAACTCATTTTTATTCTACTGTCCTATATTTATGCTTGAATTTTTCCATTCTATTGATTATCCTATCATACTCTGATGCGGTAAAGATATGACACATGTAAAAAATGAAGTATTTTTAAATTCCATGGTTATAACACTAGATGGCAAAGAATTATGGATTTAGTTACCATTATAAATATCATTAGTACACGACTGATAAAATAACATGACATTATGTATTTCTAAAGTCATTAAACAATTGGTTCAGCAACTGGATAAATAATATTTATTGCTAAAAATGAAAGTAAGCTCAACATTATATCTTTTCATTTTTCATCCATTCTATCTGCTCTGGTTAAGAGTGGGGAATCAGGGGCTTCAGGTGACCCTGAGGTTTTTTCAGCTCCTAACCCACCAACTCAGGTTGTCACTGTGTCATGAGGGGGTAAGAAGGAGAAGGAACTTTACATTTTTGAGAAATTCCTCAAAATTAGTTGTTAAATGTTGATGCTTTCTTTTGTTTTATCTTGATTTACTCTCAATTTTATGGATTGAATCTTTTAGGTATAGTTCTTGATTTTATCATTTCACCAGGTTTTGGAGGGAAGGTGAAAAATATTCACTATTTGAGCCAGAAGTCCGTGAGTCCTATTACTAACCCATAATAAATATGAGGAAATGGAAGATTAGAGAAGTCATGCAATCTGTCCCATGTCACCGTTAATAAGAAAGCCAAGGTTTGAATCTAGGTATTTTTAGAGCTAGAGTTTAGTTGTAAAACTGGGTACAAGTGGGAAGTTAATAAAAAAGAAGTTGGGGACATATTGGGCAGGACTGTGCATGGACCAAGATATGTAGTTTTCAACCTTTCATCAAATCATCATTTAGTGAATATTGGGGGTTGGGCTAAAAGATACAAAGAGGAGTAAGACGTGGAGTACCTGAGCCCGAGGCTCCCGCTGTTCTAAACACAAACACACAGAGAGACAACGTAATGCTCTCAGAACAGCATGGAGAACGACTGTAGCTTTGTACCTCACTTAGGAGGTGGTGGCCTAAGAAAGGCCAGGCATCTCCGAGCCAGGGCCGAGTTTTCTAGACATCCTTTCCCATCACTCAGCTCCACAGCAGCTTGTGTGTATGTTAGGAAATCAGAAGCAAGCTTTCTCCCATGCTGAGAACCTAAGGGGTCACCCTAACATCACTAAAGCCTCAGGGAAAAGCTTGTCTAATCAAATGAAATTCAGGGTAAATGTTCCCAGAGATAAAGTTTTTTTTTTTTTTTCATAAAATGTATGACTCAAGTGATAACTCAGTGTTGATATGATTGATTGATTTGATTGATATGATTTTTTCACTGATAATATTTCAGTTTTGTGTTAAAATGTCAGCTGAGGAGGGAATCTGTACCTCAGGAAGCCCAACCATTGACCCCCAGGGGACAAAGTCCTCCAAATGTGTGCGCCAGAGAGTAGAGGGCTCCTCCAGTCACTTGGTGACCTTCAGCCTGCTCCCCCTGGAAATCGGCCTCCACCATATCAACTTTTCCCTGGAGACAGCGCTTGGAAAAGAAATTTTAGTAAAAACATTGCGAGTGGTGGTAAGAAAAGCATTCTTTTTAAACATACCTTTTTCTGAAAAAAAAAAAGTTATCAATCACGTATGCTTAAATGATTCAGGTGAGCAGAGGAAAGAAGGAGAAAAACAATAATGTAAATGTCACAAAATATTAACAGTTGAGGAATCTGAATGGAGGTCATTCTGATTTTTTTTGTACTATTCTTGCAACTTTTCTGTGTGTTTGAAATCATGTTTAGATTTTTTAAATAAAACAACAGCACTTTTTATTGAAGAAAATATGAATACTGAAAAAAACCACAGAAAGAAAAAAAGTCACCAATAATCCCCACACCCAGAGATTCACTATTTTAACAAATTGGTATGTGTCTTCCAGGGTTTCCCCAGACAAATTCAGAAACTGCATCTTGAAATGTACATGTCGATATCATGCTAGGTTCTGAAGTTAAAGCAAAAAAATTAACATGTGACCCTTGCCTTTAAAGAACTTAACTCTCCAATTTATGAGTGAGTGAGCAAGCCAAAAAGGGAAGAAAATAATCATTTATTAAATACCATTAATCCCATAGTCTGTTAAATGTTTCCATGTTAATATTAAGACTCTCTTATACAATTCGTATTTGTCAATTTAGAACAACGTTAATTTAAACTAAGGTCAGATTCTTGGCAAAGTTCACATTGCTAGTTACTGATAGGTCTCCCTAGGTTTTCATTCTCCAAGCTCTGCTTTCAGTTGTGGAATTCCCTTCTGCGAACCTGGATTGAGTTGTTCTGTGCAAGGCCCATTCCTGTGCATCCTTGCCTCGTAGTTTCATGCACAGATTCTGGAGCAAGCTGCTTGGCTTTGACTCTTGGCTCCCCACTTCCAGCAGTGTGACATTGGATATGTTATTCAATCTCTACATGTGTCAATTGTCTCATTTGTCAAATGGGAGTAATTATAGCACCTTCCTCATGGAGTTTTTTAGAGGTTAAAGAGTTAATAAATAGTTGATAAATACAAAGCACTTAGACAAGTTACCCAGCCTATCACAACTTCCATTTAAGGGCTTGCTCTGATCATTATACAAATAGCCATGTAAGCATGCAAGTATTTATACATAGTTTGCTTTTTCAAGAAAAGAAGATTTTTTAAATTGGGAAAGTAGACCAAAAAAGTTGATTCAAGGAATTCAGGTCATGTAAATTTAATTATATTCTTAACTGATGTTTTCTGCCTTTACTTTAGCCAGAAGGAGTCAAAAGAGAGAGTTATGCTGGTGTTACTCTGGACCCTCAGGGAATTTATGGTAGGAAAATGATTTTGTATTTTATGTGTTGTCTTTTTGCTCTAGAAATTGAAGTGCACATGTAACTTAAAATGCTACGTTTCAAAATGTTAAATGTGTAGAATCAGAAATGTCTGCTTCCTAAATCACCGACTTTATTGATAACATTTTTCATGCTATAAACTGTAGGATTGAGACCAAAGGTTATTCCATTAATTTTAAATGCAAAGCATTGAAATACTAAGAATTGTATGGATTCGCTCATATGTCAGTTATTTTCTATCCATCACAATAATAATTTATACTATTATGTTATATTACCATAAGTCCAAAGAAAAGGTCATTTGCATAATTATTTAGCATGCATTATTTGAAAACACAATAATGTTGATCACTTTACAAATCCATTCCTTATTGCTCCTGATTCTTTGATTTTCCCTCAACTGAGATATGCAAACTCCTTGAAGCTAGACTCTTGTAAATATTTGTGCATTAAGTCAACGCCTACACACAATATATATTTCTGAATTTTTTAGAATGTGCTTTGTGAACAACTCTTCTCAACAAGGGAAGACAGACTGTCATTCTTCATATTAAGTTGTTACAATTTACCTTCTTGTCATATTCAGTCCTTCCTGTTTTATTTCCATGATGCAACAGTGGGAGAAAAGACATTTACTTACAATTAAAGACCACTATACTCAGAGTTCTGTTTCCTCAGGGAAAGAAAAGTGCTACTACTTTTACATTTTAAATCAGCTGGGTATCACAAACTGAATAAGGATGACTTCAGCAGAGTAACAACAGAAAGCTCCTTCCAGCGTGCATGTAGCCACCCAGGCACACACCCACAGAGGACCCTCCTGAGTGGGCTAGGGGTAGAGACACTGCGTGTTCTGAGATCTGAGGCCTGGGGCAGGGCCGTCGAGCCTCAGAGCCTCCATGTCCTTTCATCAACAGTGCTTCCCATCCTGACATTATTGCAAGAAAAATCCCAGCCCCGTCTTATTTGTCCTATGTGTAAATAGTAGGGTCAAAGAGAGGAATGATCTTTTTATCTAGAATGAATCCCTCTAGGGAATTTCTTAGTTTAAAACTTTCTGGGCTGGGGATAGAGCTCAGTCGTGGGGCACTTGCCCAGCATGCACAAGGTCCTTGATTCCAACCCAGCACTGGGAAGGGAAACAAGTCTACGCCTCTTTCCCATCTTGTCATGTGACCTTTTTTCCTTATAATTTTAGGCAACTTAGATTCAGGCAGCTTCGTTGCCTTCTAGGAAGCCAAAGAGGGTTAAGATGGCAATCAATTCTATCCAGTTATCTTTTAGAGTTTATTAATACTTCCAATATTTATATATTAAAATTGCTATTCCACAGTGACACTCTACAGAATTCAGTGTTTTAGAAATAATCAGGATGAACCTGAAAAAGTACATGGATGATAATAATGTTAAATGAAATATGAAAATATGTGTATGGGTGAGGGATAATGGGGTCTCACAGCACACTGGGAAGTATTAGCCTTGAAAAATCTGGATAAGCATTTATCTGGACTATATAGGGGGACTGCTGGGTCAAAGGGCATACACATATTTAATGTCATTTACTCTTCAGTATTCCTGCGCTTCTACCAACACAAGGGTCCTCTTCTCTCCCTAGCTATCACCAATTATTTCTGTTACTTACCTCTGTGAATTGTGTCATTTTTTTTTGATGGCTATAAAGTAATATCTCATTGTCATTTTAGTATCGATTATTCTGGTTAATTTTAAGCATCTCTTCATATATTTATTAGCTGTTTAAATTTTCCACCTGCCCATTGCCTATTCACATCTTTTTAACTTCTCCTATTTCCCTTTGGATTTGTCCATTTCTTCTTCATTTTGTCTCTGATATACTTTGAGTAACAGAAAATCTAAATGGGTTTTGAACAATGGTTCTTTATACTGGGATAGTCAAATCCATCATAATTTGTCTGATTTATGATTATTTATTTTGGGATAATCTTTAAGAAATCTTCCTCTACCCTTAGTTCAAAAAGACATTGATGGATATCTCATTCTACTGATTTTACAGATTCAGCTTTTTAGCATTTTAATCTTTCTGGAATCTACCTTTACATGTGATGTCATGATGTCATTTGCTGATGATCTCTTAAAAGAAGTAAAATTGACTTCCTGAGTTCTAACTTCCTCCTTTAGCTTTTCCATCTGGTAGCAGAGTTGTCAATGAGAATTAAAATAATCAAGAGCAAGTATCAGGGGAGAAAATGGCAGAAGCTCAAATTTAGATATTCACAAACACCTCTCTATAAATAAGTGCCATGCATCAAGCATGAACTGTATGCCAATTTCTCTATCTATACCATTTCACCTCACACACATCCTTTGAGGAAAAAAGTTATTACCTCCATCCAACTAAGAAACATACTGAATTATAGGTTGTGTCTTGCTCAGTGCCACATATTTTTAGGATGCTCTCTTTGAACTCCAAGCTCCATCAGCCATACTATAAGACTCTTAAACGCCTTCACTGACTTTTATCTTAATGTAATATCCTCAACACTTTTCTTTTTTCTTTTTTATTTGTTTTAATTAATTATACATGACAGTAGAATGCACTTATATACTTTGTATCATACATAGATGGGATATAATTTCTCATTTTTCTGAGTATACATATTGTAGAATCACATTGGTCATACAGTCACATACATACATACAGTAATAACGTCTGTTTCATTCTACTATTTTTCTTATCTCCACATCCCCTGCCTTCCCCTCCTTTCACTTCCCTCTACCTAATCTAAGGTAACATTATTTTTTTGCATTACACTTCTTAATACACATAAATACCAACTTTTTGTATTTCTGTTTGTATATAAAGTATGTTGACCCTAATTCAAGTCTTCATACATGTACTTCGTATAATGATGTCCATCACATTCCACTAGCCTTGTTAATCCCTCCCACCCCTCTTCCCTATCTAGATTTCATCTATTCCTCCCATGCTCTCTCTCCCAATCCCACTATGAGTCAACCTCCTTATATCAGAGAAAATATTTGGTATTTCAGGGACATAGCCACATCAATGTTTATAACAGCTCAATGCACAATAGCTAAACTGTGAAGCCAACCTAGATCCTTCAGTGGATGAATGGATAAAAAAAATGTGGCATATATACACAATGGAATTTTACTCAGCATTAAAAAAGAACAAAACCATGGCATTTGCAGGTAAATGGATGGCATTGGAGAAGATAATGCTAAGTTAGCCAGTCCTCCAAAAACAAATGCTGAATGTTTTCTCCTCTGCACTTTTCAAGGCTAATGGAGGATGAGGTCTCATGAGGAACATTCCTGCATCTTTGGCAAAGCCATGTGGCTCGTCCATTAAATTGCAAACTGTCACTCATTTCTTCAGCATCTTCCATGAGCCAGGGACTTTGTGAACTTCAGTTTGAGTCAGAGATAGTTCCTGTCCTGAAAGAGCCTTCTTAGCAGGACAACAGGAGGTAGATTCTCTTTCTGATGACTACAATGGACTCTGCAGTAAAACTTCCTCAGCTCAGATCAGCTCCACCTGGGGTAGTGGCCTTCAGCCTTTCCAAGCCCAATTTGCTCATCTATAAAATTAAAATAATAAAAATAGACCTAACACACAGAAGTGTTGTGAAGATCCAATGTAATAACACATTTAAAGAATTTAGTGCAGTGCTTGGTACTCTATCAGTACAATGATAAATGTTATCATTTTGTGATATAAACCACTAAGTGATTATAATAGAAAAATTCTCCTGAGATCAGTATGCTAAAACTCTGCTGTTGAGGACATAGAGAAAAAAATAATATCTAAGTTAGACTGACGGGACAGTGGAAAGAATTTCAGGTCATGCTTCCCAACAGTGTTCAAATAACCTTGACTAAGAAATTACATATTAGTTATTTTTAGATTTCAGTTCCAGGAACAATTTTCTCTCTTTGGACAAAATGGCATGCTACCCTATACTAGTGAATAAACTTGATATATCCTATTTATTTCATGTCAGAAAGCTTACAGTCAATTTAAATATTTTATTTTAAAAAATTATATAAGCCTAGGATCTAATTTTCAAAAATCTTGATGATTTTTCTTTCTTTTAAAATTTTAATTGTTATTATTGAAGTCTTTTATTCTGAAAAATTATTTGGCAGTAGGTACCTTATAAATAATCTGCAAATAGTCTCTTCCCTGAAGAAGTCTGTAAGTCTCATCATTTTTTAATTTATAGGTGTCATTAGCAGACGAAAGGAATTCCCATACAGGATACCATTAGATTTGGTCCCCAAAACAAATGTCAAAAGGATTTTGAGTGTAAAAGGTAAATTAATAAATCCCGTTTTTATTACTTACTTCACTTTGTGCTTTAAACAAAAATCAAATATCCTCGTGATTATTGCATTTATGTTTCTGCAATTCCCTACACACACAGCTCTGCCCTTGAGCGTACCCTGTCGCTTGCTACTCCCACCCCCACACCCCTTTCAAATGCCTGATTGCTTCTGCAGCTGTCTTCTGCCACTCGCCCGATTTAAATGGAGATTATTAATTCTCCCATGATGAAGGGTAAGGGCTGTCATGGGCCCAGAGACCCCACTAAAATGGGGGTGCAGCTGCTTCTGGACTTAAAGAACTTTTCAGGGTCCTAACCAATCGTGCTCCATAGAAAGCTTTGTGATATGTTGCTTTCCTGCAGAATGACTGGTCCCAGAGGGGCTGTATTACTCTATTTGTGCTGCTATAATAAAATACCTGAACCTGGGGAATTAATAAAGACAAAATATGTATTTCTCACAGTTGTGGAGGTTGGAGGTTGGAGATCATGGTGCTAGCAGTTTGAGTGTCTAGCAAGGGCTGCTCTCTGCTTCCCAAGTGGCCCTGTGTTGCTGCAACCTCACATGGCAAAAGACAGGGGCAAAATGACAAAAATGTGTGGACAGCTTCCCACACCTCTTTTATAAAGTCATTTATCCCTTCATGAGGACTGAGCCTTCCTGACCTAATCTCCCCAAAGCCTTCTAATACCATCACCTGGGCGGTTAGGGTTCGGCATAGGTTCTGGAGTGGCACACACTTTGAATCCACAGCAGTATCTCTCCCTGCAGTATGTTCGCAGATGTGGCATCTTTGATGGGCTCCCCCTGGTCTCTGGCCTTCATAATTCAATAACTTAACACAATATGACAGCATGTCCTGACTGTATTTTATCTCAGACAAAACCTTGGAATCACAGATCATTGCTACTGGAAAGGATCTTTTTGATCATGCACAATCCTATTGTTGGATTTATCAGAAAATGTCTTGCCTATGGTTGCACAGGGAGTTATAGCAGAGCGATCCCAGCACTCCCCTCTCCTGCTCTTTGCTTTGCTTCATGGGAGGATAGTTACTATGATTTATGATGGTCTAAATCTATCAGGTTGAATGGCAACCAGTTTGCCATGTTCTCTAAGCAGTAATCTATCTACTGTATTATACCATCTACTACTATAAAATAGTAATGTTTTTAAGTCTTTTTTTTTTTTTGATTCTTTAAAGTTCACATTCCTAACCAGATGGTTCTTCTTGTCATTTTTGAGAAGCAGAGTAGAGATGGTTGATCCTCTCTAGAGTACACTGTTAGATGTTGATAGAAAGGGGATGTGTCTTCTTTGATTTCTTTTGTTTCAGGACTGCTTATAGGTGAAGTGCTGTCTACTGTTCTGAGTCCAGAAGGCATTGACCTCCTCACCCACCTCCCCAAGGGGAGTGCAGAGGCAGAGCTCATGAGCATTGTCCCTGTATTCTATGTTTATCACTACCTGGAAACAGGAAATCACTGGAACATTTTTCATCCTAACTCATTAACTAAAAAACAGAACCTGAAGAAAAAAATAAAAGAAGGTAAAAATAATCTATTTTATATAGTAATCCAGTGGGTTTCAAGCAAATATTTAATTAAACTAGCATTTAAGTTGTGAATTGTATAAAAGCTTAATTACAAAAGAATTTTAGGGGGAAAAAAACATGAGTTGGACCCTGCTATATAAATAGATACTATTTCTTTAGCATTTTGGCTTAACTTTCCAAAATGCCTGGATGGGAGACAAGACACCTGCATTCCAAACCCTACTGAACACTTCCTTCCTCTTTGAATGAGATTAGAATGTTCTACTTGATAATTGCCAATTCAAGCAATTCCTTTGAGAAGTTCAGTGTTGGCCACAGAGCACATGCTTGCTGCCCAACACCAAATGCAGTTTACTGCTCCCAGGGGCTGATACTCTTTGAGTAGAAATGGAGTTCAGTGGAGCTCTGTGTTCTTTTTCTGGTGCCTCTTAGGGATGGTGAGCATCATGTCCTACAAAAATTCTGACCATTCTTACAGCATGTGGAGGGGCGGAAGTGCCAGCACTTGGTAAGTAGAAGTTTTTTTTTTTTTAACTTATATTTCATGTAGTAGTTGATTAATTAAAGAAGAGCTATCATAACGGAACTCCATTCCTCCAGTTGATCCAACTAAAAGCCTATCTAATTCTTCACTCCTCTTTTTCTCTTACAACACACATCTGATCCTCAAATATCCTTGGCTGCATCTTCAAAACAGATCCTGAATTTGGCTGGTTCTCACCAACTCCATCACACCATCCTGGCCAAGCCAGCATCCTCTCTGGATGATTGCTCTAGCCTCCTCTAGCCTTCCGACTTCAGACTTGGATCCTCTTTGGTCTGTACTCAACACAGCAGCTGGAACAACTCTGTTAAAATGCGAGTTAGGCCAGGCCACTCAAAACCATTCAGGAGCTTCCCACCTTATCCAGGGTAGAATCCAAACTTTTAATCGAGAGTTAGAAAGCTCTACTGATTTCCACGTCACTTCACCTAGGTGATTTCTCCACGCCAGGCAGGCTCCCACCTCTGCACCTTTGCACCGAGTGTTCCCTCTGTCTCTTATCCCTCCCAGGTGTCAGCAAGACTGGTTCTCTTATCTCCTTCAGGTCTTTACCAGAAGTCACCTTCTTAGTGAGGCCCTGCTGTATCATTCTGTTTAAAATGGCGACTTGCTTTCATCCTAGCACTTCCTGTCCTTCTCTGTTTGTGTCCATTTTCTCCTTAACATTTAGTGCTAACATTCTTACTTATTCCACTGTCTCTCCCATTAGAACATAAGCTGCATGTGGGCAGTTTCAAATGTGCCTAATGCCTGGTACATGCCTGGTTCATACCGCGTGCTCAAAAAGTATTTATTCAATAAATGATAACTTCTGTAATTCTGATAATTTGAGGGTAAGGTAGTCTGAATGAATTAAAAGTCCACATAGCAGTCTATTTTCTTTTTTTTTTTTTTTTTTTTAATATTTATTGTTTTAGTTTTCGGCGGACACAACATCTTTGTATGGTGCTGAGGATCGAACCCGGGCCGCGCGCATGCCAGACGAGCGCGCTACCGCTTGAGCCACATCCCCAGCCCCATAGCAGTCTATTTTCAAAAAAATACTATCATGCTTTGACAAAATACTTAACAAAACATAGCTTATCAACCTTGGTGGGTTCCACTATGTGAAACACATTAAAGGAGTTTATAAATTACAATGATTTAATTTTAGATTTTTCCTTTTAACTATCAAGAGTCCCCAGGATTTCCTCCCTGGTCTCTTATTTCCTGCAGTCTCTCCTTGTGCAATCTCATCTTCGCCCAAGACTTCCATGATTTTATGCTGATGACTCCCTAATTGATGTCTCCAGGCCTAACTTCTCTCCAAAGCTCTGCAGCCCAAGGCCTCAAGCACAGTCTGTGTCCAATTCATTCTCTCCTTCTCAGACACGTTTCTCTGTTCCCTTCATCAGTGCCCGGCAATGCCCTACCCTCATCCCCACCCGTCAAGTCAGGCTCCTCAGTTGGCTGTTGACCCCTCCCTTTGCTTTTGGTTCCAAGTCCAATCAGTTATCATGTGCCACAGATTAGACTTCAGAATTGGGTCCTACCACATGTAGGTGGCACATTTTCAAAGACTCATGGGTCCTGGGAGCACACCAACCAGAGGGTAACACTAGGTTACAGGAGTAGAAGGGTGTCAATGCTGACAGGAAACTGCCACAAGATGAACTGGGAAGCAAGCCTGGAGAACAGAAATCCTGAGAGAAGGTGACATGACCTCTAGGTCAACACCAGAGCCCTTCAAGAGGTCGGGGCAAGGCGGAGTGGATAGCGTTTAGCCAGAAACAGGAGCACTTGCATGCAATGAGTACTGTCCTTGACCCTGTAAGTTCCTTCAAAGAAATAATATGCATAAGAGGAAACAGCACCTGAATACCCACAAAAATTTTCTGGAAAAACAAAGACCAAAAACAAAAAAATATCATTCATACTTTGAAAAGTATACATATACAAAAAAGTATACTATTTATATTAACAAAACCCAGAATTGATGATTGTGAACTTTTTTGTGTTATATTATTATAATTCATAAGAATCCCTTTTGTGTTTGATTTAAAAAAAAAAAAAGGTTTTCAAAACTAGTATCAAACTAGCTATCATTCTGCAACTTGCCTATTTCCTTCAACATTTAGGTTTTTAGGTCTAGCAACATAGGTAGATCTAGTACATTCCATTCATTGCATGCGGTATTATATTTTACAAATATATCACACATCATATGTTCCTTATCCGTTCTCATTTGATGGACAATTCTTCCAATTTTCAGAAATTACACTCTAATGAACATCTTCATATGTCTCTTTGTGCACACCTGTGAGTTTCTGTAGGGTGTATCCCCAGAAATGGAATTGCTGGGATGTAAGGCATGCACATTTTCAGTTTCATTACATTTTGTCAGATTTCTCTTCAAGGTAGTTTCAAACATTCTTTTCCACTACAAATTTTTAGTATACCAGATCCAATTGTAAAGCTGGAGGAGCTAAGCCAGCCTAAAAGAGCTTCTAGAGAAGGTCTAGAACAAAAGAAAGGTCTAGAACAAAAGAAAGTCAAATAACCTACAATTTCTTCTTTCCTCCAAGTCACACTTAAATTTTGAATTTCAGAGCCATCTAGAAAAGACAGGTTAGTGAGAAGAGGACCCAAAAAGCCTGAGCCAGATGCTCTTGCTTCATTATTAACTAGTGAAGAGCTGTCTAAATATCCATTCCTGAAGGACTCTGGGTCTGAGGCAACCCAGGACCAAACAGAGGCAGATACACTCACTTAGACCCACCGGATATGTAACTGTAAGCCAGAACTATTTTTAGGTGTGGTCATATAATTAATCCTTATAACAGATTCCAGGAGTGAGAACCTTTTTTCTCTTTATTGCTATTGCCTTGAAACTGAAGCCCAAGGAGGGTGCATAAGTGGCCAGATAGCTAACAGATGGAAAGGGAGCCTGGCCTACAACTACGCTTTTAGGCTTCTCTAGGCTGCTAACAGAAAAGACATTCCCAGAAGCTAGATTCCAAAAGAGCTCCAGTGAGGATTTTTTTTTTTTTTTTTTTTTTTTTTTTTGTAGGGAGATGCTGGGGATTGAATCAGAGGCACTCAACCACTAAGTCACATCCCCAGCCCTTTTTTTGTATTTTATTTAGAGATGGGGTACCACTGAGTTGCTTAGTGCCTCATTGTTTCTGAGGCTGGTTTTGAACTCACAATTCTCCTGCCTCAGCCTCCCAAGCTGCTGAGATTATAGGTGTGTGCCACCATACAAGGCCCAGTGAGGGTTCTTGAATATGGCCATCATGGAAGTGTTCCTCCTGCTTGGGAGCAGACTAGGGGATTGCAGGAAGAGAATCTCTCAATTATTTTCCCTAAAAGTCAACAGAATAGAAAATGACCTTCTGATGTCATCAGAGGAAGATTAAGAAAAGGGACCCACGTGGGGAGAGAGGCTGGGGCTGGGGCTCAATGGTAGAGCATTTGCCTCAGGCATATGAGGCACTGGGTTCAATCCTCAGTACTATGTAAAGAATAAATGAATAAGTAAAGATATTGGGTCCATCTGCAGCTTAAATTTTTTAAAATAAATTAATAAAGCTATTGAAACAAAGATTAAGAACAATATAAAGACCCATAAATAGGTTCATAGCTAAAATAGTTTCATGCATCTGTACCAAAATACTGTAATATATAAAATCATCTGTGAAAGAATGAGGAAACTATGTATATAGAGTCTATACATATATGTATATATGTATAGACTCTAAGGTATATTATTAAATGAAAAAAAGCCAAGTACAGGATAATGTAAATATACTACTGCTGCTTTGGTGTGGCCGGGATGGAAAGGTAACAGGGAGCTTATTGTCTTGTCTTTAATATCTGGAAGGATCGTACGAGAAAGAGTGGGGGGTAGGGAGTGGGTAGGAGGAAGATTCTTCGTTATCTATCCTTTTATGCATTTGGATTTTTGAATCATATGAAAGTTTTCCCTCTGAAAATTAATTACTTAAAATGCGTTTTTTAAAAAGCAAATGATTTTGCAAAAGGTGCGGAGGGGAAAGGAAGTGGGCCTGGGGAGAGGAAAGATGGTGGAATGAGATGGACATTATTACCCTGGGTACGTGTATGACTGCTCATATGGTGAGATGCTACATCGTGTACAACCAGAGAAATGAAAAGTTATGCTGCAATTGTGTACAATGAATCAAATTGCATTCTGTTGTCATATATACCTAATTAAAATTAATTAATTAATTAATTTTTAAGTAAAAAAAAAAAAGCAAGTGAAAACAAATTAGGTCTGAGATACAGTTCAGTTGGTAGAGTGCTTGCCTAGCATGCACAAGCCCTGGGTTTGATCCCCAGTGCCATACACACACAAAAATATCTTATGGATTGTGGCTGTAGCTCAGTGGTAAAGCATTTGCCCCCGCATGTGTGAGGCACTGGGTTCAATCCTCAGCATCACATAAAATAAACAAAGATACTGTGTGTGCATCTACAACTGAAAAATATTTAAAAAAAAAAAAGAAAGCAAATTAAATAAACCTACAAAATTTTAAAGTGAGAGGAAGTGGAGTAGGGGAGTCAAGTGATCTGAGTCTGGGATGTGGAGAGGCCAAGAGGGAGCTGCTCTTGGGCAGCTAGAAAGGAAAGAGGTGCTTGAGGAGGTCATGAATTCCATCCTGCCTAATAGCTCTGTGTTAGATCCTAACAGAGACTGAAATTGCTTTTTGTCCAAGTAATCCTGATATTAAAAGTTAAAAGTTCCTTGTGTAGTAGCAAGCTTTGTGCCAACAGCAGAGTTCAAGGGGAAGAAGTGAGATAAGACAATCCCAGGGGTGCTGGGAAAGGAAATTCAAGCCTTAGCGATTTAGATGCCAACACTGTGCAAATTTTACAACCTAGAATTTACAGTTTTACTCTTCCATGGCTTGTGTTCGTGTGTCAGTATCTTGACTCAAAATTATTTCTTTCACCTTGGTTTTCTTTAACCTTAGAAAGTATTTTTTTTCCTTGTCATTGAGAATCAGTTTTAGCTTCTATGCTAACTAACACTGTTGTAATCACAGAAGACATGCTGTTTGCATTTATTATTGACGGAATGTTTTGGAAATCTTTCAAATGTCTTATCACCTTGTAAAATGGTGACTTCCTTTGGAATTGTGTTTTAAATTTTTTACTTTCTTTGGAAGCATAAAATTGTATGAACTAACACACCCTGCAAATTGAAAGCCAAAAGGAATTCAGCATTCTAAATATTTATTTGATTTCTGTCTTAAAGGTTAACAGCTTTTGCTCTAAGAGTACTTGGACAAGTAAATAAATATGTAGAGCAGAACCAAAATTCCATTTGTAATTCTTTACTGTGGCTGGTTGAGAATTGTCAATTGGAAAACGGATCTTTTAAGGAAAATTCTCAGTATCAACCAATAAAATTACAGGTAAGGAAGTCAAATATATAAATTAGCAATAATTTTATTTATGAATTTCATTCTCATTCTACTAAGGGAGGATGAAGAAAATAGGAATAACATATATGTAATCTAGCAGGAAACTCCTCTTGTGAAGAGGCAAAGAATACTAAAGCCTTCCTATACTCTCTGAGATGGAGAGATCCTCAAATAGCTCATTGGAGGTCAGATAAGTGACTGGTAGAACAGGTATTTGTAGTTCACATGGGTTAACTTCCAGAAATCTCAGAATAAATAAAATATATCAATTTGTCTACCTCCCTTTGGCGAGGAATCTGTACCTAAAGTTCAGAGTCATCTTGCAGATCAAGGTGTTGTCGTGAAAGATGAGACCTTATTTAGACCCTGTTAATAAGAGAGATGGGGGTCAAATTATTTTAAAAAGTAAAAGGAAGAGTTTTCTGAGATTAAAATCTACTTACAAACTTGAATTACAAAGAAATTACAATATCGCTCCAAGGTAGCTCAGAAATTCCTTCTATACCTTACATAAGATTCAACAGAATTTTTTATCTGCCTGCTCTTATCCATTCCCTTTCATATCAAGCACAAGTGACTTCCATGATTGACAGTGGATCTCATACTGGTCCCTTGCTATACCAATAGCAAAATATTGGACTCCCATGAGAAATGGGGGCAACTAACATCATCAAGGCGCTATTTGAACAGTAAAATACTATAACACATTTCTTTTTGAAATACCCACCCATCCTCCCATCCAACCATCCACCCATCTACCCATCTATCCGCATTCATTCAACAACCATCCACCAAGCACCTGATCATGCCAGGGCTTATTTGGGCATGGTAGGACAGAAGAGCCGAGAAGAATGGACCCCAGATAGTATCCCTGCCACAAAGAAGCTCATACACTGGTAGAGAAGGGAGGGTACAAATGCTAGCCTAAGCACTAGCGACTCTAATCAAGATATATGTGGGTATGTTCACTAATGTACTTCATATGAGTCAAAAGATATTTATTAAGTACTAGGTGGCAGGGACCCAGCCATGAACACAAGCAAAGTGGCCACTGAAGCCTCAGAGCTCAGGACCCAGCAGAGAAGTCAGACATCAGGTAACTTCAAGTCGGGGCACATACTAAGAAAAGGAAAAAATAGTCAGGCATGGTGGCACACACCTGTAGTCCCTGTGACTCAAGAGGCCGAGATAAGAGGATCCCAAGTTCAAGGCCAGCCTGGGCAACTTGGCGAGAGCCTGTCTCAAAATAGACAACAAAAAGGGCTGGAAGTGTAGCTCAGTGGTACAGCACCCCTGGGTTCAATCCCCAAGACCAAAAAAAAAAAAAGAAAAGAAAAGAAAAGAATGCAGGGAATCTAACCTAGATGGGAGGAATTGGAAAACAACGAGTTGACCAGGCTCCTGGGAGAAATAGGAGGGACACAGAAGGAACATTCCAAGTAGAGCCACAGCATGCCTGATGTTTTTCATCAGTATTAATAAATTTCTTTTTTTTAACTAAAATTAAAATTGTATATATTTATGGCATAAGGCCTGATGTTTTGGTGTATGTATACATTATAGAATGATTCAGTCAAGCTAATTAACATATATATTATCTCACATGTATTCTTTTTGTTTGCTTTGGGCATATATATATATATATATATATATATATATATATATATCAGCATATCATACATGTACTCTTTTGTGGTGAAACATTTAAAATCTAGTCTCTTAGCAATTTTCAAATGACATACTACATTGTTATTAACTATAGTCTCTATTGTACAGTCTTCTATGTCTTTATTCTTCTTAGTGAAATTTTGTATCTTTTGCCAATCTCTCCCTAATCCAACCCTAGTCCTAGCCTTGATTACTGCTTCTATGAGTTCAACTTTATTAGATACCAAATATAAGCAGTATTTGTCTTTCAATGACTGGCTGATTTCACCTAGCATAATGTCCTCCAAGTTTATCCATGTTGTCACAAATGACAGGATCTCCTTCTTTTTAAAGGCTGAATAATATTCCACTGTGTGTATTTATACACTATATTTTATGTATCCATGGAGGGACACTGAGATTGATTCCATATCTTGGCTTTTGTATATAATGCTGCAGTGAATGTGGGAGGGAAAATATATCTTAGAGATCTTGATTTCCTCTCTTTTGGACATATACCCAGTGGTGGTACTGGTAGATACTAATTCTGTATTAATTTTCTGAGGAACCTCCATATCCATACTGTTTTCCATAGTAGCTGTCCTATGTTACATTCCCACCAACAGTGTTCAGAGGTCCCTTTTCTCCATGTCCTCTCCAACACTTTTTGCTCGTTGTCTTGCTCATAGCATCCTAGCAGGTGTCAGGTAATATCGCACTGTGGTGTCAGTTTGCAATTCCCCGATGCTTAGTGACATTGAGGATTTTTTTGTATACCTGTTATGCCTGGCATTTTGAATTGCAGAAAGAGAGAATGGGGAGGTGGTTCATTTAAAGAACCGGGACCTTGAGAACTAGATGGTGAGTGGCAGGAAATAAAATTATGGGGTTGAATCTATTTCACTGAAGGTCTTATCAGCATTACATTGGATTTTCACTACCCTTGGAGGAACATACGGGTGAACGGAGACCAGGGCTTTGTAGAAGAGCTGGATTTTCACGGGATCTTGAAGGAGGGGGAGAATTTGAGGGTGGGAGGTGAAGAAGTATCAGATGGGACTAGGAGGTGAGGCAGGAGAGACCAGCAACAGAAGGCACAGGAGTAGGAAGACCTGAGCTCATGGAGAAACGTGGAGTGCGTGAAGGGAGGGCAGGACGTGGGCCTCAAAGAAGAAATTAGAACCAGATCATTTTACTTTTTTAAAACATTGTTTATTTTTAGGGTACCTTGCCTGTGGAGGCTGGACAGAACACCTTGTATCTTACAGCCTTTGTTGTCATTGGGATTAGAAAGGCTTTTGACATATGCCCCCTGCTGGTAAGTAAGAGTCTGCTTTCCTTCCATTTACTGCAGTGTGGGGAAGCCATCAATCAGAGGATACTTAGAAAAAAGTTTCTTTTCCTCCTTTTTCACATTACTTGAAAATAACTTGAACTCTAGAATCAAAGGCTTTCAAAACTATAATAGCTATTAGAGACCACATCCTCTCAACTACTTGAGACTTCAGAAAATGAATGCCTGTAAATAAGGTGAATGTAATCATCCAGTGGCACACAGTACAAAATTGTAGAATTGGGACAATAACGGGGACTGTGAAGGACTGACCCAGTGTCTCCAGCTCCCCTCTCTTACTGTAAATATTGCTGTATGCTTGTTGCCATTAAATTCAGTAACTGAAGCTCTTTGTAGCATGGAAGTACTTGGGGCCACACAAGCACAGGTCTGTTCCTTTGGACTGTACTGTTGCTGAGGGGAATAAAGAGGATCCTCCTACGTGAACCAACATAGAAACTTCCAGAGGCTAATGGCAATGCTCTCTTGGTTTGGGAAGAGCTAGATCCCAGAGCTAAGGTTAAATACTCCTATCTGCACAGCAGGATTCAATGAGACATGTCCTTCAAACTAGGATACGGAACTGAGATGGAAAAAACCAAGGGTATTTGCAGAACCTGAACCTGAACAAAAACAGTTTTAGTTTGTTTAATAAGTATTTGCATTTACACTTATACCGATTACCAGGTGCCTAGAGGACCAGGTGGCACCCGCAGCCATGAGTGGGAGAAGCATGCGTGGAGGGGGGAGGATGAGCCAGAGGGGATGCCAGCCACATACTCCAGGCTGTCGTTCATAGTAACTCTTCTAGTGGTGTTGGCCCAAAGTGATAGAAGTCTTTTCCCAGGAATTCATAGGACCAGAAAGTACTTTGGCAACTGGGCTCTCTTTTCTGCCATTTATAGTTTTACTTATTTTTAGCATAATTTCTTTTGAACACATGCACCTGTCTCCACTATGCTGAAAGGGAAGGGGAAAGTTGTGTCTGTGCTTGGTGCTTCTTTCCAGAGGTCAGGCCTGACATTGAAGTCAGAAACTTAAGGGACAAAACCTCTAAAAGGAAAGTGGGAATTCAGAGGTGAAAAGCCTGACCTGATTTGGACAACCACGTTTCTTCCAAGTTCCGCTCTTCCCCTTCTCTCAGAAGGGCTTGCTTTTCTGAGACACTGTCCATTTCCACTCAGTGGTGTCCTCCCACCCCTTGTCTCCCCTGCCCCGGATGGTGCTCCCCGAGAGCTGTGCTCATCAGTTGACAGGCTGGTGCTTGACCAAGCAAACTTGAGTTTCTTCTGCTCTTGTTTCCAGAAAATCAACACAGCCCTAGAAAAAGCGGACTCCTTCCTGCTTGAAAATGCCCTCCCGCCACGGAACACCTTTACCCTGGCCATTGTGGCCTATGCTCTTTCCCTGGGAGATAAAACACACCCAAGGTTTCGTTTAATTACTTCAGCCTTAAAGAAAGAAGCTGTGGTTAAAGGTGAGACTAATCCTGCACAGTTATTCAGCAAATGTTTACTAAGCACATAGAGTCTGCTAACTTGGGGAAGTGGGTGGCTACAAGATTGAGCAAGACACAGTCCCTGCTCTCAAGGAACAGTCATCACGCTGCAATGCACCAAGTGTTGATATTCATTTATTTATTCATTTACTCAGTAAGTATTCTTTCATTCAAATAATGTGTGTTGAGGTTGTGGCTCAGTGGTAGAACGCTTGCCTAGTATGTGTGAGGTACTGGGTTCGATTTAAATAAATAAACATTTAAATAAATAAAGCAAAGGTCCATTGACAACTAAAAAACATTTTTTAAATGTGTGTTGAGTGTCTCAGGGGCACTTTTTATGTGCCAGGCATTGTCCTAGGCTCTAGAAATAAAGAAAACAGATCCCAAAGAAAAAAATCTAGCCCTTATGAAATGCACATTCCACTTGGGGAGAGACAAACATGATACAAAAATAAAACTGTGAACAGGTTGGTAATAACTGATATGAAGAAAAATAAAGCAGGAAAAGAAGTTATAACAAGGGTAAAGGTTGGGATTTAAGGTAAAATGCTTCAGCTTAATCCTCACAGAGAAGATGGTACAGCTGTGTGTCACTTAACAGTGGGGTGCGTATTAGTTTCACCATCTTGTGAACAATAGAGTATATTTACAGGATCATAGATGGCATAGCCTGCCTGGTACACACTCAGGTCATATGGTACATACTATTGTATAAGCAGCCCATGATTAACTGAAACATATCATACAGCACGTGACCGTTTGTGAGTAAAGACCTGAAAGGACGTCAGGAAGCAAGCCCTGTGGCTGCTAGAAGGATGTTTCTGGTGAACAGAGAGCAAGCACAAATGCCCCAAGGCATGAGCCTGCCTGGTGCCCCAAGAGTAACAGGAGGCCAGTGTGACCATGGGAAAGTTGAGATGATGAGCAGGAAGTGAGGTCAGGGAAGGAAAGGAGGAGGGAGTGAGAGAAGGTTGTGTAACACATTGGAGGCCATTACAGGGACTTTTCAGGATTCTGTGTACAATGATTAGGACGCTTGCCTTAGTCCAGTTTCTGTTGTTAGAATGCGAGAGACCAGTTAATTTATAGAGGAGAAAAGTTTATTTGGGCTTACAGTTCTGAAGTCCAAGAGCATGGTGCCAGCACTTGCTCAGCTTTTGATGAAGCCCTCTGGTGGAAAGCAGATGGGCAAAGTGGGCACATGGTGGAAAGAGAAAAGGAGACTGAACTCCTGGGATAGCTCATCCATTCCCATGAGAAAAAGCATTAACCCATCCATGAAGACTCCACCCCCATGACCCAAACACTCCCCATTAGGCTCCACCTCCCATCCCTGCTGCATAGGGGACCAAGCCCCATCATGAGCTTTGGGGATGACAAGCCAGATTAAACTGTACAGCACCCAAGCAGGCTGGTGAATTGAAGGTGAAATCCAGCCTGTGCTCTGTTCCTCAAGGTATGCACCCTGGTTTTGACAGCAGCCTCCATCCACAGCAAGGGGTGCCTGTGTCTCATTCATGTCAAAGTGCTATAGGGTCAGAGGGCACCCCAGAACTTTAACTTCCACTTAGAGTAAGAAGGGAAGCCACTGGAGGATTTTGAGCAAAGGAGTGGTTGATCTGCTTATATTCTACCAGGTAGCAAAAGTCATCAGCTTGGTTAGACACTTTTTTAAAAAGTATTTTTATTAGTTGTTGATGAACTTTTTTATTTTATTTACTTGTTTGTATGTGGTGCTGAGAATCAAACCCACTGCCTCACACATGCTAGGCAAGCACTCTATCACTGAGCCACAATCCCAGCCCTTTGGTTGGACACTTTTGAGCCCTCTCCTGGATGGAGTTTTATAAAAATTTTATTTTTAAATGAGGTTATGGCCTTCTACAAAGCTTCACTCTGTCATCACTGAAAAATGACTATATTTTATCACATACCTCCAAACCTCTTGTAAACTACTTCAAAAATCACACAAAAGAAACATCTTCCATATTATGATATGGATCAGAAAATCATAGAATTTAAGAGCTAGAAAAGAACTTTATAATTAAAATAATGTTCAAGCTGGAAGTTTCTTTCAGAACCTAAACTAAATCTTTCATTTCAAATGTAGCAAATGTGAGTCTCTGAAAGGGATAGTAAAGTATCTTGTTCAAGGTCATGAAAATAATGTAATTAATGAGTTGTAAACAGACACATGAAACTTTTTACTAACTGTCAAAAATGATTTCAAGGTTTTTAAAAAATGTAATAATAATTTGTTCCAAAAAGGATTCAAGGTGACTGGTTTACTTGACTAAAGCAATTTTATATATATATATATATATATATATATATATATATATATATATATATATATATATATATATATATATATATATATATAAAATATATATATATATCATATTATATAATACATTTATATATTATATAATATATTTTATATACTATTTATACACACATATATATGTATACATATTATATATAATATGGATGTATAGTATATATAATTTAGAATCTATGTTATGAAAAGTGCTGCATGTATGAAATTCCCTTTGGTACTTTAAATTGGAAGAAAATAATTAAAGATCTAATAAGGATGTGGGCAGAATCTAATAATTCCCAGTATGTGGATTTTTTTCCTTCAGGGAGAAAGGTTCTCCAATTTACTTTGTAGTGTGAATAATAGTAGTGATCTTTTCTATGTGCATGGTGCTTTCTGGTTTACAGATATTTTTCGCATTTAGAATCTCATTTAAGTTTCACTGCATGAAAGAAAGTATTATCTACATGAAGTACTAGAAGATTGACCAAGGGAACTTGCCCAGGTTGACAGAGGTGTTAGTCCTAGAGGAGAGACTGGCACCTGGGTCTGTTAATCTCCAGCTTATTGCACTTTCCACTCCACTGAACCACCTCGCCCTGGTCCATGTGGCCTTTCCACATTGACCTTTACAAATAAAGACAAGTAACGCTTGTCATAAGTGATCTCATTTTGTATCGGACCCTTGAGGAATTTCTTCATATAAAGAAAATCAGAGGGTCTGGGATTGTGGCTCAGCGGTAGAGTGCTCACCTAGCATGGGCGGGACCCGGGTTCGATCCTCAGTACCACATAAAAATAAAGGCATTGTGTTGTGTCCATCTACACCTAAAAAATAAATATTAAAAAAAGAAAGAAAAAAAATCAGAAACTTCTAGGAATGAGAAGGCGATAATATACTCACTACTAAAGTGGTGTCATATTCACATTTTTAATCCTATGTGATGTGTTTATATCAGGTAATCCACCCATTTACCGCTTTTGGAAAGATAATCTCCAGCGTAGAGACAGCTCCACACCTAACATGGGCACCGCAGGTATGGTGGAAACCACCGCCTACGCCTTGCTCACCAGCCTCAGCCTGAAAGACATGAATTATGTCAAACCCATCATCAAATGGCTAGCGGAGGAGCAGAGGTACGGAGGCGGCTTCTACTCCACCCAGGTAGTACTTTTGTGGCTTCTTTTATCCTCCTGTAGACATTTTTATTGTTGCTCACACCACGCATTCCACACTTATTCTGGCCTCCATGCTTTGCCCACCAAATGAGCACGCTATAGATTAAAGTAAATGTTTAGAAGTGAAGGCCCCCTAGAGCCATCTGCATTGATATCCTTACTATGTGGAGAGGGAAGTGAGCCCAGGGAGTTTCCTCAGGGCATTAGTGGCAGACCCTAACTCAGGACTTCCATCTCCCAACTAAGCCCAGGGATTCCTTCCTAATTCTTAGAGACCATGAAAGCCTTGTAAGTTCTTTTAAAAAAATAATAATTTGTTCCAAAAGGATTCAAGGTGACTGGTTTACTTGACTAAAGCAATAATGTGTATATATACATATATATACTATATATGTATATATACATATTATATATATATATGTATACACAATTATATCACATCCTATGTAACATAGTCTTTACCATGTAGTCAAAGGTACCCTTACCCTTCCCTGCAGAAAACAACTAAAAAGTAAGAGAAACTCTGATTGTTATATTTACCTACCTATCAATTATTTGAGTATGTATATTTTATATTCTATTATGTCGTTGTATAAAATACAGTCATGTGCCACATAATATCATTTCAGTCAATGAGAGACCACATATACAACAGTGGTTCCAGGGAGCCCTGAAAAATTCCTGTTCCCTAGTGATGATGTGCTTATCATAATGTCATAGTGTAACATGTTACTCACATGCCTGTGGTAACGCAGGTAAAAACAAACCTATTGCACTACCGCTCATATAAAAGCATAGCACATACAATTATGCACTTAATACTTGATAATAAATGAGTATGTTACTGGTTTTGTCTATTTATATACTATATTTTTATTTTGGGTGCTGGGATTATTAAATCTTGCACCTTGAGCTTGCTAAGCACAAACTGTACACTGACCTACACCCCCACCCCTATAGTACACTTCTTATTACTTTAAAGCATACTCACTCTACTTACAAAAACCTCACACATCTTGTGTTTACCGCATCTCTTCATTGTATAAAGAGGCCACGTTGAGTGATTGTCCTATACCTAGGTTTGTGTGAGTATACTCTGTGATGTTTGTACAATGATGGAATTGCCTATATTCTATATTCAAAATTAAGCTGAAATATTAACATCTTTTCTGCCCCCTGAATGTTTAGATAATGATGACATGTGTATATCTACATATATTTATAGATATATGTAAATATACAGTTCAGGGATCCTGAAGGATTAATCTAGTAATCATCTAATGGATTTGTCTTGAGGACAACTGTAGGCTTAGGAGAGGGAAAAAAATGCCCTACTGATTAGCACTGGCTTCCATAGGCATGCACAAAGAGAATAGCTGTGTATGTAACATCTCTGATCTAGCCACATTTCTTCATTTTATAGGTAAGGAAGATGAAACCCAAAATGATAAATTTCTCATTTATTCTTCAACAAATATTTCTTGAGTAGCTATCATATGTACCTACTAAATGCAATAGATATTGTATCCATCAGTTTTTTTGCTGCTAGTGCCAAATACCACAGAGTAGGCGGTTTATACTGAACAGAAATGGATTAGCTCATGGTTTGGGAGGCTGGAAAGTAGAAGATTAAAGTGCCATCATCTGGCAACTGGCAAGGGCCTTCCTGCAGCATCATCCCTTGAAGGAAGGCAAAGAGGTCAAGAGAAGAAAAGAAAGAGAACAATCACACACAAAAGAGGGTCAAACTCATACTTATAAGGACAAAAATGGCATTAATCCATTAGTGAGGGTGGTTCTCCCATAGACCTAGATATTTCTCATTAGAATCCATCTCCAACATTGCCACACTGGGGATTAGGTTTCCAATCTGAACCTGGGGACACAATCAAACCATCGCAGATACCAAGATACAGTACTCACTCACACCATGACTCATATGACAGAGAGGGAGGTCACTAACTATAAAGAAAAGTATTTTAACTAACTACAAATAAAAGTATAACAAATGGAGATGGGTGCTAAAAACGGAAGAAAGGAAACACTAAAACAGGGAATACTGGGAAGGGAAAATAGAGTCAGGGGCATTCAGCAGAGTGACTTGCCCGAGGTTACCTGAACAGAATATGTAGAGAACCCAGGTCTGAGACCACACTTACTTCCTGTTCCTACAAACAGCAGCATCCTTGTTGAGAGGAAAGGAGACGCCCTTCCACCTCCACAATGGTTGCCCTTGGGCACTGGAGTTTTGCCTCCAACAATGATGATGCACACATTCATAAGGAAGGGCATTTGTCAAATGGGGGGATATAAATAAGCTCAATGTGATTCATGCCTTGCTGGTTGTTGATAGGATACAATCAATGCCATCGAGGGCCTGACAGAATATTCACTCCTGGTTAAACAACTCCAATTGAATATGGACATCAATGTCTCCTACAAGCACAAAGGGGACTTCCACCATTACAAGGTGACCAAAGAGAATTTCCTTGGGAGGCCAGTAGAGGTAAATAAAGATTTTTTTCATAATATTTCACCTTTGGGTAAGACCACCAATCATCTGTCCTGCCCTTACTGTACAAACAGATTTATGCACCATTTAAATATATTGCTGAGTGCCTGGGGTGCCCTAAGGGGGAGTGCCTGCTATATCGTGAGTGCTGGGGACTCCAAAGTAAAACCCAAAGAACCTGTGTACAGGGGAGAGACAGTCATTTAAGCAGACAGAGAAAATGAAGAGCCTCAATAAGTCTGTGCAAGTTCCAAGAGGGGCCTCCTGATCCAGGCTGAAAGATGGGGACATTGTCTTAACATGCCCAAATATGTGGGTCAGATCTGGAACAATCGGAGTGAGGTAGCCAGGCAAAGAGAAGGGAAGAACATTCCAGATATAGGTATGTCATACACAAAGGTTCAGCTGCAGAGTGGGAGAGCAGACATGGAAGACTCCTGGTGGTTCTTTTGGCCTCAGTCCTATATGCAGACTGTAACCAAGTAGGAATTGGCCTTTAGGTCCCCAAACTCCTTGCTTCATGTCCTTTGCTACTGATGGATTTTTAAAAGTGAAAACTCTAATGACTTATGAAAATTTCCCAAAGACAAAGACACACTGGGGAAAAGTATGTTCTATATTACTATTAGCAGTTAGTATGAAGCTGCTAATATTTATTTTTCTAATTATTATGTTTGTATTATTAAGCATATTTAAAGATACAGATAATTGGGATAGTCCTCACTGTCTACATCCTCCACAATTCTATGCTTGTGAAAAATATTAAATAGGCATGAAAAATAAAAATAAAAATAATGCAAAAGTTGCAAACCAGTGGCCCATAATTTTAAAAAGATATAGACCTGAATACAGGTCTGTGCCAACATTTAAAGATCCAGAGATTTTAAATACAAATATGATTCTCAGCTTCCCTTAAAAAAATCAAAAGATCAGGGTTGGGGTTGTGGCTCAGTGGTAGAGCGGAGCCCTCACACATGCGAGACCCTGGGTTTGATCCTCAGCACCACATAAAAATAGATAAGTGAAATAAAAGTATTTTAAAAAAGAAAATCAAAAGATCGGTGATAGGGCTCTAGGCATTGATTGGCATGTCATTTTTAATTTGCTATAATTTTCACTAGTCACATGAAATATGCATTTATGTCCTCACTAGCTTCACTCAGCCTCTGTAGGCATTTGCTCTTATGGTCCTTGGTTTATGAATGTGTCTCCTGTCCCTGAGAGCATTTAGTTATTGTTTTTTGTTTGCTGTTTTGTTTCTGTGGTGCTGGGTCCTCACTCTTACCAGACAAGCATTCTACCACTGAGCCATCCCCATCCCACCCCTGAGCATTTAAAACTCACCAGATTCACATTCTGAGTCCAAGTTCTAATGAGGAGCTATTGGCCTAAGGATCCTAGTGGGCTTGTTTGACGTAGCTAAAAGTACTTTTCTCCATAGGGGTAATTTTGTAAGAGTCTCTTGTCATCTTAAAATACCTTGAACCTCAGCCCAGAATGCTGCTTGCATGTGAAACCTGGGCTGTTATTATCTAGTTTGGAATTCTGTACACACGCTCTTCTTTAAACATGTTACATGAAATTAAAGAATGTTAGGTCATTGAATAAGTGCGGAAACTTTTGTTTAAATTAAGTGAAACGAGGGCTGGGGCTGGGGCTCAGAGGGAGAATGCTTGCCTGGGATGTGTGAGGCACTGGGTTTGATCCTCAGCACCACATAAAGTAAAATAAAGACATTGTGTCCACCTATAACTAAAAAATTAATATTTTTTAAAAATTTTAAAATAAAATAAGTGAAATGAGTTCTTTAGTATAAGATTCTCCTATTCTTTAATGTGACTCAGGAGCCAGGTGGGCCCATTGCATAGCATTTCCCAAACGTATTTGTCCATAGAAACCTTTTTTTCTAGCTTTCCAGTTAATGTGGCAAGATTCTGTCAGGTAGAATAGGATAATTGGCCAATTTTCTGAAGTCTCCTAACATTTGAGAGAAGGATGACAAACCTGAATGCACCCTGGATCCTTTTTGCACTAGTGTGCTAAGCATGGGTCAGGGGGGGCTACAGACGGACACTTCGGCCCTTGCTCAGCATGACCTCTCCCAGGATTTCCACGAATTGGGAATTTGAAGGATAAAAATTCTCTCGAGAGGAGAATTACTTAACTGAGTTCTTGTCTTCATTTCCTCCTAGTGGGTTGGAAAGAAAAGCAACAGCAGCGATGGGTTTAGAAGGCTTGAGTGGGGTGTCAGGAGTTTGGACAAACAAGGCCAGAGACAAGTAGGAAGAAATAAGCCATCAAGCTAGAAACTTAGTTGACTGGCAAAAGGAAATGAAGACCCAGGTTTACTATGATCATCTATAACAATAACGCAACCAAAAAGGACCTCTGACATGAGTGAGCTGTCCTTCAAGAGAGCTCAGGCATCTTGCTCACATATGGAAGGCAAGGGTGAGCTCCAGCAGCTTTTAGTGCCAACTATGGGCATGTGTCTTATCCATTGACTCTCACCAGGGCTCTGAGAGGAGACTGGCAGGTGTCAGTCAACTCTTTTCTTTGCTCCATCCTCTCTCCCTATTGAATAATAAAAAAGCCTGATTTCTTTCCAGGTGCCTCTCAATGATGACCTTGTCATCAGTACAGGATTTAGCAATGGCCTGGCTACAGTACATGTAAGTATTTAACTGGAAATCAGTAGGGAGCTGTGTCTCTATTTGTACTAGGTAATGTAAAAGTTAAGGACTTTGCCACAAAGTCACAGTAATCTGAACTTGGATAACCATGACTAAAATAGGATTCAGAGAATGTTCTAATTCTTTCGAGCTATCTTGACAGCTCCTCACACAATTTATTTTTGATAATGACTTGTTAATCCTTGTATGCATACCTTCTGTATATTTGTAGAAATTATATATACCTAATTATACAGTCATGTACCACATAATGACATTGCTGTCAATGCTGGGACCACATAGACAATGGTCTTATAAGATTATATCACCTAGTGATGTCATAGCTGCCTAGCTTTTGTAAGTAATCCCTATGATAGTCACCCAACATCAAAACGGCCTAATGACTTCATTCTGAGAACACATCCCCAGGGTTATGTGGTACATGACTATGTTTGGACCTATAATTTTTTTTATATGAGTGCCTCATACATTGTGCATGTATGTGTGTTTTCTTTGGTTAATAACATGTCACATCTTGTTTATCCAATGTGTTTGAGGATTGAGGTATTATAATCAAGGTTGAAGTTTCTTCTATTTTAGCCATTTTTGTGGTTACAAGTTTTCTAATTTCTTTACATATATCCTTGCAGTCTTAAGCTGTGTGTTCTGAGCTGAATTTAATATTCTATTGGTGATTTTAATTTAATATTCTATTGATAACAAAATTAAAATCACCAATAGAATATTATTTTTCCTCTATTTATTCCTTCAAGGTCTGTTTATAGATTGCCCGAGGAAGGGGTGGTCCTTTTCTGCCATTCTGGTTGCTCTCACTGTATCTACTTCTGACAGTTCCCTCACCCACCCAACACACCTTGCCTTGATGGTGTATGGGCTAGTGTAAAACCACACTTCCTAGCCTTGTAGGGTCATGTGTAAAATTAAAGCGACCAAGCTCCGGGACAAGACCCTTGGGAATTTTCTGTAGTGTAAGGTGCTCAGACCAAGAATGTGCCTGGACAAAGGTCATTTTTTTGTTTGTTTGTTTACTTTGGGCTTCCCAGCTATGTTTCAGGTTTGGAGTTTGCTGCAAGTTCAGCTGCTGGGAAATGAGTCGTTAGTGTCCACCATTCATCCTGGATTCTGAAATCAAAACTTCAAGCACCGCCTTTACGTCAGCAGGACTGCCATGATACCTTTTTTATTTTCCCATTTTAAATAGAACCTTCTTGTTTCCATGTCTCCATATAGGTAAAAACGATAGTTCATAAAACCAGCACCTCTGAGGAAGTTTGCAGCTTTTATTTGAAAATTGATACCCAGGATATTGAAGGTAAAACAAAACAACTTACATGTAATTTTGGCTAAACATAAAGAATGTCAAAAAAGAGAGCTTTCCTGGTTAGGAAAAATGTACTCACTAAAGAAACAAAATGTCTTAACCCAATTCTTAAGCAGGCTAATATCCACGTAAACATTACTGCAATTATAATAGGCGTAACTCTTTAATAAGAGTTGGAAACTAACATTAAATAATTTAACAACTAACCTAAATTCATTCACTATTGTTGAAGTTGTTTTGATCCTGTTACTTTTAAGGATTGTAATTAGTTGTAAAGCTGCAGAAAGGTCTAATTCCTTTTAATCCCCTTTACTTCTATGCCAGCATTTCATTTAGGACCTTGAATTCTCTTATAACCCTGTGAATTTTTCATCCCTAGCTTTTCTGCTGGACTCCAAGGGATCCAGCAAATGCACAATCCTCTGCCTCCATCTTTACCTTGTTCTTTTCTCCAATACTCACAGTCCTCAGTGTCATTTTCTTCCCCCACCCCCTCCTCCATGTCCTCCTCCCTTCTCTATCTCCTCCTCCTCCTCCTCCCCCTGTTCCATCTCTTCCTCCTCCTTTTCTTCCCCCTCCTCCCCCTTTTCTTATGTTCCTTCCCCCCCCCCTTTATAACCTGTGGCCCTCCCAAGCCTCTATTAATTGGATCTTACTTCCCTGTCCAAAATCAAGTCCACTTGCAGGCTCCAAACCACCTCCTTTGACCTTTGCCCCAGGGTCAGAGCCTTGCTGCTGCCTCTGCCCTGATGGCTTCCATTTTGGCTCAGTTTCTACCAGCTTTCTTGCAACCACCAGCAAATGCAGCCATTGGCTCTTCCTCCTTCCAAATCTCCCAGACACATTGCCAATATATACTTATCTTAAATGATGTCTTCCTTAAATTATAAGTTCTTGGAGAGCAAAGAGCTGTTGTAATTATTTAAAGATTTCCTGATGTTGCCCATAGCCATGAATTTCCATTGAAATCACCAAAAGTGCCAACTTCCAAATGTCAAATCATTTTGAAGTATGTTTAGAGACTTGATCGTTAACGATTCTGTTCTGACAGGTTCCAAGACAACTCAAAACACTTTGCTTCATATTTGCTCATTTGTTCCTTTGTTTGTACTAGCATCCAGCTACAGTGGCTTCGGTGACTCAGGATACAAGCGCATCGTAGCCTGTGCCAGGTGAGCCATTTCCACAAAACAAGAGTGTGGAGTTCGATTTTATCATAGTATTACTTCTTTGTATCTTTTTGAATCTTAAGAAGTCCAGAAGATATGAAATTGTTCAATTTTTTTTTTAAGAGAGAGTGAGAGAGAGAGAGAATTTTAATATTTATTTTTTTAGTTATCGGTGGATACAACATCTTTGTTTTGTATGTGGTGCTGAGGATCGAACCCGGGCCGCACGCATGCCAGGCGAGCGCGCTACCACTTGAGCCACATCCTCAGCCCCGCAATTTTTTTTAAATGGCAAAATTTAACAGGTGTTACTCTGTAGCTACTTATTATAAAGAACAATATGGGTTCTGCTCACATATAGTTTTCTCTTCTATTTTTTGTTTAAACAGTATAATAACTTTTTCAGTCTTTCAGGGGTGGAGATATGATGCGTTAGGAAAAGAAAATGCAAAAGAGTCTCCCATTAGCAGTTCCTCCCTCTTAGAAAAATCATTCACTCAACCGAGCCCCTGGCCACTATCAGCCAGTGGTTCTCAGCCCAGGCTGCACATTGAAATCAGAAGTTTCCGAAATGACCAAAGCTCACACCTCACCCCAGAGGCCATTCTAAATGGAGCCAAAGTTGAGAACCATCTATGTTAAACCATCTGTGACTGGACCCAGGGTCCTAAATTGGCTATTGTCTTAGTTTCCTATTGCTGTTAAGTAATAATTTGCTACAAACTTTATGACAATTCAAATTTATTCTTCTACATGTCTAGAAATCAAAAGTCCTAAAATCAAGGAGTAGGCAGGGCTGTTTCTCCTGGAGGCTCTAGAAAAGAATCCATTTCTTTGCCTTTTCCAGATTCTAGGGGCTTCCTGTGTCCCTTGGCTTGTGGCCTCTTCCTCCATCTTCAAGGCCAGCATCTGAGCTTTTCCAGTTGCCCTTCCTCACTCTGATGCCTACTTTCATCGTCACATCCCTCTCTGACTCTTCTGTTTCTTTCCCTGTAAAAGACCCGCAATCCTCCCTAATCTCCCTACCTCAGATCCTTAATTTAATCATATTTATAAAGTCCCTTTTGCCACATAAGTTTAACATATTCCAGGTTTGTGGGATTAGGACATGGACATGCCCGGGGAGCCATTAGTCTCTTACCAAGCCACCATCCTCAAATGTTTGTGAACCTGTGTGCTGGTTTTGAAAATATGCGTGTATTTTTGGCTTCACTAAGAGTGCATCAGTTAGTGGTGGAAGCAAGGGCTGGACCTAGGCTCCTTCCCTCTCCTCTCCAGGCCCCTGTCATGTTCTGTCTCCTTAACTCTTGGTATTGTCAAAAACAGTGGTATCTGTGGAAGGTGCTTTGCTGTTTTTACTTGTAATCACACGATACCAAAGCCCTCCATATGGACATCTTGGACATTCAGTGGGGCTGTGTAACAGACTAGATTTAAAGAGGACTCTGGGAATATTGTAGAAATAGACTGATTTTAGAAATATACTAAGACCCAAAGATGTAATGTAGGCTGCCAAGTTCTCACAGTTAGATGCAGGGCCAGGGGCTCATGTCCCTGACCCCTGACACCCAATTCAGTATCTAAACCAATTCTGTCAATCAGTGCAATCTGAGACCATTGATCCCAAAAAACAGCAATTGTTTCCCACTGCCTCCCAGCCAGCTGTTTACTTCTTCTTCTTTTTTTTGAAGCATTAAATTAGATGGTATATTTATTTTTTAATTTTTTTATTTTAATTTGATCATTAACAATTCAAAGAGAATGTATTACAATTCATATGCGCATATAGAGCACAATTTTTCATATCTCTGGTTGTATACAAAGTATACTCACACCATTTGTGTCTTCATACTTGTACTTAGAGTAATGATGTCCATCTCATTCCACCTTTTTTACCCCCTTGTCCCCTCCCCTTCTCTTCCTCCCCTTTGCCCTATCTAGAGTTTGTCTAATCTTCCCATGCTCCCCCCTCCCAATCCCACTATGAATCAGCCTCCTTATATTAGAGAAAACATTTGACATTTGGTTTTCTGGAATTGGCTAACTTCATTTAGCATTATCTTCTCCGACTCCATCCATTTACCTGCAAATGCCAATGATTTTATTCTCTTTTATTGTTGAGTAATGTTCCATTGTGTGTATATACCAAATTTTCTTTATCCATTCATCTAACAGAAGGGCATCTAGGTTGGTTCCACAGTTTAGCTATTGTGAATTGGGCTGCTATAAACATTGATGTGGCTGTGTCCCTGTAGTATGCTGTTTTTAAGTTCTTTGAGTATAGACTGAGGAGTGGGATAGCTGGGTCAAATGGTGGTTTCATTCCCAGGTTTCCAAGGAATCTCCATACTGCTTTCCAGATTGGCTGCACCATTTTGCAGTCCCACCAGCAATGTATGAGTGTGCTTTTTTCCCCGAATCCTCGCCAATACTTATTGTTGTTTGTCTTCATAATAGCTGCCATTCTGACTGGAGTGAGATGATATCTTAGAGTAGTTTTGATTTGTATTTCTTTAATTGCTAGAGATGTTAAATATTTTTCATATATTTATTGATTGTATATCACCTTCTGAAAAGTGTCTGTTCATGTCCTTCGCCCATTTATTGATTGGATTATTTGTTTTGAGTTCTTTATATACCCTAGAGATTAGTGCTCTATCTGATGTGTAAGTGGTAAAAATTTGCTCCCAAGTTGTAGGCTCTCTATTCACCTCACTGTTTGTTTCTTTTACTGAAAAGAAGCTTTTTAGTTTGAATCCATCTCATTTATTAATTCTTGATTTCAATTTTGTGCAATAGGAGTCTTATTAAGGAAGTCGGGGCCTAATCTGATATAACAGGAACATATCTCAACATTGTAAAAGCTATCTATGCTAAGTCCCAAGCCAACATCATTTTAAATGGAGAAAAATTGAAAGCATTTCCTCTAAAAACTGGAACAAGACAGGGATGCCCTTTTTCACCACTTCTATTTAACATAGTTCTTGAAACACTGGCCAGAGCAATTAGACAGATGAAAGAAATTAAAGCGATATAGACAGAGAAAGAAGAATTCAAATTAGCACTATTTGCCAACAATATGATACTATAACTAGGAGATCTAAAAAATTCCACCAGAAAACTTCTAAATTAGTAAATGAATTCAGCAAAGTAGCAGGATACAAAATCAACACCCATAAATCAAAGGCATTTCTGTTTATCAGTGACAAATCCTCTGAAGGGGAAACGAGGAAAATTACCCCATTTACAATAGCCTCAGAAAAAAGTAAAATACTTGGGAATCAACCTAACAAAAGAGGTGAAAGACCTCTACAATGAAAACTACAGAATGCTAAAGAAAGAAATTAAAGAAGATCTTAGAAGATGGAAATATCTCCCTTGTTCTTGGATAGGCAGAATTAATATTGTCAAAATGACCATACTTCCAAAAGCACTATACAGATTTAATGCAATTCCAATCAAAATCCCAATGACATTCCTCATAGAAATAGAAAAAGCAGTCATGAAATTCATCTGGAAAAATAAGAGACCCAGAATAGCTAAAGCAATCCTTAGCAAGAAGAGTGAAGCAGGTGGCATCACTATACCAGACCTTAAACTATACTACAGAGCAAAAGGAACAAAAACAGCATGGTATTGTCACCAAAACAGACTGGTAGACCAATGGTACAGAATAGAGGACACAGAGATTAACCCACACAATTTCAATTATCTTATATTAGACAAAGGCACCAAAAACGTACATTAGAGAAAAGTTAGCCTCTTCAACAAATGGTGCTGGGAAAACTGGAATCCTATAAGCAACAAAATGAAATTAAACCCCTATTTCTTACCATGCACAAAACTCAAATTGGATCAAGGACCTAGGAATGAAACCAGAGACCCTGCATCTAATAGAAGAAAAAGTCGGCCCTAATCTCTGTCATATTGGATTAGGCCCCGACTTCCTTAGTAAGACATTACTCTTCTTCAGATTCCTTCACACCTAGTCTTCTTTCCTTGGCAGCATAGCTTCCTTCCAGCGTTCCCTGCCTCCTGCCATGGCCAGTCCTTGCTCTGTTCTCTCTTGAGCATCTTTCTTCATGTCCTAACATCTTTCCATGAAGGTCACCTTTTCCCAGGCAGCTCACTTCCTCCTAACTGCCATTCCTCTTCTTGGGTCAACTGAAGAGGAGACACAATCATGGTTCTCTTTAAACCCACCGCAGTTGTCTCAGGGAGGTGTGAGCAAACTTCTGGGCACAGCCAGAATCTGTGTGCAGGACTCTACAGGGAGGCTTCTGGAGTTGGCACCAGGAAGGGCTCTTGACGATGGAGTGGCGCACACCTGTGAGCCACCTCTGCCTGTATGTACTCCAGAGACCTTCAGCAAACCAGCTTACTTCTCTGAACCTTTTCTGTAAAGCAAGGGTAACTGAACAGTCTTATCTTAACATTTCTGCCAGTTCTAAATGTCCACAACCCTGCTACATCCCAAAAGGCTCTTTATAAAAAATTCATTCATTTGTCTTCATTGATAGGAAGCCTCATTTCACATCGTCAATGTACAAAAGGAAGTTAAAATGTCATGTTGAATAGTCTGTCTTTTGGTTTGTACAAATTGGAGACAGAATGTTCAAAAAAGGCGGGTGGAATATGTTTTGGGTTCTGTGATACAGAAGTTAGGTTGGGTCAATTCCAA
Source organism: Marmota marmota marmota (assembly GCF_001458135.2). Classification (NCBI taxonomy): domain Eukaryota; kingdom Metazoa; phylum Chordata; class Mammalia; order Rodentia; family Sciuridae; genus Marmota; species Marmota marmota. The sequence continues at coordinate 10,186,531 of NW_026000051.1, forward strand.
AAGTAACTGTGTAGTTCTTATTCATGTAAGAAATTCTTTGCTTTCAAATATTCTCTCTCTTGACTAAAAGAGAGAGAGAGAGAGAGAAAGAAAGAAAATCCCAGCACATACTCTCTGTGTTCTGAGGGTCTCTTTCGTGCATTTAGCTTTTTACAGCCTCTCTGTTATGTTCATAAGAAAAGAGGAGGGGGAAAGAGGATTTCATTTCTCTCACAACAAAATGCCTTGGGGAAGATTGCTGGTTTTGGCAGCAGGCAAAGGGCTTCCTGAAAGGAGGATTTCTGTTCTGTGGTTGAAACAGTCTCTATGGCAACCAGTCATCAAGGCTCCAGCGACCTTTTCATAGACACCCTCCACGGTGGGGGGCGGGGGGCCTTTTCCATCCTGTCCTGGAGTATTTGCATCTGTGAGCCAGAGTTCTCTGCCTCTGCCCATCCAATTAGGGAGATGGCTCGGGTGTCACAGTACATTCAAAGAAGTCTTATGTTCTGTTTTAAATGGTTAGCTTGGTGGAGAATGGGGTTAAGTTTTTATAAGTCAGAGATTTCCTAATCCTTTATTTTTGGGGTAAATAGTCTACCTAAAACTACTAATAGAGGCGTTTTGTGAGTGCTCCCTTATGTGCGGTTGAGGAAGAGGTGCCCTGACACCTCACCGACTCAGTGTCTCCGGTTTCACTAGCTCATTCCCCCTCTTATGAAGCCATCTTCTCAGTTTCTTCCTTTTATCCTGTCTGCTCTTCCCGACTCCAGCCTCCAGGACACAGCTGCCTCTCAGGCATCTTGTGAGGAGGCTGGAACCCCGCTCTCTGCAGGGGCCTTGCCTCTGCCCCCACTTTCAGTCCTCTGACTCCCCTTAATGGTAGTGCCGAGCCTCTGCCACTCAGCCAAAGCCTCAGAATCGTAAAGACAAATGTAAAACACAAGTTTATGCTTCTTCACAGATCATTTTACAAATGAGCTTACAAAGGGGAAATGACTTGTGGAGATCTCTCAGCAGAATTGGGATAAAACCAGGCTTCCTGTTTCTCCCTCTCAGCATTCTTTCCTTTCTTACCAAAACCAAAAACAACAAACAAAAAACCAAAAACACCTCCTGCTTCATCTTTGCCTTTTTTCCCTAATTCCTCACTAGCATGATTCTCAGAAAGGGACTGTCCTCAAGGAATTCTTCTTTCAAATCTACCTATTGTGGGAATTTTTAAGAACAAAGTAAAGTAGGGGGAGAAATGAGATAATCAAGTGTGATCTCACCATCCGGAGAAAATAGCTGCTGACATTTAAGTGTATTTTCTTCCTAGACACACTTATGGAGTCCCTCTCAATAATACAACTAATTTTCAATTTAAAATGTACTCAATTTAAATGAACTCAAGTGAGAATCAAGAAACCTGTATTTTAATGAACTAGCCATGTAACCTTGGCGGGGTGTCTTACTCTGTCCTCAGTTTCTCCAGCTCGTTCACCTGGACTGGTGTCTTCTGTGCTCCAGAATAGGCTATACTGAGATTACTGGACAAATCAAGGAAAGAGAACAGATGAGTCAAAGATCTCTTACAACCCTAAAATTCAGAGACTTTAACTCATGCAAGGGACTGGAACAGCTAAATGGAGACCCAAATTGAAATTTAGAGTATAGAGTCCTTTATTAAAGCATCTTATCCATTTACTTATTCCAATTCCTAATCTCTCATTCATTTAGCTACAAGCCCAGCAAGGAGGAATCATCATCCGGGTCCTCCCATGCAGTGATGGACATCTCCTTGCCCACTGGCATCGGTGCAAACCAAGAAGATTTACAAGCTGCAAGTGTTTTCTTTTAAAAATTGCTGTGAATGTTTGGATTTCTTTTCTGCGTTATTTTTATAGACAAGTTTGTCTTTTCGTTCTCATATGTCCCTTTCATGCAATCACCCCAAATTTTCTTTCCAAAACAATAATCTACCTACATTTTGATTTACACAAGTGAAACCAGGGCATATACTAGCATGGTCCAAAGAGTGTGAGTGCTTGTGCTAACATGTTCAGGTTTTTTCCAAGAGGAGAAAACTGCTCTTGAACTTCTTTGAATAGTGAATCACATGCCTTTAGTTAAACATCCCATCATCAAGTGAGTGCAATTAAACATAAAGATAACAAAATGAAATGTAAGTTTTTCTCTTTCCTTCCTTAGCTTGTGGAAGGGGTAGATCAACTATTGACTGATTATCAAATCAAAGATGGACATGTCATTCTGCAGCTGAATTCGGTAAGGTCCACTTTCCCCTTCCTATCACCATTCAAAATGTATAAAGTAAGCTATTATGAATTTCTTCTCTCCCATCATTTCCTTAAATCCTTGAATTTGTCAAGCAGATTCCCTCCAGCGATTTCCTTTGTGTCCGATTCCGGATATTTGAACTTTTCGAAGTTGGGTTTCTGAATCCTGCCACTTTTACAGTGTATGAATATCACAGACCAGGTAATCCGCTTTACTCTAAAATTTCTTCAGAAAACTAATTGATAGTTCCACCACGCGGCCAGCACGCTGGTTTCATACAAGAGGTTCGTAGCATAGAAGTTAACTAGTGAGATCAAAATAAACACACAGACTCAATTACCTTTTTCTATGACCAGGTCCGAGACGGCCCTCCCTCTAGCTCTCGCCTCGAACCACCAGGTGGGGCAGCAAGACTTACTCAGGACTAGCAGGGGAGAGAGAGAGAGAGAGAGAGAGAGAGAGAGAGAGAGAGAGAGCACACCAGGGAGTGGCCTTTTTGGGGGGAACAAGAAATTCAGGGGAAAATTCCATCCAATGAAGGTCGAGGGGGGCAGCACTCCAAGGTCAGGGTCAGTCATTGGTCTCAGGGTCAATGGTCAGTCACACCCCCACACGGACAGGCTCTCGCACCTGGAGAGGGTGGGGATAGCTCCGACACAGTTTGGCCAGAACGCCTCACACCCAATCAGGGACGTGCCCAATCACGTTCGAGAATGGCTTCCCACAGATAGTCTTCACATAACCAATAGAAACCCACTAGAGACCCATGCAATCGATTTATATATAGCCTCACTTAGAACCCACTTCATAACAGTCCCAACCAGAATATTCCAACTATTGCATACAGGTTTCTTTTTAAATGACTAAATCCAATCTACTTCATGACATTGAGAAAATCATTTCACGTCTCAGTTCTCACTTTGTTTTTAAAATAACTGGATGATGTTGCCTAACTTAAAATTTTTTGCCTCAAGTTTGTCTGTGGTATTCACTGTTAGTATACCCTTCTATTTCTTTGATCTTCCCAGAAAATTTCTACCCTGCATTCCCATTACAGTTCGCAGATAGCTCTGTGATAGCGCTTTTCACATTGCATTGAAATTGTTGGTGTATCTTTCTCACCAACCCCAAAGTATTTTCATCCTTGCGTGCCTAGTATCTAACACAGCGTCAGGCACATGGTGTGTACTCAATAAACTTTTGTTGAATGAAGGATCCCACGTTGAACTACTCAGGCACTTCAGAGATTGTTAAGTGATGGGAGAGCTTACCAGTTCAGAAAGCAGATGACTTGACCTTGGGCAGCTCTGTCTGTTAGCCACTTCTCATAACCACTCTTTTATTGCCACAGATAAACAGTGCACCATGTTTTACAGCACCTCATACACCAAACTCCAAAAAGTTTGTGAAGGACCAATGTGCAAGTGCATAGAAGGTAAAGTTCACTTACTTAGACTGCATGCTTGTTTAAAGCAACCACGCATAATCCAAAATTAATCTGGGGGAAGCTGTTTGACAAACTACTGTTTCTGAGAAGTGGAAATGTAATCTCAACTGATAGAAAGCTAATGATTCCTTGAGCATTGTGAAGCTACTTCTGCATAACTCTAGAACAACCCCGTGGAACACTGCCCAGGAGCAGGGAAACCCATGCAGGTGGTTGTTGGATACCCCAGGGTAACATGATGGGAAAGTTTTACTTTCCCCCAATCTTTTTAACATAGGACCAAAGCCCAAGAGAACGAACCTGGGGCTAAGCCACTAGCTCCTTTCTCCTTATCCCTCCCGGTCAGGGAAGTCTCTTTATGGTCTAGTTCAGTTCCATCTTTCATAAATTGAAAACAGCTTTTTTTGATCAAGGGAAAGATCCAGAACTCACCGGTAACCAACCACAGGCTCCGGGAGGGTCTGGGTTGGTTTTGGTTCTTTCAAAATCCTTGATATCTACATGTTTCCTATGTACTTATCATACCATCTTATAGCTAGAAATCAAATTATCATTTTAGATTGTTCAAGGGACTTTTGATTATACTCCAATGGAAAAATTTTCCCCATTCTTCAAGGGAAGCAAATACATTTCTATAGAACTGGTTGTGGAGTTAATGCACATCTAAGAATAAGTCTTATGTTCTAGATTTGGCACATGTTGGTTGGTTTTGTTTTTACTTTATGTACTGTTCCACTTTATGGAAGAGGAGAAAATTGCAGGTTTTTGGAATCTGGCATTTGTAAGATTCTATTGGATTGCCTCAGGGCTCATGAAACACCATGTTTACTCCCAAAGGGAGCACCAGCTTCTTCACAGTGACCTAATGTGTGCCATTTTTCACACCCAGCTGACTGTGGGCAAATGCAGGAAGATTTGGATCTGACGATCTCTGCAGAGTCTAGGAAAGCAACGGCATGTAAACCAGAGATTGCATATGGTAAGTTCAACTGTTCAATAGAGTTCCTTTAAACATGAAATTTTATGAATCCATGATCCATTAGAAAGGTCAGAAACCTTAACTAGTGATTATATGGATACCATATTCCATTTGTCCCTTGAAGGAAAAATGGCATCGATTTTCAACATTAACATGGAAAGTTATTTATTCTCTAGCAAAGAAATATGATTTTCATTATAAATAATGAAAGTGACATGCATACCCAGCTAAGACTCTTTACTAGATCCTTTTGAATTACAGGCATTATAACCAATTCAAAGGGAACTTTTGACACTCCACAGGGATCTGAGATTTCAATTCTGTATTCCTCCAGTTAACAGAACAGAGGCAGTGGCAAGAGTGGCTTGGGAGACTTGGTTCTTTAAAAATGTCTACAGGGTAAAAGTAAAATTTCTAAATAATTTTTAGTATTTGTAGAATCGCAATCCATGTTTCAAACTGTATTTCAAAAGGAGGATCTCCTTCCAGTTGTCCAGAACCTAGAGCTAAATCAATACCCAAGTACCACTGTAACTTTGTCTCCAGTTCCTGATAGAATTAGCTTTGTTTTCTATCCATAGTTTCCCATGCTTATTTCTGGCACTTTTTTTTTTCCTTAAGAAAGAGAGATCAGGGCTAGGGCTGTAGCTCAGTGGCAGAGCGCTTGCCTTGCACATGTGAGGCACTGGGTTTGGCCCTCAGCACTACATAAAAATAATCAATAAGGATATTGTGTCCATCTATAACTAAAAAATCAGAATATTTTTTAAAAAGACAGAGATCATATTGTACACTATGTCTTTTTTATTGGAAAGGTATCATTTCTAAGTTAAAAAAAAAAACTACAGTTGATTTGGCACTTTGTAATTATCTACTGTTTTTGTGTGTGGTTTCTCACTGGAATTCCAGAAGAGGCCTTTCAGAAACCTAATGTGGTGGCACACACCTGTAATCCTAGCGACTCAGGAGGATCACAAGTTTGAGGTCAGACTGGGCAAGTTAGTCATACCCTGTCTCAGAAATAAAAAGGGCTAGGCATGTAGCTCAGTGGTAGAGCACTTGCCTAGCATATGTGAAACTCTGAAAGCCCTAGATTCAGTCCCCAGCATGGGGAAAACACACACGCACACACACACACATACACACACACTTTGAGTATTTTACAAGCTTTATCAGTGTTTTACTAATAAAGAAAATGGGCCTTAAGGAGACTAAAACATTTGCTCAAGGTCATGCAGGAAGTATGTTGTAGACTAGAATACATCCTGGGCTCCAATATTTTTTCCCATCATAATCTACTGAATTCTCTTAATGGAAGGAAACACTGCTTTCAGAATAAATTTTGAATGCTTTAAGCTATTTCTTTTCTATGAACTCATCTTGATTTTTAAAAAGTCTGACTCAGCCAAGACCTACTGCAGTTTTTTAAAATATATCAAGACAAAGAGAATATTATATTGTTTTAGCAAACAAACAAAAATTTCACTAAATTCTTTCTTCCTTCCATTTTAGAACTATTTTAACTCTGAGACATCAGAAACCAATTTTAACATAGAGAATAAACACAACCTGGATTTAGGGTATTACTTTCAAGAAAAGAGGTTTGAGATTAAAAGATTCATTGAGAAATATTTACATGAACACCTTTAAAGGATGTGTCTCCCCAAGTATAATATAAAACTGGCTTTTTCTGGAAACCATAGACTATTACTGTAATAACACAATGAAAACAAAATAGTCCCCTCTCTCGACCCATCCTCATTGTCCATGTCCAACATAAAGACATACATCTGAAATCCAGGACATCTTTCATGGTTTTTTAAAATTTTTTTGAATTTTTTTTTGTTGTAGATGGACATAATGACTTTATTTACTTCTTTTTCTATGTGATGCTGAGAATCGAACCCAGTGCCTCACATGTGCTAGGCAAGCCCTCTACCACTGAGCCACACCCCAACCCATTTTTTACACATCTTAAGCCACTGAACTTTTTCTTCTGCCACAGTGAGTTCACTCTCTATCCATCATTTACCTTTATCTAGGATAGACTGATAGACTAGAAGGATATCAGAAATAAAATCTCTTTTTTAGTTCTTTCTTTGCAACTCCATCCCCAACAAATGCACCAATAAGAAAGGAGTCTTCTATGAAGCCAAGGAGAAGAGATGATTCCCTTCAAGCAGGTCATTCCAGAGCTGAGGTCCAGCATGCCATAAGTCAAACACCGATGCCTGAACCTTCAAAAATAGGATTGGGGTGGCTTATGTCAGATAGTTGCCAATTCCAGCAAGGATGAGTGAGAAAACAGAATCCTGTTAAAATCAAACATCAGAATCAATGAAGATATATGAGAAAGCAAATGAAGGAGACAAGCTGGCAGGTTGTTTCCCCTGGTAGGCCTGACAGAGAGAGAAAGGCGCCACTGTTCCAGGTAGAGAAGGAAGGGGCTCTTTAATTCAAAGTGCCCATGGGTGTGACACCACTAATCTTAAAGGATTAACATCTGAACTTTACATCTAACATGAGTTTATCTTGTTGGTTGGTTTTATGTGCTTCTGTTGTTTAATTTGGTACGTCTCTTACCCTAATCAGCCTGTTCAGTAACCATGGCCAGAGCTAATGATTCTCATAGGCTTATAGGCTTAGGAAGGCTCCTTGGGAGAAGTAAGATCTACCTCAGGTTTCCCATAATAGCTGCCATGCTGCGTTTCTCGTTTGTTTGGCAAATTCTGGCTTTTATTGAACATAGTATCAGTGGTATTCAGCCTGAATTATTTGTTTTTGTCTTGTCTTGCTTTGCTCTCTGACCAGCTTACAAAGTTAGCATCACATCCGTCACTGAAGACAACGTTTTTGTCAGGTACTCAGCAACTCTCCTAGATGTCTACAAAGCAGGTGAGCCTTCATTCATTCTTTCATTCATTCAACAAACATTTAGCACTTACTGTTTGCCAGGCATTATGTTAGACCCAGAGTTGTATCAACTTGAATAAAACAGACTTCTGCCTTCATAGAGTTTTATATTATTCTTGGGGAGACACATCCTTTAAAGGTGTTCACGTAAATATTTCTCAATGAATCCTTTAATCTCAAACCTCAGCAAAACAGTTTGATGTGTTGTTTAGTTGTTCTTCCAGCACCTTGAGGTTAACAAAAATCATAAGCCAATCTCAAAGTGCAATTTTTTGTTTTGAGTCACTTAAAACACTTTTTTAAATGAAGTAGTTTATTTATTTAACATGATGAAAATTTAGCTTATTGCCTTATTCATATCTACCAAACAGCTATTTTCTCATTTCAGTAGGTGTAAGTTCTGTAATAAATAGATCCTATTCTGCAATCTGTACATGGGGGAATAATAAGAATTCATACCCCATTTGAAACAAATGTATGATATATGATATGTCAAGATCAATGTAATGTTTTGAGCAACCAGTAAATTTCTGATGCTTAAAAAAAAACATAAATAGATCCTAAACATAAATTATAATAATATATTTATGTCAATTTTTTCTCTTAATTCCTATCAAGTGTTTTGAGTCTAAAAGTGTTCTAAAAATTCTAATAATATTTTCCTCATTTTAATTTGTTTTATCAACACTAACAACATTTTTCCTAGTTTAAAGCGTTTCACTTTATAAAAGTTGTTTGTGATGCTGTTTCGGTTTTTCCTCATTGGTGGTCACAGGTTTTCTCTATTTGAATGGATTACCTTTCTCATGAAATAGGTATTTAGCACTCTGATCATTCCACCACTCCTCCATTTTTTGAGCACTGTCTACATTCAACACCCACATCACAAACAATAAGCCACCCCTTTTTTACTGAATAATAAATGCTTTTCATTCCCAAAATAAAAATTATTTGTTTTACTGTGTACCAATTTTTTTGCATTGTATCAAGATTGTCTTGAACTTTACCCAGTATCAAATGATTTCCAAACTGTAGTCCTTTGTTGAGTGTCATTTCATTATTCTATAGATGCAGGGGATTAATTTTTATGATACCTAAAAGGGAATGTTAAGCCAAACCCATTCTGGATGTTCCTTTTTAATACTTATAAATTTCGAATTTACATAAACATTAAAATAATACACACTTACTACTTGCTTAAGAATTGTTGCCTACTAACAAGAAACCACTCAGAACCAAGGATAAATGATGTAGTTGGTGGATAATGATAAACTGATTTTTCTCCTAAAGCATAAGGGTACATATAGTAGGTGAGGATATAAACAGAAAAAAGATTTATTCTCTCTTCTAAATATACTTGAAATTTTCCACTAACAAAAGTTTTTAAAAATAATAAGGCCCAAGGCTGGGATATAGCTCAGTTGGTAGAGTGCTTGCCTCATATGCACAAGGCCCTGGGTTCAAATCCCCAGCACCACGCACACAAAATAATAACAATAACAATAATAATAATGATGATGATGATGCCCATGTATCCACACTGCATAGTATGACGATGGTTGACTTGGCAGATTGCGTGGGCATGTGGTTCAGATGTTGCTGTAACAGGACACCGTGGCACTGGGATAGCCTAAGAAAATGAGCCTGAACAATTTACGTTATTAATTAAAGTTTTTCTGTGGACACATTTATTAAATATGGTTTTTAGACAGGTTCAAAATTTTTTCAGGATTTAACAATTAAAATGACTGTACCAGAGGGGTGTGTGTGTGTATGTTTGTGATTGTTGCTTGTTTGGTATTAGGAATTGAACCCAGAATTGCTTTGCCACTGAATTACATTCCCAGCCCTTTTCAATTTTTATTTTGAGACAGGGGCTCACTAGACTACTGAGTCTGGCCTGGAACTTGTGACTTGTGATCCCCCTGCCTCAGCCTCACAAATTGCTGGGATTACAGGTGTGCAGCACTGTGTTCTGCCAGAGTTTAAAAAGTTAAATATTAGTCCTAAATATATAAATATCAGTCCTAAATATATAGCAATGAATCAGACACAATCCTTGCCTTAAGAAGTTTCTAGTCTAGATGAGGAGACAGACATGTGGTGTGAAACACTGATAGAAATTCACAATAAAAGGAGTGAGGGAGGGCTGGGGGTGGAGCTCAGTGGTGGAGCTCTCCTCCGGCAGCCTCCAGCCCTGGGTTCCATCCCCATTACTCATACAGCAGAGAGTAGACAAGAAAGTTTTAGTGGATACTGTGAAGATTGAAAGTGGGTCTAAAGATGGGTAGAATTCAACAGACCAACGTGGGGAGGAGTGCATTCCAGGAAGAAGAACCAGCTTCTAGGCGACTCTGAATCTTTTGGGAATCCCAGTTATTCTCCTTAAAATTTTCCAAGCCTTTCATGTCTTATTCTTTTCAACAAAGTTGACCATTGCCAGCTACCAAATGCTTTTCTCTTTTGCTATATGACACATGGGAATTAATATTGTTCAACTACTAGAGCAATAATTCGGAGTCTATAAGAGCAGTAATAACAAACACATGATTCTTACTGTGTTCTAAGCACTGGTCACGCATTGACCCATTGAATCTCACAACGATCCACAAAGTAGGTTTTATCATCATGCCTATTTTTCAGGTGGAAGGACTGAGTCCTTAATACAGAGCATAGTAGAGTATTTGCCCAGAGCCACACAGCCAAGAAATGGCACAGCTAGAGCTTGAGTGACACAGTCTGGCTCCAGAGTCTGAAGTCTTAACCATGTGACTAGTGCTGCTCTCCAGTGGCCATTAACCTCTCAGAAGCCATGAGGAACTGGACAGCTTGAGAGGGTTGATAACTGTGACATGAGAACAAGAATGTGATAAGCTTCCTTGTGTGTCTCAGGAGAAGCCGTCGCTGAGAAAGGGTCTGAAATCACCTTCATCAAAAAGACCACCTGTGCTAATGCAGACCTGGTAAAAGGAAGACAGTATTTAATTATGGGTAAAGAAGCCCTGCAGATAAAATACAATTTCAGCTTCAAGTAAGTCACCAGTAGTTTGAGGCCTCTGATCTTCCCTCCAAAACTGAGTGTAGTTCATACTTAATCTGCACAATATGCTTCTTATGTACTCTGCTCTTAACCAAGAAACCATTGCAAACATAAATGAACTAACACGTGCTGACAACAAAGAAGTGCTGGCAACGTCCTGGCAGCTATGTGACAGGCCATCTGGATGATGAATCAGTTCAGGAGCACCACACCAGCTCCCTTAATCTGTCCTCAGAAAATGTTTAAATATGTACCTTAAAATCTGTTTACGAAATATGGACCGTGACATAGATGCCATTACCATCTTTAGCCATGGGAGCCCCAAACAGCTCACCATCTTTTAAGGGTCTATGCACTCCCCAGGCTGGTTTAGAAGAGTGTGACTAACAGCTGGGGCCCTGGGGACCTGCCCATAGTCTCTTACCAGGGAGATCTAATACAGCTTCGTTCTGTGTGTGGCGTCATCACAAACTCTGTTTCCATTTCTTCTTGGTAGGTACATCTACCCATTAGACTCCTCAACCTGGATTGAATATTGGCCTACAGACACTTCATGTCCATCATGCCAAGCATTTATAGCTAACTTAGATGAGTTTGCTGAAGACATCTTTTTAAATGGCTGTGAAAATGCCTGAAGAGGTCCAACTGCGTGGAATTTTGATGTATGGACTCCTGTTGCTAAAATTACACCTTTTTTAAAAAAAAAAAAAAAACATTCACAGCTGGTCTTATTTGGAAAGCCCACTTTCCTTTAGAATTAGTGGCGCTTGCTTTTATTAGAGTACACGTTGAAGAGCTGTAGGTTTCTGAAATAACATGACCTTGGGGGGTATGAAGAGAGACCCTCCAAAGTTATTGGACACAGAAGCAATAAACTGGCACACCTCCTAAAACCTACCACTCAGGAATGTTTGCTGGGGCCAAAAGAATAGCCCCATTGAAGTGGAGTATCTTATGAAAACATGGCCTTTGCTTGAAAGAAAATACCAAGGAGCATGAAACTTATCATTAAAACTTGACTTTCCTTTCAAAATGTACTAAAGTGCATGTTATTTTATACTAGAATCAGCTTCAGCTACTCATAGGCAAATTGAGAGAGGGTAAGAAAGGTGGCAGCAGAGAACCCTGACCCTGAGGAGACCCGATCTCACCCCCTCCACACGCTGAGAAGGTAAGAGAGAGCTCAGCTTTGCCCCCTCCCCTCCGCTGCCCTCTCCATACCCTGACAGGAGATCCCTCTACTCTCCTCCCTTCCTTTCCCTCCCAGCCCCTATTAATTTCCCCAGGAACTTGCTCTTGCCAATAATTGCTCTACCAGAAAGCAGGCCCTGGTACAGTAACCTGGTGAAAAGAAACGTAAGAATCAGGAGACCCTTTGTTCTAGCCCTAACACGTCTCTCTCTCTGAGCCTCCTTGTGAACTTTACAAAAGAGGATTCATAACAGGAGGTTAATTTTTAAGTGACATTTTGTTGCACTTGAGATCTGATAAGGATTCTCCCATATGTTCCCATCTCCTGTCTCAAGAATGTCAGAAGGTATAGGAGTCATTATTGTCTACACTTGACAGCGGCGGAAATTGAGGCTGAGAAACACAAAGCCAGTTGCCTAGCCTCACGAGAGGTAGAATCAGAGCTGAAGCCCTCCAGTGCTTTCTCAGTTAAATGCACCCCTGTTCCAAATCACTACATGTCACATCATTTGTTAGGTTTAATTTTCTAAGACTAAGGCAGATGGAATTGGAGTTTCTTAGGCATGGGTTAACCAGCCCCACAGAACAATCTCAAGGAAATGCACAAGCTCTGGATGTAATGGTAACAGGGACAAAAGTGCATCCTCTTTAGAAGAACCTGCATTTTACCAAAAAGGTGAAGCTACCTGAGGCTTTGCAATGGGCCTCACACATGACACTAAGAGTTTCCACTTCCGGAAACTCAGTACTTTAAAAAAAAAAAAAAACATCAAAGCCACATTATAGGCACTCCCTTGGCAAAAATGACCAACATGCATTTTGTGGCACACACCTGTAATTCCAGCAACTTCAGAGGCTGAGGCAGGAGGATGGCAAGTTCAAGACCAGTCTGAGAATGTTAGCAAGACTCTCAACAACTTAGCAAGACCCAGTCTCAAAAAGAAAAAAAAAAAAATAGAGCTATGAATGTAACTCAGTGGTAAAGTTCCCTGGATTCAATCCCCAATACCAAAAACAACAACAAAAAATGTCCAAGATGCCCAAACTCCGAAAACCAAGGGGTTGTCTCCAGGGCAGACCTGGCAGTCTCTCCTGTCACCATCTAGCTGAATGCAGCGAGGTGGAAACTGGAGCTACTCCTAAGGCTGAGAGTCCCTGAGCTCCTGGGCTGCCTTCTCCCTGAGCACAGTGGCAAATAGGTGAGACCAGAGTGGCCTAATTAACCCACAATGCAGCTGAGTTGTCAGTCCCAAAGAGGGTGTGATTTACTTAATCATGTAGGGTTGTTTGTGTAGTGATGTCTTCCTGAGCACACTGTAAGCTCTGGGTAAGGCCTGAATCCATTCTATTCACGGTTCCCTCCTGCACATTACAGGGACCCAGCAAGTGCTGGTGGATTTCCCCCTCTGAGAGTGAAGAATCAGAAGACCCAAGACTTGGCTTTTCCCCTACTTAGCAGTGATTTGGGGAAAGCCCCTTAATGTTCTTGACAGCCTGTAAAATAAGGAAGTCGAGCACTCTAACATCTCTTTTATGTATAGCTCTAGGAAGATCTTTCATTATCCTATGATGCAAAACAGAAAACAAAACCAAATGGAATATTAGTCAGCTTTTTACAAACTGGTCCATTGCTTTGGGCCAGAGACAAGGAAGAACACCAGGGTGGAAGGGCACAGCAGAGGGAAGCTGCTCTGCTCATGAGAAAGAAAAAGAAGCCAGGGTCAATTGATACCTTTCGAGCCGTGCATGGGGCGCACGCCTATAATCCCAGCAGCTCAGGAGGATTAGGCAGGAGGATCACAAGTTCAAAGCCAGCCTTAGCAACTTAATGAGGCCCTAAGCAACTAAGCAAGACCCTGTCTCAAAATAAAAAATTTAAAAAGAGCAGGGGATGTGGCTCAATGGTTAAGCATCCCTGGGTTCAATCCCTGGTACCAAAAAAAAAGAAATACCTCTCCAGGGCATGCCCCTATGCCCTACTTCTTCCAATCATGCTCTACCACCTAGAGTTTCCACCACCTCCTGTAGTCCACTCAGCTATCAATGAACTAATCCACTGATGAGGTCAGAGCCCTCCTGGTCCCTCACTACCCAAAAGCCCACCTCTGAACTTTGCTGCATTGGGAAACATGCCTTCAACACATGAGCCCAACCATACTAGGATGTCGGCATCCACATGTTGGGTTAAGCATTCTGTCTGTAAGTGTGAAGGGAGCTCAGAGAAGGAGGCTGGAGGAGCTTCCCGAGGCCTCCTAGAGAAGGACAGTGGGATTTGAGGAGATGGGAGAAGCTGGAGGCCTTTCTGATGGAAGGGAAAAGAATGGGCAGGTCACCACAAGAGCTAAGCAAGATGACCTCGGTTAATACAAATGAGCATTTTTTCATTTAATAGCTATATGTTTATTTTAATGTATTAGGAGAAACAGAACTAGTACATCAGAGCCATGATATGAGATGTTCTGATAAAATTAATTTAGTTGTCATAAAATAAGTCTATATTAAGGAAAAGGATAAAGTAAATAAAAATACAGATTATGTTTGGGGCAGTAATCCAGAGTTTGGCATGCAAGTGGTTGAAAGCCTAGGGAACTCTCTACTAAGGAAATGCATAGAATTGACTATGACCCAAGTTCGAGGGCTCAGTGAGAAACTCTGGACCAAAGCAATGGTCAGTCTTTGATCTATTCAGCAGCATGCGACAAATATTTACAGAAAGGTAACTGTAGGCTAAGTCCATTTTCAGGTGGTTGGTGCCAAGATCCCTAACCTTGTGGGGCTCCAGAGGAGGGGGGCATGCAAGAAATAATAAGGACAACAATTGGGAAACTGATCTTGAATGTTAGAAGATAAGAAATGTAAGAAAATAGAGCAGACCAAGGGGACTGAGAGAGGGGAGAGGGGCTGCCTTTTACATGGGGTGGGTCAGGCCAGGGTGGGCTTCAGTGGGGAAATGTGAACCAAGATGTAAAGGATGTAAAAGTGAGCCAATGGGTACTAGGGCAAGAGTGTTGTGGGTAGCTACAGCAGGAGCCTACAGCAGGAGCACGGGTACCACAGCGCAAGCAGGGAGGCTGGGGTAACAGTCCAGATTATGCAGGCCAGTGGAAGGGGCTTTAGCCCCTGCAAGGTTTTGAATGGAGGAGTGTCACAATCTATCTAACCATGTTAAAGGACTGCTCTGACTGCCACATTGAAATAACGCAAGGATGGAGGTAGAGACGAGTTAGAGGCCAGACCCGAGGGTTGACGCTTCAGCCCAGAGAGGTACTGTGGGCGTATTGGAACACAGATGAATTCTGGATATATTATCAACGTAGATTCAATGGGATTCTCTGATAGACTGGAAGTAAGTTTGAAAGAGAGAAGTCTGAATGACACCAAGATTTTGACCTGAGTAAAGGAAGAATGGAGTTGCCATTGACAATGGTGGGGAAGGCTGCCAATGGAGCCGGCTGCAGGAGGCAGGAGGAGGGGTCTGTTTTGGGTGTGTCAAGTTGTAGAATAGACTATGGATCATTCAAGTGAAGGAGGCAATGAGACTACCGGTCATTCAGTTCTGGAGTTCAAGAGAAAGGCCTGAGCTGATATCAATCTGAGTTCTTATCTAAAGCCATTAGACTGGATAAGATCACGGAGAATGTGGATATAGATAGAAGAAGGGGGAAGAAGAGGGGGGAAGAAGACCAAGCCTAGACCTTTGAAGCATCCCAATATTAATTTGATGGAGAAAAAGAGATAGAGGATCCACAGAGTTAAGGGGAAAAAAAAAATCCAGGAGAGCAGGGTGCCCTACAAGCCAAGTGAAAGAAAGAAAAGAGTTTGGGGAGGAAGAAGGAAGAGTGCTGGACTGAACCAACGCTGCTGAAAGGAGAAGGGGGTGAGGGCTTGGCACTGGGTTTAGCATCGGTGACTTTGAGAAATGCCACTCCAGTGAAGTAGTGGAGACAGCAGCCTAATTACAATGGATGAAGAGCAAATGGGCCAGGCCCAGTGGCCCAGTGGCTCTCACCTGTGATCCCAGAGACTCTGGAGGCTGCGGCAGGAGGATCGTAAATTCGAGGTTAGCCTGGGCAATTTACCAAGACCCTCTCTCAAAATAAAAAGTAAAGATGGGTGAGGATGTAGCTCAGTGGTGAAGCACGCCTGGGTTCAGTCCCCAATATGGGGCAGGGTGGGGGCAGGGGAGTGGATGGGAGGAGAAGATTTGGGGACAGGGAGAATAAATTCTTTAAAGAAGTTGTGCCACAAAGGGGAGCAAAAGAAATGTGTTGGGAGAGTAGAATGAAGAAAAAGTTAAGATAGGAGAAATAACACATTTGTGCATGAAGGGAGTGATCCAATAGACAAGAAACTGTTGACCTTGCAGGAGAGACAAAGATGATTGATAGAGGAATGTCTTGGAAGAGGCTGGGGCAGGGGATCTAGAGTACAAGTGGAGGGTTAACCAAGTGCATCACCTGCTCATCTATGCCAGGGGTCAGCAAGCTTCTTCTGTAATGGGCCACGCATTAAAATATCTGTGAACATTTTAGGTTTTGCAGGTCAAGAGGTCTCTGCTGCAACCACTCAACTCTCTCATTGCAGCACAAATGCTGCCATAGATAATGCATAAGGGGATAAGCATGGCCAGGGGGTGGGCAGGCTGGATTTAGCCCTGGGCAGCAGTGTACCCATCCCTGATCCACGAGAGTAGGCAGAGAGTGAGAGTACATGGGCAGACACTAGAAGGTGGGTGGATGTGCCAGAGAACCTGTGCAAGTCCCTGTCTCGGAGAACTAGGCAGGAAGATCGCCACCTGAGATAGGGAAGGGGAGGAACAATTGTCTAGAAGACAGGAAGACTGAATGGACTAAGAACTTGCCATATAACTGCCTCTCTGACTCCAGAGTCCACTTGGGGTTTCTAGCCATGAATTTCAAATGAGACTGGTCAGCATGGATTGTAGGATTTTTCTCTAATCCCATTCAGATACTGAAAAGCTATAGACATGCCTATTCCCTGTGGTCAAGGCAACTGGGAACACCTGCCACTAGACAAGGTCAAGTTTATTGAGTGGAACAAGGGAGAGCATATGCCATGAGACTCAGGAGGCTTCTCAATAAGAGGCTGTTAGAACAGACTCCTTATAGGATTTGGGCTGTTGATGGATCATTTCAGGGAAGCTTCAAGGAAATGGAGCTCTTGTTCTGGACTCTTGTTCGAGAAACGGGGGCGATATCATAATGGGTCATCTAGATTCTTTTCTAGCAGGTAGGGAGGGAAGCAGCATTCCCATTGGCCAGGAAAGGGGAATGTGTGGTCATTTTTGTGGCTTGGACGATGTTCTTATTTTTATTCTCTGCTCAAACATGATTATGGAGTATTCTTTTTATTGTCTTGATTCATTTTGTCTGACGGCTGGTGTTCTGTGACATCAGATACAGAGAACACCACAGCCCAGCTCTGAACACCAGGCCAACTCCTAGAGACACCAAGGCCTACCCCCAGTGTCACAGGCTGTTCTTCTCTTTCACAGATACTTTTCCCCAGAAAATGCACATTCACAAACAAAGCACACATAGACATACTATTCCAGAGGCCCCCCAAAAGTTGTGCAGGGACTTCATGACTGAAAACCTCTATCCCAACAGCCACGAGTTTAGCAGCCAAATTTAAAGGTTCTCAAGAGACATGAAACAACTCTAGATTATGTTTCTGCAGGTTTTTCTCTACTCCTGAAAAGGATTGATTCTGTATGTTTAACGTATGAGAGAAGTGTGTTGCCAGGGACATGATCTCTAACTTTGGAAGATTACAGTAGTCCACATTTAGAGACATTCTCTAAATCAGAAAGAGAGGGAGGGTGGGGGGTGGGGGAAGGAGGGATAAAAAAAAAAGTAGGAAGGAGGGAAAAGAAGGAGGGAGAGAAGAGGGATTTGGTTTTAAGACCAGACAAGAACTCCATTTATAAGAACCTCTGGATTCATCTCAGCTGGCAGGGTTGCCACCTTCACAGACATTTTGGCAGAAAGGGACCTGTTCTTGGAACACAATGTTCACTCCTTCACTGTTTCCATGATTGGGATCAGATATGTGTATGTTACATCCTCCATCGTGAACTATGTAATCCTAAAGTGTCCAAACCAGAAGGGACCCCAAGTTCAACTCCTCCAATCCCTTCATGTTCACCTGGGATAACTGAGGCCCAGAGGAGCCACCTGCCCATGGTTATGGTGCTAAGTGAAGGGCTGGGATACTAGCCCAAGGCCTGTGACTCTCAGCCCCGTGTTGTTTCCACCATACAGAGTAGCACAAGTTACAAGGAAAGAAGTTTGGGCTCCCTGTGAAGAAGAGTTTTCTTATACTCAGAACCATTCAAAAAGTGGTTCCAAAAATGGAACCAAAAAAGTGATTCCAAAAAACCAAGTTCCCCAGCCCTGGGGAAATCCAAGCAGAGTCCAGGCACCACCTTCCAGAAATATGGCAGGCACAATTCAGGGTGAGGGGCTGGCCCTGATAACAGTCCAACCTCTGTTCGTCTGTGAGAGACCATTGATATTCAGGAAAACAAAACATTTCTTTAAGCCTCAGTTTTCTCATATGAGAAACGGAAATACTAATAATTCCCAGGTTGGAGGGTTTCTGTGAGACTGAAATGAGATAATTCAGATAATGCATGTAAAATTATTAGCACAGTACCTGGCACAATAAAAGTAACTTCTGGCTTCCCGATAACATGTCCCTGGCACGCCATCGGTAATAAAGGCCATGAAAGTTTTTCCTTGTGAACATTCCACTTAGAATCATAAAATATTGATGTCTGAGGCACCCCTGGAGGTCATCTAACCAACCCGCCCGTGTTCCACATGAAGGAGCACGGACTCTCTGAGGGCTCCACAGCCCAGTTGGGCCTAGAACTGCAGCACCAAGCTCCTCTGCCCTCTGTTGGCAGCCTGGTGTGTCCTCCTGCCAGCCGGGCCTCAGGGGAGGCAAGCATACCAGAGCCCAGGGGAGGGCAAGGGGGCCAGGGCAGCACTTCTAACGGGCAACAGGAGAGAAATCCGAACTGTCTGATGAGAAAAAAAATCAGAGTTTATTGGTTGGAGTTTTGGCTGTGTGTACGTGTTGTGTGTGCAGGTGGAAGGGGGATTGAAACCCAATGAGACAAGGGAAATTGAAGTTAAGGAATAGATTGTTTGGCTTAATTTTTTTTTTTCTAAATAAAGAATCTGTAGGAAATTAGAGCCAGGACTGGACTGTAATTCTCTGAGAGCAGAGGAAGAGGAAGAGAAAGATGATATGGCCGAGACGGAGGAGAAAGCCAGATGGATTCCTGGATCTGTCGGGGCCTTGGGCAGGGAGGTCATCTTTCATACCTCCTCCCCAGCTCCTTTCACCTCTAAAGGCAGAAGGGCAAATGGAGGTAGAAATTTAAATGGCCCATCGGTGGCCTATACATCTGTGTGTGTGTGTGTGTGTGTGTGTGTGTGAGAGAGAGAGAGAGAGAGAGAGAGAGAGAGAGAGAGACTGTGTGATAGAGACAGAGGAGCTGTTACTATGAGTAATGAGATAATGAAGAATTAAGATCCTGACCAGGAAACAGAAGGGCCACATTCCCTTCTAGAAGCAGAACTACTGCTCTGTAATACCCACTTACCAGAGTGGAGCTGCCCTGGCTTGTGACCCTGAGAAGGTTCCTGAACCTCATCCAGCCTCCTTGTATCACCTGTAAAGTGGAAGTGATGTTATCAGCCGTAAAGGTTGTAAGTATTAGAGAAACACTAGGTGCCAACCCAGAAGACGCCACCTGTGATGGCAGTGGCAGCTGGTGGCTGTGAGCCTTTGCCTCTCTGAGTTCTCTTAATCTCAGTCTCTTGCTGTTTTTTAATATATTTGTTATTTGTTCTATTACTTATACATGACAGTAGAATGCATGTTTACACATCATACATAAATGGAGTATAACTTCTCATTTGTCTGGTTGTACATGATCAGGCTCTTTTAAAAAGAAGGCTAAGAATTTTCTTCTCATGCAATTGGTAGAATTGTTGCTCGGAGGAAATAAAATGAAAGATGTGAAGAACTTTTAAACTGTGGAATTTTAAATAGAAATGGACATAGCAGCAATAATCACAAGCATTTTTGTGCCACAAAACCACAGGCAGAGACTGCCTGGTGATTTTAAAAGATGGGAAAAGGGTACTATCTTGGAAAAAAGATATCCCCCAGTGCCTCCAATTTCCCCATTAGCACATCTTCCTTTGATGCTTGGAGGCTGCCATTCTCCTGGAGACTTGTTAGACAAGCAGATCCTCAGGCCCCACCCCAGGGAGCTCTAGAAATCTATATTTTAACAAGCTTTCCAAGAAAATTACAGGTACATCAGAGTCTAAGAAGTGTTGTTGAAAATCTTGTGAAAATGCAGGTTCTGGTTCTCTGGGCCTGGAGTAGGCTGGAGCCTCCACATCTACCTGATGCCCAGAGAGAACTGGTGTTTGAACCTTGAACAACAAGGTTCTAGATTGTTCTATAAAGACAGAGTTTTCTGTATGAAGAAAAATAACCCTTTAACAATCAATACCTAGTTAAGAGTAATTCTGCACAGGATTTTCAAGAATTGGTTGCAGAAGAAAAAGCTTAGGGACACTAGGGAAAAGGAAAACAGACAACAATCACAAAGAGGTCTTAAGGAAAAAGGAGCGCACTAAAGGAAAATTCAGTTCCCTGTGCAGAACATGTGCAGGCCAGGTCTGGGTGTGAACTAACCATTCACTCACCAAATGCCCTCTATATGTGAGGCACTGTTCTTTGCATTCACCAAATTAATGAATCTACAAAACCATCCAAGAGGTGGGAACTATAATTACTTTATAGAGCAGTAAACAGAGAAACAAAGAGATTAAGTAACTTGCCCACAGTCACTCAATTATTAAGTGGCCAGCCAGAATTTAGAACCCAGTATAGAACTTTCTCTAGCAATTAGCCATCCAGTGAGCAAGCTGATTAGTTGCCTGGGGCAAGTGGTATTTGAGCTAATATCTGAAGTAGGAGGAGTTGACAGATGAAGAGGACAGAAGTGGAGCAAAGGGAAAGGAACAGATCAACCTGAGCACAGAGAGCTGCAAGAGCAAAGTGGGACCATGCAACAAAGATGTGAAGGAAAGAAAAAAATACAGTATGGTGGGTCCCTTGGTGGGGTAGAGGAGCTGAGAGGTAAGAAGAGTAAGGGGGTCATGCAGAGCCTCAAGGTCATGACTCAGAGTGTGGTCTTTGTTTAGAGTAGAGAGGCATCATGGAGGAGTTCGGAAGTGGATGATGTGTTAGGAAGTGTCAGTCTCTGGTTTGGGCTGATTGTACATTCAGCAAATATGTGCGAGACGCAGCAAGGGCCAGACAAAAACGCTGGGCTCTGGAAGGGACTACTGACATTAAAAACATTGTTTATGCAATTAAATATTTATTGACCACAATAATAGTACAAGGAAACTGCTCCTACGCAGAGGCCCGTTAATAGGGAGGGACATGAGAGAG
The DNA here is from genome assembly GCF_001458135.2 of Marmota marmota marmota. NCBI lineage: Eukaryota > Metazoa > Chordata > Mammalia > Rodentia > Sciuridae > Marmota > Marmota marmota. The sequence goes on from NW_026000051.1 coordinate 10,207,870, forward strand.
AAAGACAGAGACAGAAGCCAAAGCATTGTGCAATTGCAAAGATAGAATAGAGACACTCAGACACCAGGAAAGGAGAATCAGAGAGACAGAGCCAGCCCTGAGGGAGAGTTCGGCTCTGGCTTGTGGGCAGCATCCTGGCTTGTGGCCCTGGTGATGGAAGGAGGGGAAACCAAGCCTCACAAGTTACTTAGGAACCTAAATCAGAGCAGATCCTAAGGAGGATGACCAGGAGGGTGGAGGGACATGCCCTGCAAGAGTTGAAAGATCCAGGGAATACTGGGGCCAGGGACCGAAGAAAAGAGGACTGGGTTGGAAGGAGGCGGCGTCAAAGTAGAGACCTGTTTGTGCAGTAGGGCTGGGAGTTACAGAGGGAGTGACCGGCATAAGGTGGACTAAGGCAGGAAAGATGCCATGGTTTCCATCCAAGCATTCCACACCATAAACAAGAACCTTCCCAGTACCCAGTCACCTGTGCCCACCCCCAGCTGTTCCAAGGCTCCCTCACCAAACAAAAGAGACCCAGTAGAACTTTCTCCAGTATTTATGCTATTCAGTGAGCAAGCCGATTAATGCCCAGCACCTCCATTTACAGAGCATGTGCACAACCAGCTACGTGTGAGGAGGTGCCCTTGCTTGCATTATGGTATCTGTGATCCAACCTCCCTCTGTCCCCAACCTTCTGGGCCTCTAGGAACCACCATTCTGCTTTCTACTATGAAGTCAACTATTTTAGCTTCCGTTTATGAGCATAGGACATTTGTCTTCCTGCCATTGCTCCAGTGGCCAAGCAGGGATTCAGGGCAGAGCCCTGTGGAACAGGCCTGGCCGTGTAAAACTGGGTAAAGCAGGTCTCTGTTCCTAGAGGCTTCTATACAGGGGCGCTGGTGTCACTTTATGTCCCAGACCCCATGTCCAATCTAAAAATAGCCTCCTACAAAGAGCCTTCAAGCAAAAGATCCAGGCCCTACTCTGTGTCCTCACTTCTGTCCCCAACCAGGCATGCAGGACAGGCCTCACTGAGCTAAGAGCAGTTGCGCTGTCGGCTTTCTTCTGGCCCAAGTTCACAGAGCAGCACCCTCTATCCTCTATGTGGGCCTTTAGACCAGGCTGCTGCCCTCCTGCCAGACCTGCTCAGTTGGCTCATTGCCACTGCAGCTCCCTCCCTGACCCTCCAGGGCAGCAGCTCTGACGGGCCACCCCCTCCTCCAGTGCATGCCTCCCTTCTCCTCCCCCCACATACCAGAAATCACTAGCTTGGCACTTAGGACTTAAAAAGCTGCCTAACAAATGAAAACTGATCTTACCTCTTTGCAAAGCAATTTAACAATACGTTTCAAGAGTCAAAATATGTTTATATCTCTTGATCCAATAACCCTCCTTCTGATGAATTATTTATGTAGATTAAATTTCCAAACAGAAAAAAAAAAGGGTTTATACACAAAGGTCTTCTGTGGAAGATTAATTATCCATTCAACAAATATTTATTGAGTACCTCCTACAAGCCAGATGTAGTTCTAGGTGGTGTAATCAAGATAAACAAGCCCTCTGCTCTCCTGGAGATTTCCAATGGGGGAAAAAACAATACCCACATAAATTAGAAAAATAATATAACTTGCTAAATTCCTTGCAGAGAATTAAGATCAAGGTTTATGATGGAGAACCATAGGTGACTGCTGAGATTGGATGGTCAGAGAAGGTGTATTAAATGTCACTATGTAAGGTGACATTTAAGCTGAGATTCTCATAACAAAAGGAATGTTCACAGCCATATGAAGGTTCAGGAAAGAGATTTCTAGAAGGGAAGCTAGTGAAGGTAAACACCCAGTGGTCCAGGGAACAGTGGGAAGGCCCATGTGACTGGAGCAAAGAAACCAAGTTACAGCAAATGAGGCTGGAGAGGTGGGAGGGGCCAGATCAATAGGATTTTGTAAGCAGCTATGAAGTATTTGGATATTATTCAGTTGTGAGTAGTAAGCAAGGGTCATCAACCAAACTGGAGATGAGAATAGGGCCAGGGAGCTAATGTAGCTGCCCTGGTAAGAGGTGAGAGTAGCTTGAAGCAGAACCATAGAAATCGGAGTAAAGAGAAATGGACGGATTCAGGATAATTTGGGAGGTTGGGCTGAAGGAATTGGTATGGGGTGAGGAAAGCGGAAGGACCAAGGATTGCACCCTTAGCTTGAGCCACTACAGGTGCCATTGACACAGCTGGGGAGACAGAAGAAGGTGACATTTCAGGAAAATAAGGAAGGGAGTTGTTATGGGCTTGAACCATGTCCCTCCAAAAGATGTACTGACATTCTAACCCCCAATGCCCAGGATGTGACCTTATTTGAAAATAAAGTCATTGAAATCAAGTTACAATTAAAGACAGGAGTCATCCTGGAATAGGCTAGGCCCTTCGTCCAATGTGACTGTTGTTCTTATAAGAAGAGGGAAATTTGGACACAGAGTGAACATCATGAGAAGACACAGATAACAGAAGACATGAAGACTGGCAGAAGTCAGAGTGACGCATCTGCAAGCCAAGAAACACCAAGAATTGCTGTCACTGAAGCGAGGAGAGCGACGGGGAGCGGGCTCTCCTCAGAGCTCCTGGATGCAGTCCTGCTGACGTTTTGATTTCAGGCGTCTAACGCCAGAATTCTGACAGGATAAATCTATTCTCTAGACTGAATCTCTGTTGTTAGTGATATTTCATTACCACCGCCCTTGCAAACCAACACAAGATAGGAAAAGGATATTTCTATATTTGAGAAGACTTTTAGACATCCTTGTGGAGATATCAAGTAGCAATTTGATCTGAGTCTAGAATAAGGGTATATAAACGAATGCTTCACACATTCTTGAGGTACTTTAAATGATTTTTTAAATATTATGTATAAAGTGGTGGCCTAAGAGGGGAATATAATACATAAATGATGGACGGACATTCCATGAAATATTATGCCACCTCAAAAAAGAATCATTATAAAGCCAGTGGTGCCACTATATAATAACTAGGTAAAGGATGAGGAGCAGGCACGAAACCACCTGGGTTCCAATCACAGTTCCAACTCTCCCGAATGGGCTGAGCTAAGATGCAGGTCACTATCCCGTAGGCTGTGTTTGTTCACTATATTTGCAGTGGAAGGGTAAATGGACGCAAGGCTGAGTTGAAAAAGTGCTGAGAATAACAGAACAAAGAAGTGATGAGAGCTGGAATCAAATTCAGCAAGGAAAACTTCCTGGAATTGCTGACGTTTGCAAACTAAGTGCCCGGCCTGCTTGCCATGGGCCTGACATCACGGTAACATCAAAGGGCAGACTCCGTCAAGAGTAAAGAAGAGTCGGAACTAGAAGCCAGACAGTTTGACACCAGCTTCTTATCTGTTACAGTTATTACTAGGGGCAACCACTGGCTTTATAGTGGTTCTTGCAAGAGGTAGAAGAATACTTCCATCATATATGTGAAGGCTCCAATAAGCGCTCTCTGTGAACACACCTGTGCCGGAGCTCTGGCTACCCACAGCCTTCTGATGGCTTATCCACATTCCTCCATCCCACCTTGAGCCCTGCAGGACAGGGGTCATCCTAACCCCAAGGCCTGGCACAAGGTAGTTATAAATTACAGTCAGCAGCATCTCATAGAATCAGAATGTGGTTGTCATCCAAGACTTTGCAACAAAGGCACATGGATATTAAGTCCCTCAACTTGACAACATGAGAATCAGAAGATGGTAGCGGGAGAAGATGACCTCTGAGAAATGCAAATCAAAACTACTCTGGGCTGGGGATGTGGCTCAAGTGGTAACACGCTTACCTGGCATGCTCAGGGCGCTGGGTTCGATCCTCAGCACCACATAAAAATAAAATAAAGATGTAAAGATGTTGTGTCCACTGAAAACTGAAAAATAAATATTAAAAATTCTCTCTCTGTCTTCTCTAAGAAAAAAAAAAAACTACTCTAAGATTTCATCTCACTCCAGTCAGAATGGCAGCTATTAAGAATACAAACAACAATAAGTGTTGGCGAGGATGCAGGGAAAAAGGCACACTCATACACTGCTGGTGGAACTGCAAAATGGTGCAGCCAATCTGGAAAGCAGTATGGAGATAGATTCCTTGGAAAACTGGGAATGGAACCACCATTGGACCCAGCTATCCCATTCCTCAGTCTATACCCAAAGGACTTAAAAACAGCATACTACAGGGACACAGCCACATCAATGTTTATAGCAGCCCAATTCACAGTAGCTAAACTGTGGAACCAACCTAAATGCCCTTCAGTAGATGAATGGATAAAGAAGATGTGGTATATACACACAATGGAACATTACTCAGCAATAAAAGAGAATAAATCATTGGCATTTGCAGGTAAATGGGTAGAGTTGGAGAAGATAATGCTAAGTGAAATTAGCCAATTCCAAAAAAAACAAATTCCAAATGTTTTCTCTGATATAAGGAGGCTGACTCATAGTGGGATAGGGAGAGGGAGCATGGGAGGAAAAGACAAACTCTAGATAGGACAGAAGGGCGGGAGGAGAAGGGAGGGGGCAGAGGGTTAGCAATGATGGTGGAATGTGATGGACATCATTATCCAAAGTACATGTATGAAGACATGAATTGGTGTCAATATACTTTATATACAACCAGAGATATGAAAAATTGTGCTCTATATGTGTAATAAGAAATGTAATGCATTCTGCTGTCATTTATTTTTAAAAATCAATTTTAAAAATTAAGAAAAAAAAGATGACCTCTGAGCTGGGTCTTAAAGAAAGACCCAGATTTGGATCCATTGAAGTAAAGTCAGTTCAGTAAAAAATAATATAGCAGAGCCCAGTAATGGGGACCAAGGGAGATGTGGACAGACCTTTAGAAGGTTTGTTTAAACGAGACAAGTAGCAGAGACCAAAAGTGGGACCAAAACAAGCAAGACAAGATGTTTAGAATTTTCCCTGCAGGAAGTGAGAAGTTTTGAGAGTTTCCGAACAGGGCAGCAGAGTGGACGATGGACGAGGGAGGGCGATGACTAACTGTTGGTGAAACATGTTCTTCATTTCCTTGAGTCATTAACCAGGGCCCCATTAAGAAGAAAAACAAAAAACCTTCCAGGACCCACTTTCTTTTCCAAGAAAACTCCTGCCCTGTGGAGCCTCTCATGGGTTCCCTTTATGAAGCCATGCAATCCTGCTGTCACTGTTGGTTAAGGGACCTTGGCACTACTGCCAGTGCCAGGAACTCACTCTCTGGCCCCAGGCTCCAAAAGCCGTGTGGGTCTGCCTGTCGACATGGCAGCCCCCGAACGCGGCTGTCTAAAGACTCCAAGGAGAGGGCCTTCCCTTTCTGACCAAGGAGCCCTCGCCTCCAATGAGTCCTGCCTCAGACTCTGCCCTGGGCCTCACTGAATTCAGACCCGGAGCCAAATGGGAAAAAGCCAGGAAGCACAGCCAGAAGCACAGCCGGGGTGATTCAAACCCCAGCTCTTCCCCTTCCCTTTCTGGTCTGGAGACCTCGCTGAGCCTCTTTGTCTTAATCCGTAAAATGAAAGCAAAAGCACCCACCTCACAAGGTTGCTTGCAGAGATTAAATGATAGAGATTTGCAAGCATAACTAGCAACTGGCAGATGCTCAGTAAATATGCCACCTCTCCCGTCCCCCAAGATCTGTGTCTCAGCTGCCTCATCTATTAAATGTGATGGGCATTCAAGGATAAAGTCGAATCAGGTGATGTCCCAAAATCTCTGTCACCTGCTCCACACAAGGACCCTAGGGAGAGTAGAGGTCCTTTCTTTGAGCTCCGGGAACTGTTTCTTTTATTATTTTCAATAATGCAAAAAAAGAACACTTATTAGTAACACATGCTGGCATGTACTTAGAATGAGCCACATCCCCCAGTCTCTCCCCGCCCAACCACCCCTCTGACTTGGTTTCCCCTTCAGCAAAGCAGTCTGAGGTAGGTCTCTGCAACTACCCACTAGATTGGGAGAAGGGTCCCCAGCAGAGGGCGCTCCGAGAGTAACCTCCTGGCCACGGCCCTGGGGAAAGGCAACAGGCCAAGAAAAATTCTAGTGGAAAAAATGAAGAAAAGATTCCAGGTTTATGAGTCCCAGACTTTGAAAAACAAAACTGCTGAGTTGTCTCCTGAGTTAGGGGAACAGAACACCACATCTGCCTGGAGATTTCCAGGAAACTAAATGTGAAGGCTCTGGGCAAGGCTGGCAGGAGGCTGGCAGAGGGAGCTCAGGGAGGCACAGCTTAGTTTCCAGCACCCTGGGAGGTGGGACAGTGGTGGTAGTGGGTGTGGGAGCATGGGTGTGCCATGTTCTTGGGGATGGCGGCATTATGGGTGTGCACATGTGCCTTGCCTATACATGTGTTTGTGTGCACCTGTGGATACGGTCCCACACAACAATTTATCGAGCAACTTCTATTTTGTGCTGGACACAGTAAAAGGTGATGGGGACATAATCTCCAAATGCTTAGCTTAGTGAGGGATGCAAAATAACTGGCAGTTTCAATCCAGAGACCAGAGACAGGGGCGCGGTTTGTGTGGTGGTTCAGGCTTTGTGGTCAGGCAGCCTGGGATTCTGGTCCAACCACCTTCTAGCTACATGACCTTGGAGATGGCTCTGACATTCATTCTCCTCAGCTGGAAAATTCAAATATTAAAACCACATCCTAGGAAATAGTCTGCTTGTGTCGCTTTTCAATGGCAGTCCCTATCATGTGCACCTGGTCCACATCTGGATGAACGCGTACAGTATGTGTGCAGTCGGGTGAGGTCCATGTCAGCACGTTCACACGTCTGCTCAGGACGTGTTTATGGAGTGCCAGGCTCTACCAGAGGTTGAAAATAGTGGCCCACAGACATGGTTGGTGGGGAATCTCATGTGGTTTGGGTTTGTTTTTTGGCTCACAGAATGTTCTTAAAATCAAGACATTTCACATCAAAGTCCAGATTTCCAGTTTCTTTTCAAACCTTGGAAGATCCAGCCACCCTGCAAATGTGCATGTCTGTGCCTGCCTGCCACAGTCTCTGCTTCCTGCTAGATGTGTCCTTCCCAGGGGCACCCTCCCTCCTGGCCGGTCTCCAGGGCTGTCCTTGGAGGGACTCCAAGGCGGCTCAGGAGAGCTTGTGTGCCGACATGTTCTGTATGAAAGGATAAGCAGGATGGGGCAGGAGCTGGTGCCAGGCCCTGGGCCTCCCCCAGCAGCTCTGGTTTCAGTAGAGGGGCCAAAGGGAGCTGCAGGCCCAACCCAAGGCTCTCTGGCTGTGCAGCTGGACGATACTTACAGAACATAGTAACTAAGGATGACAACTAGACACAACAGCTTTTCTTGTCCAATTTTGCATTTAAAAAATGTTGCAAGTATAGATCTGAAATGAGTAAGACCTCCCCAGAAAGTGATGCTACATATTTATGCAAGGATACTTTTTTAAATGAGCAAATGGCTCACAGTAGAAGCTAAATACACATTTGTTAAACACTTTTTGGGAGCCCACAAGTGTGAAAAGTGTTGATTGATATTTCTCCTAGTATCACGAAGTCTTCTTAGGATGGCAAATCATTCCCTCTTCATAAATATTAATGGGGCTCTCCCTGTATGCAATATGTAGGCTGGGCCCCCAGGGGTTACAGGGATGTGTATGCCCTGCCTGTTGGCCTCAGGAAGCTCAGAGTTGCAGAGATAGGAGAAGATAAATGAATGCAGCAACAAAGGGGCAGGGTATTACTGAGAACATTCTGGGACAAAAGGACAGAGGAACATGGAGAAAGACACTTCGGGCCCTCTGACTGGGTGAGCTGACTTTTCCCTCTGGGCCCATTTCCCCTTTTGTAAGACAAGGAGGTCAGAAGGGATAAGCAAACACCAACCCCATGTTCACAGCCCTCCTGGCCTCCATCTTGGGAATTCTTTGAAGAGCAAGGGCCGCAGCCCTCCTTTTTCGACTCTTACTCCTACCCCACATTGCTGCTCCCAAGGATTGGCTTGTGCTGGTAAAATTCATCTGGCTTGAGCTCTGAAAGAAATCTATCAGAAGAGGTTTTTCACATACCTTCCCTAAAAGAAAGAGAGAGAGAAGAGTCTGGAGTCCAAAATAACCAGCTTCTACTAGAATCTCCCAGCATCATTTACCAGGGTTCCTGGTGCCTCTCCAAGTCCAGATGAGAAAGAGAAGGGTATGCCCCTTCCCCAGCACCAGAGTTTGAATGATCAAAGTCTAAATGATTAAAGGGTGCTCGGTGATTCTTCTGAGGCTGTTCTCCCACTTAGCAGATGAGAAAAATAAGGCCGAGGTTGGGAGGAACTTTCCCACAGTCCTGCAGTCAACCACAGAGGAGGAGCTCAGGACGGAGTGAGATGAGAACCACCAGGCTGCGTCCTGCTTCAACCAGATGTTGCCCGCTGTAGAACACAAGCATTCTCATCCTGCAGGAGAGCCAACTGCCAGGGAATCCAAGCCTGACAGAGGTGAGAGTGAAGGATGAACAGAAATTCTGTAGCCCAGCAAAAGGCCGCAGTCTAGCATCCACCTTTGGGAGAGAATTTGCTTCCAGAGTCCATAAAGAAAGGAATCGACAATGGTGAAGGTAAGACTCAGAACAGGGCACGTGGGTGAGCAGAGATGACAAAAAGAAGCAGAGGTGGGCCAGCACCGAGGCCTTCCCTGTATGGTCACCCCAGAGCTTGTCCCTAGCCAAAGGTCTATCAGCCAAGCTCTCCCCTGGACCACCTCATCCACTCATGAGTGTCCCTGGCTGCCCCACCATCAACTGAAATCCCATTGCCAGTCCCAGACCATCGGAAAAACCCCAGGGACCTCTCAGTGCCTGTAATTCAAAGAACTTCAGAGGTGGGTTTTTTGGTTGGTTGATTCATTTGTTTTGTTTTTGACTTAAAATCTGGAAATCTATTGAGACCCAGAAACTCCCTTCAACAAAACATTCCTGGATTTCTTTTCAAATTTTTCTAACTTCACAGCATCCCAGAAAAGACCAGGTCAAAGATAAACTGAATCAATGTTTCCTGGTTGTGGTGAAATCATCCTTAACTGTTGTTACCTGAAGCAAACATTTTCATGAACAGTGTGGAGCATGTTAGTCGGCCAGGGAACATTTATTTCTTGACAGTCCCCCAGTACTTCCAGCTCAATGGGGGAACAACAATAAAGTCAGACACAGCTTTACTTCTATGGCTTTGTCTTATGTAACTGATGTATTCATATGCCTAATTTCATGTGTTCCTTTCATTTCACGGGCTTGTCTATTCTACTAGGACAGAAAGAAAAAACCTTGTAGACACGTACATTTTTCAAACTTCCAGTTATAATAAGTATAAGAAAAACCGAGGTGGGGAGGAACAGAAACTCAACACAGTTTAATCATCACACTAATGCAAAAAATACATCTGATAGGCTATTGTTTTGGTAAAAAATTATTTGTTTTGTTTCTTTGTTCTGTTGTGGATATCAGCTCTATTGAATTTGGGTTGAAGAATCCAGCACTATTTGGTCTTTTAATGGAGTAGGTTGCAGACAGCCTGTAATCATGTGTTTAATTAAATTTCCTGGTTTATGGGCTGGGGTTGTGGCTCAGTGGTAGAGCGCTTGCCTAGCATGTGTGAGGCACTGGGTTCAATCCTCAGCACCACCTTAAAATAGATAGATAGAGAGATAGAGAGATAGAGAGATAAAGGTATTTTGTCCATCTACAACTAAATAAAAAAAATCCTGGTTCCTGAATCAGAAGTTATCATAAGAGATTAAGAAGAGCTAATCAGGAAACCTGATCATAATTGTTTTTACCAAATATAAGCTGTGAGCATGACAGAGAGAGGACATGCCTGCTGGTGATGATAAGAAAGAACATAAGGACAAAATGAGGAACATGTGGCATTAAATAGGAGGAGTGGCAGCCCACTCTGGGGCTCCCCATTTTAAGGGCTGTTGGCAAACAGGGGTAGGTCCAAATAGCTGTAGTTGGCTGGCTGGATTGATTCACTTCTCCTACATCATCCTGCTCTAGGGGTGGCCATCAGGATATGAGGACCTTGTCATCTCATTCACAGCTAAAAGCCGGAGTGTGCTGATGGCCTACCCTGGTACAAGTGTTCAATAAATGTGGGGGCAGGGGGAGTAAACAATAATGTCTGCAGCAACCGCAGCCCACCCTGCATCCCCTCACCCCTCCGTGGAGCCTTGCCTTCCCCACCTTGGACTCTCCAGTGCCTTGTCTCCCAACCTGCTCCCAGGAGAGACTCCTCCTCATCGTCAGACGGAAAGATAGGTCACCATGACTTATAGACTAGTCTCTTGATAAACCAATGTCCAGAATTAAGAGACTGAAGAACAGGCTGGTGTGTTGGGCTGGTTTAAAGAATCAGGTGGCTCCTACCTACTCCCCAGGCCAAGAGGTGGTCAGATACTTGGAGGCAAGTCTCCGGGGATTCAACTGTACTCTACCATCTTTGACACAGAATGGCCCTTTAATTATCCAGTCCTCCTGACCATCAGTCCTTGCCTCTTTGGCAGGAGCCACAGGCTCTAGAGACTGTGAGACCTGTCAGGCCACTTCAATGTCAAGAGTGTGACAGCTGGAAGACTGGGGCAAAACTGAAGAATGAAAGTCATTCTCTGCCTCTGAGAACAAGGGGAACAGCCATGGATAAGAAGAAAGCCTACTGAGGCGCCAACATCTCATTTCCCTGTGTTTGCTTTCTGGTTCCTCATTGTGGTCCCATGCTCTGACCTCCGATCTAAGGCCATTTTTAGAACAGAAAAAATAAATCTATTCCGTAGAGACGAGTAGTTCCCAAAAGGTTTTATTTCCTTTCTGAATCAGGTTCAGCCTCACAGAGCTGCACTTTCAATTTCTGTAGCCGTACTGTTCCCTGACCACTCAGAGGTCCTCCAGAGATGCCCCCCTCTATTCCAAGAGCCCCCAAAATGATGTCGAGTGACTACAAATAAGTTTTTGGTACTTTCCAAAATTAAACTATTTCCTTTGGTAAATTTCCAGCGAATGAGCTCACTAATCTGAAAACAGGATGTGGCACATGAAGAGTGAGGTCAGACTGCCTGCCTTTCACTTATACTAGCTTAGGGCAGAGAGGGAGGGCCGGGCAGGAGAGAAGTGGGACCAGAGAATGGCTCCTATAGGCCCCACATCCTTAAGCAACTCCATTTCAGGGACTGGACTGAGAATCGATGAATCTTTAAGTCAGAGATGGAAGGAACTTTTTGAATTCTTTGGTCTTAGAAAAGGCCACTTGTGGTCAGCCTCCTACAGGATTATCTCCAGGAGGCTCCTGGGACCTCTGTCCTCAAGCAGGTATCTCCCTTCCAGGTGGAACCCAGAGGTCCTCCTGTGCCAGAGCCTCTCTGCTTTCATCTGTGCTGCAGCCCCAGCCTGTCTGCCTGAAACTGGAAGACAGCAGCTCAGCCTCTAATGGGTGGGAGACTTACATACACCCCAGGTTAAAAGAGAAAAGCAGAAGGTTGTTCCCAGTTCTAAAACTCCACCTTAGAGTCAAGACAAAACAAACAAACAAAACAGGGATCATAACACACAAAGGGAGTTTCATGGGTGTCCCTAGGAAGGTCAAACAAAATCAGCAAGGTGGGCGTCCTCCTCCACCCTGAGCAGTCTGGTCCGCAGGAATTAGAGATCTGATAAAAGAGGAGACCTGTCAAATCAGTGATTCGCAAACAATATGTTTTTTACCCTTTAAACTCATATTCTACACCAACGCTAATTTCCATAACTTTTTGATTCATGTACATAAATTCATGGGGAACAAGTAGCCGTGGGTGTGTGGGTGTGCGTGCACACCCGCTGTGTTTGGATTAAAAAGCAGAAACGATTCCTCCATACAACCAGTTTTGTAGATGCGCAGCGCCTAAGGGCGGGCTGCGTCCTGATTGCGGCCACTGTCTAAACTTGGGCGAGCCTGGCAGTGCCCTGGGCTCTTTGCAGGAATCCACGAGCCGGTGAGACTCGGGGGGCAGGAATTCCCGCCGGCTAGGGGCCGCGGCGGGTCCAGATCCCCGGGGTGGGCTGGTTTCCGCGGCGGGCGCTGCACTATTAAGTAAGTGCCATCGCTGCACCGGGCTGGCACGCGGCACGCGGAGGAGGGGACTGAATACTGCCAACGGGAGCTCGGTGCCGGCCGCCGGCCTCAGTTTCCCCATTCGAGGAGCGTCCGCCCCGCCCCCGGAGCGAGCGGGGGCTGTGGGGACCGCGGCTTCCGCCGGCCTGGCCACGTCCTGGGCCGCCCACCGGAAGCTCCCGGCTGGTGGCGGGGAGGTCGTGGCGACGCGGAGGTTGGTTGCCTTCCCCACCCAGCCCGGGACCGCGGGGTGGCTCCGGCCCCGCCAGCCGCGCACGCCCCAGCTTGCGCTCGCACGGGCGGGGCTCCCCAAGTGCCGGCCTCGCCGCGCCGGACCCTGGTACCCGCGCTGCCAAGCCGGTCCCCAACTCACGGTCCCGGCCCTTCCTGCGGGCGCCTGGGGTACCCCTGGGGCCCGTTCGTCCTGAAACAGACACGGGCTGGTGTTTCTGCAGAGCTCTGCGCGCATCTGAAATTGTGACTGTGGTGAAACGACAGTCACCTGCCCTGGGGGGCGTATGGGCAGGGCTGGGGGCGACAGACTGGCCACCGGCATCGCGGAGCAGGGCCGCAGGGGCTGGGTCGGGGACGGCGGGACGCGATGGGATCGAAAGCCCCGCGCCCGAGGGTGGCCACTGAAACTTGCCAAGGAAAGCGGAGTCTGGGCCCAGCGCGCCCCAGGACCAATGGGGAAGATTGGGGCACGTGACGCTGGGGACTCCGCGTGCGCGAATCTCCGTGGGTGGATCCACGGAGAAGAATCGATGGAGGTTCAAGGTGGTAGGGAAAGTGGGCAAGGAGACCCACGGAGAGCAGCCAGAGACGCAGGAAGGACTCCATCCAAAGGGGTGCGGGAAGCCAGGAAGGAAAGGATTCCGGAAGGAAGGGCCAGAGCAGTCGGTAATCTTGGGGAAATGGTTTCCAGGAGACTCAAGCACCTGTGTAGACAGTCTTTTCTAGAAGGTCTGCCGAGAGGGGAGAAAAAATAGTTGTGAGAGGAGGATTTGGAATGAAGGTTAACAATTTTAAAGCACATGTGATTAGAGCAAAGCTCTGGGCTCGGGCATGCCCTGGAAGGTAGCTGAACAGAGGACCTTGTGCTTGCTAACCTCTATTAACCTGTGCTTATTAACCCGAGTCACTGATTTACCTCTCCCCGTTCGCTCATCTGTAAGATGAGGATAATGGTGATAATATGTGCCTCTTGGGGGGGGGGGGCATGTAGAAATTAAATGAGATGGTGTATGTAAAATACTTAACAGTGCTAAAAAGTAATGCCTTTATTTTTTTTTTTAACTTATTAGAGCAGCTCGGGCATATTTTGATGCTGTTGGGATGGAGCATCTAGAGGGAGTGGATGACAACTGGCCTGTCAGAGGGGACAGAAAGGGATGGAAGCTGCATGGAGAGATAAGGCTTGGGTTCCTCTTCTATCCCAAACCAAGGGAAGGAGGGGCAGGTGGGAATGGAGGAAGTTTGCATGTTGGGGCATGCAGTTAAATGTCTGATAATTTGAACTAGAGTGGTGGGCTGAGAGTGCTGGGCAGGCTCAGGTGAGGGTGGAAGTCCTGATCTACACTGCGGCCATAGGACACAGTGACTTCTTTGCCAACAGCCCCTGGAAGCCCAGGAAAGGTGGGCAGTTGGGTTTATTGAGGGCAGGATGACAACATCCAACCTGCCTTGCCCACTTGGGAGGCTCAGATTAAGTTGACAGATGTAAAAATACTCTGTGTAATTTACCATTTTCATCTTCTTCCCCGATTTTGAGGAGTCAAGGGGCTATGGCCATAATATGAGTAAAATGTCAAAGCCTTCTGAGCACGTCACTTGGACCATGAACTGTGTTCTACTCTCACCCACCATCTCATTCACTCATCATGAACAGTTGGGTGAAGCGGTATCACTATCCCCATTTTTATAGATGCAGAAACTAAGGTTCAGGGAAGTAAAGCCCTTGTGTAAGGACTCTTAGCTAGTAAGTGGTAGATCCAGGATCCCAACTCAGGTCTGTCTGACCTCAAAGCCCCCGATTGGAAATCACTTTGAATATGTGCAGAACCCCAGTGGCAACTCAGTGGAATAGACAGATGTGCAAGGGTCATCTTTTCCATTGATCATCAAGGGGAGCTCGGCTTGGAGGCTCAACCCAGCTGCCTTGCTTATGACTCTTCTGTGGCTGAAGAACTCAGACCCTGGAGACCCATAGCCCTGGTGCGAATCCCACTCCACCACTAGAGACTCTGTGACTCCAGACCAAGCATCTTGCTTCTCTGAACCTGTGTGTGACTGCAGAGGCATTCCCAGCAGGTTGTTGTATGGATTGGAAGGGAGCAGACAGTAGACGCCAGGAGCACGGTTCCCACGGTCCACTTTTCCTGCAAATATGTCTACATTGGCTACTGAGCCCCCACTCCCTAAGATCTTTATTTGTTTAGTGCTTTCTTCTCAGAGCAGGGAAGTGGTGGCGCCTGACCCGAGCATGTAGCCACCTATGACTTCCTGAGTGGGGCTGTGGGGAGAGAGCCCAGCGAGTCTGAGGTCCTAAGGCCTTGGACTTCAAAGAAGGGGCGGGCTTTGTTTGTCACTGTTGTGACTGGTGCAACATGCCACCAGCAGGGTTGGGCTGTCAGAAGAATTTCTGCTCCCTCTTCTAGGCTTAGTCACAGAGTTGCCGAATCCTAAAGCCCAGAGACAGACCACCAGTTGAAACTTGCTTTTTTTTTTTTTTTTTTAAACAGGTGGGGTAACCAAGACCTACAGTGAGAAAGTGACTTTTCCCTGAGGTCACCCAGGTAAAAGTGACAGGGCAGAGCTAAAGGACCTTGAACCTGAATTTGGGACCAGCCTCCAGGACCCTGGGGATTTCCACCAGAAGGTGAGCATCCCACTGAGAATTTTACACTGCTCAGAGGTCCCAGGGGACAAGACAAGTGGCCAGCTGTGGCTTCTACCGATATGCCCCAGGGAGGAGGCAGAGGAAGCCAGCAGCAGCCTGCGGTTCTCAGGGGAACTCTGGCTCCTGAAAGTCTGTGACCTGCTCCTTTTTCTCTGACTCGTTCTCTTGCTCTTTCTCACTCTAAAAAATGACTGGACACTCCTGAAGCCTTTGGTCACCATGCAGGGGATTTTTCTCACCACGAAGGGTAATTCCTGCTCCATCCCTGCTGTGACTCAGCTGTGACGTTGAACTACACACAGCCAGAGAGGAAAAGATCAAATCACCAGAGACTCTGCTCACCAGAGAGGTGGCCCAGGCCAGAACCCTCCTCTCCTCTCCCCACGGACTCCACAGGGCTGCCTTCTGGCCTGGAGCAGCTTGCACGGCCCCCAAGATGGCCTCCAACTCGGCCAGCAGCCCCCACCAGGCCCCTGATGAGAATGAGTTTCCCTTCGGGTGCCCTCGCACTGTCTGCCAGGACCCACCAGAACCCAGGGCCCTCTGCTGCACAGCCTGTCTCTCTGAGAACCTGAGGTGAGGGGACGAGAAACAGGGGGTGGGCAGGACGAAGGTGTTGGGGAGGGACCCCTGATGGAAGGGAGGCTGAGAGGAGCCAGGGACGTGGGACAAGTGACTGTACCTCTCTGGGCCTCAGGGTCCACACCCTTTTCTCCTTGATGCTGCCCCTGTGGCTGTGGGTAGAAGGAGAAGTAGCCACAGAAAGATTTCAGCCCCACAGTGTCCACACTCCAGACCCACCTCTGCACTCACTGTGTGGCCCGGGGCAAACTGCCGGTGTCTCTGAGCCCCAACTTTCTTGTCTGTAAAGCAGTTTTCTGCCTTGCAGAATTGTTACAAGACCTAATGAACAATACTCAAAAAAAGCTCTTCTAATATTGAGTATTCAGCTCCTTGGTGAATGGCAAATGGTTCAATAAATATATCTCAGTACTTGGCTGGAAACCCTTTAAAGGGGACAAAGATAAGATAAAAATACGTATCTATGTAGACATTTATATTTAAAATTTGAACAACTCAGAAGTGTATGACTTCAGTGAAACATCAGCATCTTGCCTTAAGCAACTGTTATGCACCTGCTGTATGTCAAGTACTCTTTCCTTATGTCCTCAGGACAACCTCGAGGGGTGAGTACTATTATAATTCTGTTTTACAAGTGAGGACCCTGAAGTCTTGTAGAGAGATGAGGTCAGCTTGCCCCAGGTCAGTTTCCTGGCATAAATGTGCTCTCTCGAGAAGCCATATACTGTGGCCATGACCTTTTCTTTGGGGCTTTTCAGCTTAAGGTGGGAAACCTGAATCAAGCTGAATGAAAATTTCAAATGTGACAGAGAAGAGGGAGGCAGGAGGTGTGGGAAGGGGGCAGAAGGTCCCGAGAATGGAAAGGGCAGGTGGGGGAGGGAAAGGCACAAAGCCCCTGAGCACAAAGAGGCTTCTGTCCTGCTCAGAACTCATTCCACCCTTGGCCCATCCACAGGCCTCCAAGGCCTCAATTTTCTCACCTGTAAAATGGGTTAAGTCAGTAAAAATCACCTGGGGACTTCATAAAGACACAGGTGCCCATGTGTAACCCAAGTCAGAATCGGACACCCTGTCCTAACTCCATGCTAGATGATAACTGAGACCCCCTTCTTGTTCTAATAGGCCATGATCATCTGTAATCACCAGATATAAGAAACCAAAACGCAATAGAAGGTGCTGAGAAGAGTGACTTAATTACATGTCCTCAGTCCCTGTCTGAATTCCCAGAGCCAGTTATATTTTGGAATTCAGAATTTTTTCACATTTTAGAAAAGCAAGTCAGCATATTATGTAATTCTTCCAGCAGGGATAGGGGGATTACCCTGTAATCAAGCACTTTAATGTTTCTACAGTGAAACATACAAGTAGTCACATCAAGTGGGACCAGCAAGGGTCAGTTCAGGTCAGGTTTGGCTGCCAAGGAATTTTCCCACAAACCCACAGAAAAACATGGATGCCCCAGGCTTTGGAGGTTTGAGAATGGCGGCTCCAGGATTCTGGACCTGTGTGACCGCTGCTGTCAGCCACCATGCTGGGCAAGGCCTGGGCTTTTAGAGCTGCCAGCGGAGTGGGTGGTGCAGGGAGTGGACGCCACACTCAGGGCATTTGCTCATGTCTCCCCAGAAACAGCCCAGATGGGATCTGTCCCAAATGCAGAGGGGACAACCTCCAATCTGAAAGCCCAAGGAGCCTTCTGACTCAGGAGAAGGTATGTTGGCACAGCCAGGAAAGAGCATCTGTCTGTTCTCTTGATTTGTTCAGGTTGAGGCCAGCTGCCCAGATATCCCCTGACAGGTGCACCCTCTTTTACCTTGAGTCTGGACTGAATTCACTTTATGAGCAGCGAGGAGATTGGCGTTCACCGTGGGGAAGCGTCTTCCCCAGAGCCACCTGGCTGGTCTGTGATAGAGTTAGGCTGAGAACCACGGTCTAGACCAGCCGTCCACAAATTGTGGCTCCGGTGCCAAATCCGGCCACCACCTGTTTTTGTACAGCTCAAAAGCAGAGAATGATTTTTATATTTTTAGGTGGGTGAAAAAAAAAATCAGAAGAAGAATAGTATTGGGGGATCCATGAAAAGGACATGAAATTCAAACCACTGTGTCCATAAAGTTTTATTGTCCATAAATAAAGTCACACCCACCCATTTACATATTACCTGTGGCTGCTTTCTCCTTGCAATGGCAGAGTACTTTCCACGAGACTTCAAAGCCCAAAATACTTACTCTGAGGTTCTAATGGAATAAATTAGCCAGCCTCCTGATGCAGGGATAGACCGTTATCAGCCCCCTCTTAGGCTCTGCCAAGCTGTGCATCTAGAAGTAAGAGACACCTTTAAAATGTGAGGGGCGAGGAGATGTTCTCAGACACCACCATCTAGAACTCTGCCCCTGCAAACTAGTAGAACTCTCCTGGGTACCTGCACAGCCCAGAAGTTTCCACATCCCATCCACTGGTTTATGAAAAAAATTTTTTAAAATAAGCATAGTGGGCTGAGGTTGTAGCTCAGTTGGTAGAGCACTTGCCTAGCACATGTGAGGCACTGGGTTTTATCCTCAGCACCACATAAAAATTAAAAAAAAAAAAAGGTATTGTGCCCATCTGCTATAAAAATATTTTTTAAAAAAAAATAAGCATAGTGAATTTTTATAAAGCTAAATTATCTCCATTTATAGAATCAACACTACTCTGAGACTGTGTCCTTCCTGGACATGTCTTTGTATAAACAAAATTCAATAGTAGATGATAGTTTTTGGTAAAACCTTTACCAGGTACAATAAAAAGATAGCAATCTTTATGTTAATGTAGTCTCCCAAGTAAAGCAACAAAACTCTCGTGGGCCTGTGAATGCAAACAGGTAGGAATCACTGCTCAAAATCCAACCCCCTCATTTATTTGTGAGACCCGAGGCCCACTGGGGAGTCTCAGTGGCCATCCTCACTGCCCCTCTGTGGGACAGACGTCTGGCTGCTTTTAGACAAAGCTCCCTTCTGTGGAGATCAGGAGGCTGGCATTTGAAGATGGTTTTGGATCATTCACTGCATGGCTGGAGGCAATTCCCAGGCGCTGTTTCTTCCTCTGTAAAGTGAAGATGTCAGGTTGGTTCTGCGGGGCCTTTGCAGTATCTGTGATGTCCAGGCTATGGGTCAGCAGCTGCCTGGGAGCTTTTCTTTGCATTTGCTGAGCCAAAGGCTGGTGCGTCTCCCTTCTCTGTGCTGGTTGGTTCCTGATGTTCAGAAAGTTCAGGGGAGATTCCTGCCCTACCGCGCTCTGGCTTGGAGGGCTTTCCCGAACCTTCCTCAGCAGCCCTCCTGGGGCAGGATCAGGTACACTTTCTTGGGCCGTGTAGGAAGGATTAATTTGAACCACTGACCCATGGGAGAACTTCTTGAGCCTCCCGTTTGGCTGTCGTGCTGGAGAGAGGCTTACACTCTGGGGACTCCGCGGGCCCTGTACAACCCAGTATGCAACTTGCTGCCTTGAACTAAATGGCGCGACGTTTGGGGTGGAGCGACAGGTGTTCCAACAGGCTCTGGGCATAGGGGCGAAGGCCTGTTAGATGCAGGCAGACCCCCCTCCCTTCTGGCTTCCCCACCCAGCACAGTCATCTCTGCCCTGCTGAGAAGGAGCTGGTGGGGCTGAGTCAGTGGGCTAATCACCTGCACAAAGCCACAGAGTGGAAAGACGAGGGACTCCTCTGGCTCCTGCCCCTGATGGGAATTTGGGGGGACTTTTGACCAAGGGAAAGCAGGTGGTTATCAGTGGATACTTTGCATCTGTGGTGATGCCTAAGTTGGACTGTGTATCTGGGGGAAGCCAAAAAGTGGAGACAGGGTAGAGAGACTGGGCTGGAGACCAGGGGAGCGAGGCCCAAAGGTGCCCACCCCTGCAAACACGCCGTCCGCTTATCAGCTTGTCTGCATCCTCTGACTTATTAGATTAATACCTCCCTCAGAGGGGCCCGGAGTCCTGCACCGGCACCTGGTGTAAGTCACACGTATTAGAGGGTTAACGTGACCTGGTTAGAGGCTTGGTTCTTGCCTGGAGTCATCTATCTGAAGAAATAACAGTGAAGGATGAACCAGTGAGTGGAAAAGAACTTTGTGTGCCAAACCCCCACAGTGGGAGTGTTTCTCTCGCTCCCTTCCCTCTCTGACCCATTCACGAAGGTCTAAAGCAAGCTGGCATCTGATGCCAGGGGCTCGCAATAGTGCCTAACTTTTTCTAGAGTCTGAAGATGGTAGGCATTTGTGCCGTCTAGTTCAATGTCCACCCCGTGCTGGACCCCTGCCGTGAGGCTTCATGTCCTTCCAAAGACAGGGAGCTCGTGACTCTGTGAAACCTTTGTCCACGCTGGGGGACTCTGACAACTGCAGTGATTTTTTTCTTTACTTATGCTGAGCTAAAATCTGTCTCCTGTGAGGGCCACAAAAGGCAAGTCAGCCTCCTGTCCCCAGGGCCCTTCCTGATCTGGGGTAGACACATACCACATCCCTGTTGCACCTGTATGCCTCTGGGGCAAATGTCCTCCATCTGTGTCCCCTGAAGTGTGATGCCTGGACATGAACCCCTGACAGTTTACATCTGTAAGCTCACTGACCGACGGGCATCCTGTGTGGTGGGCGGTGGTGGTGTCCCTACTTTACCGATAGGTAATATATCAAGGCCCAGGGAGGAAGAGATTTGGGCATCTGGACCAACATCACAAAGCAAGAGGGAGGCAAAGCCAGACTCCAACTCGTGCTCCCGCCTCCTACCCTGGAGGCATCTTCTCTATGCGGTCTCCAAATGGGGGCTGACCCATACCCCCAAAATGTGTTGTGCGTGCGTCAGCCTTAAGTGCTAGATCCCACCGAGTGCTGTGGAGGACAGGATTGACTAGGGCCACCTTCAACCAGGAGAATCAGGCAGGGCTTCCTAGAGCTGAGGACAGCAGAGAGGGAACTGGCCCAGTTATAGAGGAAGGGCAGGAACGGGCAGCATCAGACAGCCAAGTCCCCCTGGAGCTAGGGTGTCTCCCGGTCAGCACCAGCTGAGGCTGAGCAGAAACACACACACACACACACACACACACCCAGCCCCGGGCCTCCAGATCCTCGGCCAGTCTCTGTGCCCAGTCTAGTATGGTGGGCAGCACCTGGCACATGCAGAGCCTCCTTGTTCCACACAGTGGCTGCCAGAGGTGGCCCTTCAGCTCCTGGCACCCTCCTAACACATTCTTTGGGGGTTCCCAGGTCCCTGAGTGTGGGCCTCCCACGGGGACCTTCTGTGACCCGATCACAAAGGGCCCGGGTAGCCAGGCTGGTGGGGAATACCCACACCCAGAGGTCCCTCAGACACAGAGGGCACGTGCTCCCCAGGGGCTGGCATGCTGTTTTCTCTCTTTCTGTTTCCTCCTCAGAGGAAATTCCTCTGCCAACTTTATTTTGAGCAATTTGCAAGCAGCGAGGCCATTCACATAGGGTCCACTTGTGGCTCCAGGCGTACTCTGGGGTTGGCCTGGGACTGATCCCCTGTTATTCCTCTGCAACCTTCTGTGCCACTGGTCCCCGCCTTCAGGTGAGGTGAAGGCTCCGTGATGGGGAGAAAGGACCCTGGACGTGGCCCTCAGGCTCTGGGCTGTACCTCACCTGGCCCTGTTGCCTCCTGTGAGTCCCTGACTCCCGCCCCCATCCTCCTCAGAGCCCTGTCCCTCTCAGAGTGCTTAGGCCCCCAGAGCTACACAGCTCTGGGAGAGCAGCACAGCCTCGCCAAGGCTTGGAACTGGGGGAGAGAAAACCCAGACTCAGCTGGCGGCTCAGCCCAGTCTCAGTCTACGTGAGGCAGCAGCTCATCCAGCCCCGCCTGCCGCCAAGGACGGTGCCGGGACCCACGAGGCAGCATGCAGAAATGCCTCGGTCCTCTGTCATTGCAGGACGTTCTGGGTACGCACACATCTAGGGACGTTCTTACCCATCTGAAGAAATCTGATAGAGTTTCATAGAATTAGTTGTCACAGCTTGCGTCGTGGGGGTTAAAAGAGATGCATGTGCTACTGGGTAGAGGCCGGTCATCTGCAGGAAGAATGTTAATACCAGTCATGCTACTGCGAATGGCTCACATTTATTGAACGTGGTATCAGGAGAAAAATGTGCCAGGGATGTCCGCATCATAATCCCTGAACCTGTCGATGGTGCTCGTGGCTGTTCTCTACTAGGGCCGCCTTAACTAAGCACCAAGACGGGGTGGGCAGACCCTGGGCATTTGTTCTCTGAGTTCTGGAGGCTGTGAGGTTCCAGACAAGGTGCTGGCGGGGCTGGATTCCTCCGTGGCCCCTCTCTGGTTTGTAGGTGGCCATCTTTACTTGGTCTTCTGCGTCTAAATGTCTCCTTCTTGTAAGGGTACGAGTCCGATGACTGCACCCATAATGAACTCATTTTAGCCTGTGGCCCTGTCTCCACTGTCTGACATGCTGGGGGGGCTAGAACCCCAACATGTGAATGGCGGGGGCCCCTCAGCTCATGGCAGTGGCAAAAGAAGGCTGTGGCTGTGATTAGATGCAGGATTCGAGGTAGGGCAATTACCCCGGGCTCCCTGCGTGATCACAGGGGTCTTCCCAAGAGGGCGATGAAAGTCAGCAAGCCATACTGTGCACCGGCTGTGAAGGTGAAGGAGGGGACCCCAAGCTACGGCTTGAAGCTATGGCAGCTGCTAGAAGCTAAAAAAAAAGAAGAAAATAGATTCCCCACCACCATATCCAGAGGAAACGCAGTCCTGCCATCACCTCAGTGTTAGGACTTCTGGCCTCCAGAACTGTAAGATAATAAATTTGTGTTGTTTTAAACCATTAAACACTCCCAGAATTATTTTGCAAGAAATAACTGATGCTAGCACACATATGTAGTGTCTCATTTAATCTTCACAATGACTCTAAAGGCGGGCACTGTCATCCCCATGTGACAGATGGGGAAACTAAGACAGAGAAGTTAATGACTCTCCCAGGGCCACCTGGCTAGCATGTGAAGTGACAGAAAGTTTGTGTGCTGCAAACCCCAATCCACACCCCTAAGCCCTTACTCTCTGAGGAGGGAGTGATGGCTGATGAGACAGGGCAGCCTGGCTAATCTCCGAGGCCCCTCGAGTCACCCTGCCCCTCCTCTTCCTCCAGGATTCGACTGTTCACAGCCCACACCTGTACACACACGTCATAGTGCCACCCTGATGTCTGCTTGGCGTTTTACCCCAAGCTGGCTTCCCTGTTCATCCACACCATAAGGGCTCTGCCACAGAAGGACACACCTCACTCAGGGGACGCTTCAGATTCCACTGCTAGCATGGCCACTGTCACCTTCTTACCCCTCTGATGACTCACTCCAAGCTTCAACCTTAGAACTGCAGAGGCTTTGAATCATGGACGCGTGGGACTCGCAGACCCCGAGATCCCCCAGGTCGTTTGCCCAGCTCCCGGGCCCCTCGGCATCAGGCTCCTGCTTCCCACCTGTCATCAAAGGGACCTGTGAGGAGAGGGGGGCTCTGTTGCCCCTGACTCCCCAGAGCCAGTGTCTCCCTGCCAAGGCTGCCCTCTGCCCGTCTCCCAAGAAGCATCTGTTTTCTTTCTTTGTTTTTGGCTGGGAACAACTTGTCCCTGAAGCCCAGGACGGTGGGGCAGGGTGGGCCCCGACTGGTGGTGCATGAGTCCCAGACCAGCTGCTCATGACGCCCACGGCCCTCTGCTTATTTTCCTCGTGCAGAGGGATGACTAGTGTCCTCCTCTGTTCTTCCAGATCCCCTTTCACTGTGCCCCACAAACTCGTTCCTTCGAATCAAAATAATAAAGCTGTTGAAAAGTTGAGCTATTATTTACATGCAGTCAGATTTACTTGTTTTAAGTATACAGTTTGATGAATCCTGGTTAAAGCATAACACCATCTTAACGGTAGTTCTGCCCTGGAAAAAGCTGTCCGTGTCCTTGCGCCGTCTCCTCCCAGCTTGGATCAGCAGCCCATCTAATTTCTACCACTGTAGCCTTGTTTTTTCTAGAATCCCTAAGAATGGAATCAAGGGCCGGGGGGGGGAGGGGGGCATGCACCTGTAATCCAGCCACTTGGGAGGCTGAGGCAGGAGGATCACAGGTTGGAGGCCAGCTTTGGCAACTTAGCAAGATACTGTCTCAAAAAACTGAAAGGACTCGGCAGGTAGCTCAGGGGCCGACCACCCTGGGTTCAATCCCTAATATCAGGGGAAAAAAAAAAGAGTAGAATGGTATGTCATCTTTTGTGTGACTTCTTTCATTTAGCGTAATGTTTCAGGGTTCGCCCATGTCGTCTCCTGTTACTATTTAATTCCACCTGGTGGATGAGCGGTGTTCTGTAGTATGGATGCACATTTTATTTATCTGTTCACCACTTGGTTACATAGATTGCTCACAGTTTAGGGCTGTTCTGAGCAGAGCTATCAAGAACATTCTTGGGCTGGACATAAGTTATCTTAGAAGGATGGTTCAGCCTGATAAGATGCCTCCACGGTGTCTGAACCCAGCAGCACGAGAAAATTCTCCTGCTTCCTTTCCTCGCCAAGACTCGATCTCGCCACAGCTTAATTTCATCTGCTCTAGCAGGTGGGGAGTGGCATTTCACTGTGGTTATAATTCGCCTTCTCTGATGACTGGTGACACAGAGTGTCTTTTCACGGGCTGATTCGTCATTCATACGTCTTCTTTGGTGAAGTAGCCATTGAGTATTTTGCCCCCAGACCAGTGGGGGCGACCACACAGTGATGAGCACAGAGCCGTCCGTGTGCAAGGGGTCCTGGTGCTGCTGAAGATGACAGCAGGGGCCCTGGTCCTGTTTTGAAGGAAGGTCATAAAAGGGCTGCGGCTCAGAGGGTGGAAAGGAGTTGTCCAGGCAGAAGGAACAGCATGTGCAAAGTCATGTGCCCAGCCCACCTCCTGCCCTGATGGAGCCTGGTGCTGTACTGAGAGCCCTAAGGGTGACCACAGGGATCCCCATAAAATGTCCTCGGTGACACCATTATTATTTCCAGGTTCACCCTGAGGTGGCTAAGGCTGGAGTCGGGTGTCCCTTTGCAGCTATCGGCTGTTCCTTCAAGGTAAGCATCTGCGTGTGTCCACTGTGGTCGTGTCCTCTGGGTCTTTCTTCTTGAACCCCTCTGACATTTTCCTATAACATCAAGCTGCTCCTCTGGATGTCCCTTACACCAGTGACTTTCCAAATGACAGGTCTCTCTGTTAAGTCATCATAGTGCTCAGGGAAGTTCTTCTTAATGTCTCACCTAAGCCTTGCTGCAGGTCATGAAAGTGACCCCCACGCCTCTCTCCATGGTCCTGACTTGGGATTGTGTGGCAGGGAAGGATGGCTCTGTAGAGGCTGGGAGGCATGTGGTTCACCATGGGCACATCTGGTGCCGGGTCCTCCTGAATCCCTCCCACGGCACAGAGAGCCACTCCCCTGGGCTGGGGAAATGGGTCTGACTTCCTGGGTGGCCTTTGATGCCAGGACCCTCCTGGCCCATCCGCCCCTCTCCAGTGATGGCCTCTGCTGTTCTGCAGGGGAGCCCGCAGGCCGTGCAGGAGCACGAGGCCTCCTCCTACGCCAGCCACCTGAGCCTGCTGCTGGGGTTCATGAAGCACTGCAAGGCCCAGCTGGGCCCTGGCCTGGGCTCTGGGCCCATGGCCCTGGAGCAGAACCTGTCAGACCTGCAGCTGCAGGCGGCCGTGGAGGTGGCGGGGGACCTGGAGGTGGACTGCTACCGCGCCCCCTGCTCCGAGAGCCAGGAGGAGCTGGCCCTGCAGCACTTCCTGAAGGAGAAGCTGCTGGCCGAGCTGGAGGAGAAGCTGCGTGTGTTCGAGAACATCGTGGCCGTCCTCAACAAGGAGGTGGAGGCCTCCCACCTGGCCCTGGCCGCCTCCCTCCACCAGAGCCAGCTGGACCGTGAGCACATCCTGAGCCTGGAGCAGAGGGTGAGCGTGAGAGGCCCTCAGGGTCAGCTCAGGGAGGCCCCTGCCACCCGTCACCAGAGCACCAGGCCGGCCTCCCCCTAACATTCACAGAGCAGAGGCGCCCGTCTCCTGGGCCCCAGGACCTTCCAGGCAGAGCCCGGGGTCAGAAGCCCCAGTCAAGGTCAACCCCGACCCCATCCAGTGCTTCAGTTCCTTTGCCGAGCTGCTCCTGAGATAGGGCGCTCCCTCCCGCTCCGGGCAGCTCATTCTGTTGCTGGACACTTTTCACTATTAGAAAGTTCTTTCTTCTACTAAGCTCATGTCTGTCTGTCTCCCCTGCACTGTTCCTAGCCCTGGCCCCCAGGGTCCACAAAACAAGTTCAGGTTCAAGTCCCTTCAGAGATGGATAGTCAGTGACTACGTCCTAACCAGCCTTTCCTTCCTTAGGCCAAATGCCCAGGGTCTCTCCTGTCCTTCAGAGCCTGTTGTTTCCTGTGGTCTTCATATGCATGGGCTCAGTCTCTAAAGGATCATATTTGCTTGGAGCCAATATAATGGTCCCAGGTCCCAAATATAGTGATCCCAGGTCCCAGACTGACTCCAGATAATCCACCCATCTGTCTCCTCCTTTATTCCAGAGCTTATACTTTTCCTGTCATATCCAGTCACTATGCTAATGTTGCTTTTTATTTTGTAGCAACACTACATCATTGTCTCATACAGAAGGAGGCCTGGATTTTAGTTTTGGCTCCACTACTAACTTACAGAGTAGCTCTAAGCAAGTCACTTTCTCAGAACCTCAGCTTCCGCATCAGTAAAATTAGGGGTTAAATTTTCCTTAAGGGCTCTCACTTCAGTTCCTGGCTCCCTCACCTGAGGATAGTTTTGTTCTTTCAGATTTCGTTGGGAAATCCCACTAGCAAGGCTGGGCACTGCTTAGAGTGGCCAAACAAAGCCTTTATTTATGAAACTTGCCGCAGGGAAAAGGTACATCTCCTGAGGACCTTGTCTTCTCCCCAGCAAACTTCCTGGCTGTCCTTTTACAGGCTAGCCCCCTGCCAAATAGGAACACGGATGAAGTGAGCCTAGGCCCAGCTGGTCGGAAAGGCAGGCCATCAGGCCTCCCAGACCATGGTCAGAGCCTTGTGAGAAAGTGGAGGAGAGGCCAGCTGAGCGAGGGCCAGGGGCGAGGGCCTCCCCAGGAGGGGCCAGGGGAGCTGCTTCCTGATGGATGACTAGGAGTCGGCCCCTCGCAAAGGAAGGGAAAGGGACTCCTGGCAGGAGACGTGCCAATGCAGATGTGTGTGCCCCGGGGGATGGGGAGCAGGACAGCAGGTCAGGGGCATGTCCGCTCCACATCCCGCCATCCCCACCTCGTCCCCATGCCGGGCTCCGGTGTCCCTGCCTGACTGGGCTTCCTGCAGGTGGTGGAGCTGCAGCAGACCCTGGCCCAGAAAGACCAGGCTCTGGGCAAGCTGGAGCAGAGCCTGCGCCTCATGGAGGAGGCCTCCTACGACGGCACCTTCCTGTGGAAGATCACCAACGTCGCCAGGCGGTGCCATGAGTCCGCGTGTGGCAGGACCATCAGCCTCTTCTCCCCAGGTAACAGGGCACAGTGACCAGGTGGGCAGGAGCCAGTGCTGAGACAGTCCGCGGGGCCCGTTAGGCCAGGGCCTAGGATCATGCTGAGACCGGGGACAGTGGGCATGCTGTGCCCTGACCTCTGGCCCTCAGCCACACACAGCAGTCAGTGCGTTCTGAAAATAGGAATAAAAATCGTTAACCCAGAGGCTCTCTGTGTGAAAGAAGGTGCAACGTGAGCCGCAGTCCGTGCAAATAAGGGGGATACTGTGGGACCCACCCACGGAGAGCCCCGGTCTGCAGTTAGACAAGGAGGGAACTGGGTCAGACCCGCTCACGCTGGTGTCCGGTTGGTCTGACTGTGGGCAGCTCATGCATGTCCTGTGCATATAACGCTCCCATTCCTGTATACGTGGCTTCGGCCCCATCTGTACTGCACCGTGTGCTGGGGCCTCCTGGGTCACCACTCAGCGCCTCCGTCACCTGGTGCCCGTTTCCTCGACATCATTCTGTAGTTGAACAAACTGAAGCCCAAGAAGGCTAGATCCCACCAAGGCTGCACAGAAGCCAGGTGTGGAGCATGTGCTTCCCCCTCCCCCCGCCCGCCATGTCACTCCTGTGTGTCCAAGTGAACCGGGAGGGGCCAAGAAGGAGGAGGAGTCCCACCGGTCACCTGTGAAGCTGCTTCCCTCAGGAGACTGGGACAATGGCAAGGCAGCAGAGGGCTACACCCCAGAGCAGGACCAGGTCCCAAAGCCGTTTCTTCTGCAGGGTGGACCTCTTCATGGGGTGGCCTCACATCCTGCCCCCATGTGAGGCTAGACCTTTCCTCCTCCATCTTTCCACAGAGGGGACAAGCCAGCCTGCCTCTGGCTTCCTGCTCCACCAACACCCGGTGATGAGTCAGACCGTCAGCCTGTCCCTCCTCCACCACTTCCTGCCTGCCCCACACCCTGCCTCTGTCCAGGGAGGTGCCACCAGAGCTGCCAGCTGTGGGAACTGGCTCCGATGGGATGGCCTTTAGAGCTGCCCAGGGCGAGAGCCCAGCCATTGGCCTAGGACAGCAGAAGGGACCAGTGTTGGGAGGTGGGGTCCTGCTCTGCCCCCAGCCCGGTAGCCACGGCAGCCATTCTCCTCCGCGGGCTGGTCTCCAGGATCACATGCAGGCTGGTGAGAGCAGGGTTCTCCAAGAGGGTCCTAGAGCCAGAGCTTGTTCTCTGGTATCCCTGGAGAGGTTTTCAGAGTGCAGATCCTCCGTCCTCACCAACACCACAGAGCCAGAGCTCAGGGCGGCCCTGCGTCTGTGATACAGAAGGCCAGCCGACAGCCATTAGGCTGCCCGACCTCGGGGAGCCCATCCCTCTTTGACTCGCTCATTGAGAAGGCGGCCAGGCTCCCACGGAGCTTGCCTGGTTCTGAGCTGCTGACCCTGGGCGCACCTAACTGCAGTGCCTGGGTCTCCTCATCTCCACCTCCGAGCTCTGCTGACCCTTCCTCTGCCTTGCAGCCTTCTACACTGCCAAGTATGGCTACAAGCTGTGCCTGCGGCTGTACCTGAATGGGGACGGCACTGGGAAGAGGACCCACCTGTCACTCTTCATCGTGATCATGAGGGGGGAGTACGATGCTCTGCTGTCCTGGCCTTTCCGGAACAAGGTATGGGCCTGGGCAAATGTGGGGGGAAGGGCAGACGACCTGTTTAGCCATGAACTGGCCGAGTGACCTGGGCACGTCCCCACCCCCTGTGTTTCCAGTTCCCCCTATTTTAAAACAAGAAGCTGAGTTTGGATCTAGTCAAGGCTCCCTCCAGCCCCTGAGCCCAGCAGCTAAAATGTCCAGAACATGGAGTTCCCGAAGGGCAGGCGTGTGCAAGTGGAATTCACAGGGTGGCCTGATAAGGAAAACGTCCAGGAGGAGGTGCTCTGAGGCTAGGACGGAGTTAAGATGACCAAAATCCAGAACACTGACACCACCACATGCAGGGGAGCCCATGCCGTGCTGGTGGGAATGCAGAATGGCGCGGCCACTTTGGAAGACAGTATGATAGTTTCTTAAAAAGTTAGCATGCTCTTGCCCCACGATCCCCCAGTCATGCTCCTCGGTGTCTGCCCAGAGGAGGTGAAAACATGTCCTGGACGTTCATAGCACCTTTATACCTAACTGCTGACACTTAGAAACAAGCAGGGCATCCTTCAGCGGGAGAACGGGCCAGCTGTGCCTATCCATACAATAAAGCATTGCTCCGTGTGCATGCGCTGTCCAGCCACGGAAGGACGTGGAAGCCTAAGTGCATGTTGCTATTCAAAGAAGCCAGTCTTGAAAAGCCAGTCGTACTGTCTGATCCCCACTGTGGATCATGAAGACAGGAAAAAAGATCTGTGGTTTCTGGTCAGTAGGGGAGAAAAAGGAAGAAAGAGATGGAGCCCAGAGGATTTTTGAGGCCCACAAAACTATTCCATATGATACTGTGATGATGGACACACGTCCTCTACATTCTCAAAACCCACAGAATGCACCACACCAAGAGTAAACCCTAATGTGAACCACGGGCTCTGGTGGCCAACAGGTGCTCGAACACGTTCATCTTTGGTAGCGGGTGCACCTCTCTGGGGCAGGGTCTTGATAGTGGGAGAGGTGCCGGTACGGTGCTGGGGATGAAAAATCTCTGCACTTTCCACTCAGTTTTGCTGGGAACTTAAAACTGCTCTAAATAATAGTCTATTAAAAATGTTTAGGGCTGGGATTGTGGCTCAGCGATAGAGCGCTCGCCTAGCACGGGCGGGACCTGGGTTCGATCCTCAGCACCAAATAAAAATAAAGGCATTGTGTTGTGTCCATCTACACCTAAAAAATAAATTTTAAAAAAATGTTTAAAGGAGAGTCAGGAGAGGCTGGGTATCCCGGCAAGTGAACAGCAGCATCTAGTGAGGGGAGGTGTCAAGGCTGCAGAGCTCAGCTGGGGTGGGGAGCAGCCAGGTGGGTCAGTAGGCAGTGGTTCCCAAAGCTACTGCGGACGCTTTTTAAAAACACCAGCACTGAGACTCGCTCCAGCAAGTGGTAAGTGCTGAGCATCAGGACGGTTAACCCGCCCCAAAGGGATTCTAACCTGCAGCCAAGTTAAAGAACTACTTCAGTAGGAGAAGCAGCTTCAGTTCCCGACAAACATTTCAGGGACATGTGCCAGGGAGAGGGGTTCATCTGCTTCTTAGGAGAGCACACATCTGCTCTGTGAATACCAGAATTCAGGTCAGTGTCACCGGGCTTTGGTTGACAGCCCTGTCTGTTCCTGCCTCTCTGCTTGGACCCAGAGGTTCCAGCTGTGGTTGATGAGTCAGAAGTTTCTGAGCCAAAGGGCACATTTAGGATACTGAGTCCAGCCTCCTGCCCCACCTTCAGCCCCCAACGGCCCAGTAAACCTGACTGTGGCATTGGGACACCCTCCAGCCTGCCTGCTGGGTGGGACAGCTGATCCTAATCCTAGGACAACCCCTGAATCTGCCCAGAATACCAGGTGCTTCCGTTTATGGGGGTCATGCAGTACCCTGAGTGTGTCCTTACATGGTTTCCTTGACTCTAGTCAGACCCAGCTAAGTGTCACTGGGGCCACACAGGCAACGGGCACGGAGCCCTCCACTGCCGCAGTCTGGCTGGGCCTTGGCTGTGGCCCTCAACACTCCACCCGGGCCTCCAAGCCCCCCATCTGGGCCTCCGAGCCCCACTGCTGCCCAGGCCTGATCTCTCATCTGTCCCTGCCCTGCAGGTCACCTTCATGCTGCTGGACCAGAACAACCGTGAACATGCCATTGACGCCTTCCGGCCCGACCTGAGCTCAGCGTCCTTCCAGCGGCCTCAGAGTGAAACCAACGTGGCCAGCGGCTGCCCGCTCTTCTTCCCCCTCAACAGGCTGCATTCGCCCAAGCACGCCTACGTGAAGGACGACACCATGTTCCTCAAGTGCATCGTGGAGACCAGTGCTTAGGGCAGGGGGGCCCCTGAGGGAGGACCAGCTGAGACTGGGGGCCTGGCACCCACCACCCCGGGACACAGGGTGGGCCAAGACTGACATGATCTGTGCAGGACCGGTAGGTTCACTGTGACCGCTGTCAGGATGGCGTGACCTTGGGCTGGGCCCGTACAGGCAGAGGACTAAAGGAGGCGGGCGGGGTGCTCCCCTCCATGCAGCCCGTGCAACACTGGTAGGCCCAGGAGCGGCTCCACCCTGAATGTTGATGCACCCCGAGGGGCGCCCAGTGAGCCTGAGCAGAGAAGCTTGCAGGATAGGAGGTCTCTGCAGGGCCCCAGTGGAGAACTGGCCACACGCTGTCTCCCTGCTCAGGGCCAGAACAAGGACCAGGGGAAGTGGCAGGAGCCAATGTGGGTTCAGTCTGTCCAGACCTGGACTGAGGCCCTCGTCACCGGAGGACCACGTGAGGGAAAGGGCATCAGCCTGGAGGCTGCATTTGTGGACCTTTAATGTTTCTTAGAGCCAAGGAAGCCCCATTCCACACCTGCTGGCCCAGGGTAGCCTAGTGCCTCAGGGACCCCTGGGACATTCAGGAGCCTCCCACCCTTGGGTCCCTCCCTCACCTTCAGTGCCACCAGGCAGGCTGAGCTGGCCCACACCTCCCCCTCCCCTGGGACCTGGAAGCTTGGTTTCCCCTGTGAGCAGACACAGCCCCTGTGTCTGGTGTCTCCACCAGCCAGAGCCCCCCTTCCCTTCATCCAGATAAGACCAGGTCACTGCAGGCTCCGGGGAGCAGCCGTTGAACGTGGAGAAGGGCAGGGGGCAGAGACTGCTTTCCACTTCCCCTGCCTGGAGGCCCCCGTTGTGGGGCTTTCCAGAATCCTGTGTCCAGTTCACTATCCAAGTTATTCACTTCTCAGGTTTGACTAATCGGGACCGCTGGGCACCGGGCAGAGGTTGACCTTTTAAATATGTATAACAACCAAAGAAAGAATGTTTTTTCAAATCTCTTTGAGGATTTCATCCAGTATACAGTCGTGGTCATCCCAAGCCACACTTGAGAAGGCCGTCACTGAGCTGGAGGTGGTATGGCCAGTTTTGCGGGTGGCATCAGAGGCCACTGTGCCACAGGCACATTCCCCCTCGGCCTCAGTCTTCTCCTTTCTGTAATGGGGAGACCCTCCCCAGCCTGCCTCCCGTGGTGGGTTTTGTGATAATGCTCAAGGGAGGTGACACACAGGAGGGGCTGGAGAGAGGAGCCCCTGCAGCTTCCTGCCTGTCACAGTGGTTGGTGGCCCTTGCTTGTTTTCTCGCCTCCCAGGGGCCCTGAGACTTCCCATGCCACTTAGGGCATCAGGTCAGGCCCTGACCCCTCACCCCTGCAGCCTCCCGATGGCTTACTGGGGCTGCGATTGACTTCAATCCTCAGGGCTTCGGGTTCTCATCTGTGAAATGGGTCATTTGCCTGCCTGTTTCCCCTAGCGCAGGGTCTGGGAGATCAAAAGACCTGACAAGAACAATTTTAGGGGAGGAAAAGCGTATTTGGCGCTGTTGGTTTCAGAGGTCTCAGCTCCGTCCTCTGCCCGAGGTGACGCAGAGTATCGTGGTGGAGGAGAGCATCTCAGGACATGGCAGCAGGAAGCAGAGAGAGAGAGACTACTCTGCTCATCAGGGACAAAATATATACGCCAATGGCATGTCCCCAATGCCCCACCTCCTCCATCCACACCCCCTGCCTACAGTGGCCACCCAGTTAACCCATTCAGGTGGATTAACACACTGATTAGCTTAAGGCTCTCCTATCCCAATCCCTTCACCTCTGAATGCCTCACTGTTGTCTAACACATGAGCTTTGGGGGACCACCTCATAGCTGAGCCGAGGCACGGGCATCCGGGTCGGTAAGGTAAAAGCTTCTCTCTTGCTTGTCCTCCCTGGAGAGTTACCTGTCTGTCCCCATGCACATCTGGTGGGGGTGAGGGCAGCCTCACGGCCATCAGAGTGTTCAGTGTCCAGAGACTCCGTCCTCTCTGCTTGGACTTGGCCAGTCGCCTGCCATCTCTAGACTCCACTGTGGACGGTGGGCGGTGGCAGATGCAGGCCAGTTGCACTGACCTCGCCGGAGTCTGGGCACTGTCTGCTGGACTGAGGGAGGCTTCTTGCCACTGGGAGTGTTGGTGGGGTCTTTGCTCCGCCCAGGCCCCTGCATCTTGGGGAGCTTAGGATCTGGCCCTGCCTGCCCTCACAGGGCCACTGGTCAACATCCTCACAGCCCATGGCTCTGTTCCTGGGGTCAGGATGTGCAGATCACTTGAGACCTTATCCCCAGCCTCAGCCTGGCGTCTGGTCGAGATTGAATGCGTTGGAGTCCAGTTTTGGTGCTGGTTCTGTTACTTAGCATCCTCGGGCAAGTTATGTAACTTCTCTAGGCCTCAGTTCCTCATCTGTAAAATGGTGCTAGTAACTTCACCCTTACAGGGGTGTTGAGGAGTTGAAGTCAGGCAGTGCACGGCAAGAATTGGTAGAGGTGGCTTGGTGAGCTTTCTAAATGGCATCTACTGTTACTTCCACGGCCACTGGTACCAGTTCAACCCTTGGCCTTCAGCCCACTGATGGGAGCCAGAAATCAAGACCATAACACCCCCCCCTTCCCAATGGTCTGGCTCTGCCTCCCAATCCCTGCTGACCTCAGGCTGGTCCTTCCCCTTGCAGGGCCTTGGCCACCCGCCTAGATGTAAGAGGGTAGGAACCACAACCTCTTCACCCCAGGCCACAAGAAATGGCCCAGAGCCAGACATTCAGGAAGCAGTGACTAAGGGCTATTCCACAGGCTGGGCACCCAGTCCCTCGGAAGTTGATTCTGCAAAGCCCTGATCTGCAGCTGGCCAAGAGGGAGTAGATGCCCCACCCCCTGGGCTGATGCTGCCTAATGGTGAGCTGAGTGGGCAATGTGCCCAGCGCTCCTTTTGGATTGCAATCAGGTGTTTTCAAAGCCCGCGTGGCCCTGGACCCTGTCCTTCTGCCCAAGGTCTCTTTGCAGGTCAGCCTAGGTTGGGGTGGAGCAGGAATGAAGGGGTGGGGGTTGGAGGGAAGGAAGGACCTGACAGAGACAGAGCTCCCCTCCTGCTCCTGTCTGGCTCCTGCCAGTGGCTGGCCCTGTTCATAAGTGTGGATGACACTTTGGCTCAGCAGTAGTCTGTCTGGGGGCACCTGTGGAGACTGTGAAGTGAGCACCCAGAATCTCAGGCCTGGGGGAGCCTGCAGAGAGTCTGTCACTCCAGCCACCTGCCCACTGGGAGCTGGGCACAGGGAAGGTGCACGAGGAGCTCAGGGGGGCCAGCACCAGGCCCCAGGCTCAGTCTTCTCCCAAGTCTCAAAAGGCTCTGGCCTGATCCTGTGCCCCCGACAGACCACCTCACTGCCCCACAGGAAGAGCAGAGCTGGGGGAGGGCTGAGCCTTGGGCAGGACGTTTGCCAGGACGGAAAGCCTGCTAGCTGCTGTCCCCAAGGCTTTCTAGAAGAAGGCAGGGGACAAAAAGGCTCTGTGGGCTTTGCAGGCACCTAAGGTTCTCCAACCCGTCCAGGGCACTGCAGGCCAGGCAACCGGGGTGCAGTAGTTCTCGCCCCTAAAGGCAGATCGGCCTTGGCTAAGCCATAGCTCCAGTGTCGGGTGTCTCTGTGACCCTTTTACACAGCGCTCCATTTCTGGCCCTGTTCGCCTTTTTGCCATGGGGCAGGGAACCAAAGCTCAGAGAGGGCACGGGGAATGTGGCAAGGTGGACCCGGCTGGACTGTCAACTCACTGGGAACCTCTGGCAAGCTCTTCTTCACTCTGGGCCTCAGTTTTCCCATCTGTAAAATGAAGCAGGTGAACCATATGGTCCCTGGGGCCCCTCCTTGAACTGAGGTCTTTTGCATGGGGCAGCAGCACCCCTAACCTGCCACTAGACCCCCTTTATAGATAAATAGTACCTTCACACTGGTAGCTCAGTGCAGATTAGCCTAGGCAGGGAACACTCTCCCCTCAGCCTCCAGATGAAGCGCAGCCCTGCAGGCACCTTGACTTGGGCCCCATAAGTCTCATGTCAGATTTCTGACCTCTGGAACTATGAGAATAGATTGTTACAGGTTTAAGCCCCTAAGTTTGTGGTCCTGTTACAGCAGCCACGGAACACTGATGCCCATGGCAAACTGTGGCTACACCAAATTGAGATGGCGTAAGTCTAAAACACATAAAAGATTTGGAGGACTCCATAGAAAAGAGAATTTAACTTATTGTTTATTTTTTATATTGATGACATGCTGAAATGATAAAAATTTTGACAGATTAAATATATTATTGACATTACCTTCACCTGTTTGTTTGTTTTTTTTAACTTGCCTTCTAGAAAACTTAGAATTACATCTGTAGCCACTGGACAGCATTAAGGGTCTTTCTCATTGGCTCAGCCAGGAGGAGCAGTGTTCTGCAGCCAGCTCTGTTGGAACTGAGGATAGGGACCTTCCCTAGGAAAGGAATCCCCCCGTCCCTACACCCACTGCAGGTGAAGAGTCCTGCTCCCTACCCCCTCTCCTTCACTCCCATCTGCGTCTGGATCAGGCCATGTCCTTCCAAGATGTGACAGCTATTTTTAGTGCTCACAGCCTCAGCACAGCTGATTTTGAAGCTTGCTGGATGTGCGCCAGCTCTGGGATTTCCATGTCCCTGCTAATGGGGGTCTTGGGAGAACCTGATTCCATAGCCTGGAGCCTTCCAGGGCCTGTGAGCAAGCTCCCAACACCCTGGAGGTATAGATGATCTTAAGCCACATGCTTTCAGATGATAGAATCAAGGCAGAAAGGTCTGTGCAAGCCAGGAGGTGGCTGAGCTGGGCTTGGAAGCAAGGTGTTCTAGACTGAGGCTTCCTCCAACATTTCCCAGCAGCTGGGGCTGTGGGTGCTGCCCGCTTAACTCTGAATGATTACCAGTCTCACGTAGGCTTTCTAAGGGGGTGTTCTATGCCTTGGAAAGTATTCTTCATGTGTGCATGATGCTGGAGATTGAACCCAGGGCCTCGCACAGGCTAAGCATGCGCTCTGCCACCGAGCTACACCCCAGCCTTAGGAAAGCATTCTAAGTGGGACAAGAGCAAGCAATTGATTTGGTGGGTGGGTAGATGAGACTTGGCTTCAGGTTGTACAACCCAACATCTCCAGTTGAAGTGAGTCAGAATAATAAAACGGATCCATACAAACATAATATCTACCCAAAGCCAGGGTTGCCTGGTTGTGGTTCAGAACCCGAGCCCTGGCACTGGGAAGACCTGGGTTCCCATTCTTGTCTCATCTCCAGCACTCCCTGGCTTGGCTCCTCTAAGCCTCTGTCTCCTCCACTACACCACTGGCTTGACAGTGGTTAGAGGATGAAATGAGATCTTGGACAGAAGCGCTTAGCACTGCATCTGTGCTAGCGAGTTCTCTGTAAATACGAGCTATCGTGGGGCCGAGGGTGCAATTCAGTGCAGACCACTTGCCCAGCAAATGCAAGGCCCTGGGGTTGATCCTGGCACCACAGGAAAAATCAACTCACAAAACAACTCACGGGGGAGCTGCTGATACTAATGAATTTCACAGATAGAGAAACTGAGGCTAAAGGAAGTGAGGTCACTCTTCAAGGTCACATGGCTGAGGAGTTTGGGGGTAACAACTTTAGGAACATGTAACCCCATACACCATGTGATTCACTCACCTACAGTGTACATTGAGGCACGAGGTGTGTTCATAGAGTTCTACACCCAACACCGCACAATCGATTTAGCTCCAGGGTATGCAGCCAACATTTCCAAATGAAATGGGTCCGAATAATAAAAAAAAGATTCATACAAACACAGAAACTAGATTAAAACCAGGATTACCTCATAGTTAAGACCCAAGTGCTAGTATCAGGAAGACCTGACTTCCCATCCCTGCCTCATCATTCAGAGCCAAGTGATTTCATAAATACCCAGAGAAAGAAACCCTGTACCCTTACCAGAATCCCCCACCCCCCACACACACAGCCCAGCCCCAGCCCCAGGCGACCACCAAGCTATTCTGTGGCTCTATAGATTTGCCTATTCTGCACATTCTTTCACTTTTCATGATGTTCTCAAAGGTTCATCCATGCTGTGGTGTATATCTGTACATGATTCCTTTTATTGCTGAATAAAATGCACTGGGGGATAAGCCACATTTACCCTTTCATTCATATATTCTTTATTCAATTTGGCCATTCATGGACATATAGATTGCTTCCATCTTTTGCTTGATATAAATACTGCTGCTGTGAATATCAGTGTTCAAGTTCACATGCACACCTGTGTTTTCAGTGCTCTTGGGCACGTACCTAGGAACGGAATTGTTGGTTAGCTGGAAACTCCATGTTGAGCCCTTTGAGCTACTGCCACACTGCTCTCCAAGGCGGCTGCACCGTTCCTTATTGCCACCGCCGGTAGCCTGGGTTTGAAATTCAGTGCTACCCACTGGGTTAAAGTTCTCTCTCTTTTTCTCTTCCTGCCTCTCTCTCTCCCTCTTTCTTTGGTATGAGAAAGAGCTGTGAGCTGGGCATGGTGGTGCATGTCTATCATCCCAGCTACTTGGGAGGCTAAGAAGGAGAATCACAAGTTCAAGGCCAGCCTCAGAAACTTAGTGAGACCCTATCTCAAAATAAAAAAAATAAATAAATAAAAAGGACTGGGATTGAAGCTCTGTGGTAAAGCTCCCCTAGGTTTAATTCCCAGTACTATGTGCACGCGCGCGCGCGCGCACACACACACACACACACACACACACACACACCAGCTGTAAGATGGGACACAAAGAAATGCTGATGTGAACCCTGTCTCCTGCTCCCTTAAAAGAAGGCAGGAGATGGACGTTCTGTTCATGTTTTTTAAGGGACAAATATGTGCAGAGGGTTACATGTCTGCAGAGTGGGTAGCAGCTATGCCCCCTTATAGGGTTGGTACAGGATTTGATGAATTAATCCACATAAAGCACTTCAAACCTGCCCAACTCAGTGAACGCTTGCCAGATCTTAGTCACTACTGTTACGCCCTTGGACCTTCCTAAGCGCCCAATGCCTGGAGCAGTGGACATCAGATAAATGTGTTTGTTTGTTTGGTTCTTGGGGACAGAACCCAGGGCCTCACAGGCTAACGCCCTGCCCGAGCTACACCCCCAGCCCTCAGTACAGTGGATGTGATAACACTGATAGTGAGTGGCACTGCCAGGCTCCCGTCCACAGCCCTGTTTTTAAAGCCTGGAAAGTAATGCCCAGAGAGCTGAGGACACGCTCAGGGTTAAGCTGTCACATCAAGAGGCTGTGAAAGAAATCCAGGTTCCCTGATGTAAAAGTGTGTCTTGCTGGGTCCGGGGTACACCTGGCTAGCCCCTTACTGACTCCTGTCTCAGGATGGTACCGCCCACCCCCAGGCCAAGCCTAAGTCGGGATTCTGGTCCCCTCCTGGGTTCAGGCTGCCTCCCTCAGTCCCCTGTGCATCACGGTGGCCTGAGGAGATAGAACCTTCGTCCACATAATGGTTAATTTTGTGTGTCAGCTTGGCGAGTTTATGTCTCCAATTATTCAATCCAATTATCATCTAGATGTCGCTATGAAAGTATTTTGTAGATGCAATTAATGTTCGTAATTAGTTGACTTTCAGTAAAGGAGATTCCTGGTTGGGCTGGGAGGCCTGATTCAGTTGGTTTTCAGGCATTGTGAATGGAACTGAGGTTTCCCTAGAGAAGAAAGTCCCCTGTGGGCAGGGTGTCAGCTCCTGCCTGAGAGTACCCCCTTCCCTGCCGATGCCTGCCCTGGGGGTGTCCCAATGATCTGGCCAGGCCCCTCCATCACATCAGTCAATTCCTTACAATAAATCAATCCAACAGAGAGTGTGCAAGTCTTATTCGCAGTTTCGAACAAGATGCTGTTTTCAAAGTATCAGTTTATTTTAAAATGGACAAAATAGAGAATAATTTAAAATAAGGTAAAGTAAGGTACATTTCATGGGAAATAAATGGTACTTCAACAAAGTCATCCAAATAACTACATATTAAAGTGCCATTGTATCTGTCACATAAAAGCAACACTGGAAATCACTGGCTCCTCTGTGAGGCCACGGTGCTCCCTTGAACTTGAAGCTCAAAGCCCTCTAAGAAGGTGGCAGGGAGAGTTTACTGGAGGTTTCTACGCTTTGTTTCTCTAAGGGAACAGTTCCTTGCTTTGTGAGTCTTAGAGACTCTGGGATTCCAGGGAGGAAATCACCCAGGAGGCCAGGGTGGATTCCAGCTTGGGCAGGGACCCCCTCCCTTTGGGACTTGCACACAAGGAGCCCTGGATCTGGAGTCCTTGGCCCTGGATTCAGATGCTGACCTGCTCCTTGGATCTGAGCCCCACTCTCATCTTGGGCAAGTTTGGAGAGAAAAGTCCCCCCCCCCCCAGCAGGGCACTAAGGAAGGCGATTTGGGTATGCCCTGGGGCCCTGCTAAGCATCCATGCCTGCAACTGTAGGCATCAGATAAATGTGTTTGCTTGTTTGGTTCTTGGGGACAGAACCCAGGGCCTCACAGGCTGAGAGAGACCCAGAGAGCTGAGGGGACTCCTATAAGGAAAGTCCTGGCCTCGGGAGTGTTGACTGAGGCTGAGCCTCTGCCCTGTGTCTGGTGTGTTCAGGGGCAGAATCCCTCTAACCCTTCCACCAGCGAGGCGTCCATTCCGCCTTCACCCTTCAGGTCCTTCGGGGCCTCCCGCAGGCCCAGCGCTGCGCTCCTGGAGCGCTCAGCTGGTGAAGAGACGCGCACAGCTCCATCTCCCATCTCCGCAGGCAGGAACGCTCCTGGGGCTAAGGGAGAGGGCTGCTTGACCGAGTCACCCCTACCATAAGGTCCGCAGGGTCTGGTCCTTGCTGCACGCAGCAGGACAGCATGGAACTGCACTTGACTTCAAACGCGCGCTTCTGCTCTCGAAGGCGCCTATTCTGGATCGCACCGGCCACTGCAAGCACCCCGCCCCCGCGCCGGGCGGATAAGGGGCCCCGCAGGAGCTCCCTGCACCCAGCTGGGCCACCCCGGCTCCCTCCGCCCCGCCAGAGAGCCGATCAGTGCCAAGGGCGTCGGGAAGCGCCTATCCTGTGCGCCGGCCCTCACCAGCCCTGGGGACTGGGAAGTGGCCTGGAGAGAAGGGGCCAGGTCACCCGGGGTGGGGGTGGGGGTGGGGGCTGAATCCCTAGGACCCCGTTGTGATGTTGAAGAAAAGTAATGGAACATTTAAGCCTCCGTGGCAGGCAGGGCCCCACTCTCAGTTTCAGGTCTGGCCTCCCTAACCTTTGTGCATCTTCTGCCCTTATCTTGGGATCTGTGACTGTCAACAGAATAGCATCAGGTGGTAACTGGTCCTCAATAGTTAGAGGGTGAGTGGGAGAGCTCGCTCCTGGCACCAACCTGTGCCAGGCGGGATTCCCACTTTACCTCATTTCCCATAAGGAACGCCCACTGCCACAAATAGTGGCCCCAGGCTCAAGCTGAAATCCCCTCCAGTGCTCGGTGGTCCCCGAACTGGCTGTGCATCCGTCACCCAAGCACAAAGCGCTGGGCCTTCCTCTGGGTTGTTTGATTAAAACCCGGAGGGGATAGAAATTTTCCATTTACCACAGACTTCCAGTTGCTGCTGATGCTTTGGTCCGGGATCATCCTTTGGGAACCAGCGCCTCTTCTGAATGTATTTTGGCATCAGGCAGACCCTGAATTCACCATAGACCACCATCCAGGCAGCGCTCTCTAGTGAGTGGCCTTCCCTTGAAGGATATTAGAAAGGTGCCTCCTCTGGTTTCCAGCTGTTTTCCTACCCTCCGAGTGCTCTGGCCCCCCCCCCAGCCCCAAAGAAAAAAGGCTAGGTTATTGCTACAGAAATATTCCTGGTCAAATTGATAGGAAAATAGGCTTTATTCAAAATCAGCTTTGAAGGAAGGAAGACAGAAGAAGCTTATATGTTTCAAAGATTCTCTCTCTGAAATTCCTGAAGTTGAGCAGAACTGTTTTAAAGAGGCAGTCAGGGAACCCAAAGCAGGGAGATATAGATACGTAGATTCCGTCTGCCTGGGGTGGACAGGCCTGAGGGGGCAATCTTGCTCCCAGTCTTGGTGCCTGTCAGGGTGAGGGGTGGCAGCCCCTTTAGCTTCTTCTCTCAGCAGAAAGAAGTTTCTCCCTTGAAAAGGGAGCTTCCAAATTGTCTGTCTCAAAGAAGTGACCCCCAGACGCTGCACTTAATCATTTCTGCCGGTTCCCCCTGTACCACGTGGCACACACTTTCTGAAGTATGCGTGCATCGGTGAAGCCAGAAGGCCCAGCAGCTCTCTTCAAAATGAATTGTCCTACTTCGGGGCTGGGGAAAGGACACGGAAGCTTGAAAAAAAAAAAAAACTTCCAGAGGCTTCCAGAAAAGGGAGTAGGTGGCAAGGTCCAGCAAGTTAAGTGATGAATCAGGCAAGAAGAGCCTTCAGCACTGGAGCTTGCTGGGAGGAGAGTGAGAGTGACACTCTGTTCTGGCCACCTCCTGTCACTGCCATGTCGTGGGTGTGGTAAGCAGAGACCTGGGACAAGGAGTAGTGGGAACCAGGCTTTCTTGCAGGCTCCTACCAGTTTGAGCAGAGCTAGAGTGTCCTGCCTCGGGGGGCACACCTCACTTACTAGGTTATTAAATGGTGACATTCATATATCAAGGTGTACTTGGATTAAAATTGTCACAGCTGCCACTTATTAAGTGCCTATTATAAACAGATGTAGAATCTCTTCCAAACTTCCCAACAACTCCCACTAAGTGGGTGCTGAGACCACCCCCATTCTGTGGACAAGGAAACTGAGGCCAAGAAAAGTTAGACAATGTGGCTGGGGTCCCGGTCTCTAGGAAATGGCAGGGCTATTATCTCCCTATCTCTAAGCTGCCAGGGAAAACCACCATCGTCCTGCCCCTCATTTCCTGAACACCTGCTCTGTGCAAAGTCCCGGGTGGGACCGCAAAATGAATCATTCAAGTAGTCACTTATTGAATCATCTTTCTTCTTTTCTTTTCTTTTCTTTTTTTTTTTTTTGAGCACTTACTATTTTTATGGGTTTATTTATTTATAGCAAGACTTATTCCAGAAAGCACATAACTTCTTTAGTTGATCTACAAGAGAATAAAATTTTACAGGAGTGGCCATGTGACAAGAGACAAATGGAAAACAGAAGTTGAAAAGATCAGAAGAACCCAGGAAGGAGACAGGTATGCATAATGCATTCCCTGTGGTCCTACATGTTATGGGGACAGGTCACAAATTGCTCTTTGAGCAGCTGAAACTTGATCCCATACAGTTGACAGTGTGCATAAACCACAGATGCACCAGTTGCCGAGGCAAAATAAAACTTTCAGAGGCCCTGAGACCAAAGAGGTCTTTTTCTGGTGAGTTGGCATGAAGAGAATGCTGTTGAATGTAAAAAGCAATGTCCCCAAACAGCTTTCTAATTGTAGGTACAGCTCAAGTCTCGGGGGCTATTTCCTGAGCACCCCTCATGCTGGCCCACATCCCATAGAGGAAGGCTGCTCTGAGGAGAGGATCTATGCTTGCCCTGCCTGAAACCAGCATGTCTCTCTCAGCTAAGCCACAGGACTATTCCTAGCCACACACTCGTAGCAAATGCTACTGCTAAATGCAGTTTGGCCTGAGTTTTCAATGATCTGAATGAGTTGTCAACTTGAAGCAGTGGGGTTTTTTTTGTTGTTGTTGTTTGTTTGTTTGTTTGTTTTTTAACACTGAGATAAAATACAGATTTTTGTCAGTCTCTTAAAAAAAAAAAAAAAAAGGATCTGACAACCAGGGGAGTCCAAATTCTCAAAGGACAAGAATTAGCTGGAGCAGGCCATTTCTCCCTCCATAGCTCCCTGAAGGTCCTTCTTTGCCTTCATGGTCCCTACCTGGCTCTGCATGTCATAGGGAGTTGAGTCAGGGCACACCAGAGGGCATCAGAGTCACCAGTTCAGGTCCTAGGTCATGGTCCTTGGATTT
Source organism: Marmota marmota marmota (assembly GCF_001458135.2). Lineage (NCBI taxonomy): Eukaryota > Metazoa > Chordata > Mammalia > Rodentia > Sciuridae > Marmota > Marmota marmota. Next base: position 10,250,986 of record NW_026000051.1, read on the forward strand.
GGGTGTGTGTGGGGGGGGGGGCGATACCACACAGGCCTCTTCCTTGCAGGTGACTGATTGAGTGGTCTCTCCTAAGGGGCACGGAGGGCCAGGTGGGGCTTGTAACACGATCATACCACCACCATTGATCCAGACAAATAGATGCAGAGTTTTCTTGCAGCATGACTTTTGGTGAATACAATGAGGCTGGAGTTCAATGTCATGTTCCCCGACAGGTGGGTGCCCGGAGTGCAGCTCCTCTAAGCGGCTGGGGCAGTCCTGAATCACATGCTATAAATCAGTGCCTTCCACCTGGCTGCCCAAGAGAACCACTTGGGAGTCTCTGTCTCCGGGCCCAGGCCACGCCCCAGGCCAGGTAAACAGAATGTCTGCCTTGGAGAGAGCGCGCAGTAGGGCTCCACGGATGATCCCAAAGCACAGCTGAATGTGGGGAGCAGGGCTTAACACTGAGCGTCCTCTTCAGGCCCAGGTCTAGTTTTGACTGTGGATGAGCAAGGACCCCCAGGGGAGGGGAGAGGTGTGGGCAGGTGGGCCGTGGAGCTGTTACAGAGTGATGAGCGGGAACATGGGGGCACTCTGGGGGCCCCAAGCAGGGACACCTAACCCAGCCTGTGAGACCCTGACCCCCCACCCCCAGGAGAGGCTTGGGCTGAGTTTAGGAATGATACCATCCAGCCACACAAAGAAAAGCAAATCCCAGCCAAGGCAAGAATACCGTCCAAGGCTCTGAGGCCCAGATAGAGGGGGCCGGGGGAGCCAGAGGCCGTCAGGCACAGCTGGGTCAAGGCATAGGGGTGGGGAGGATGAGAAGAGGCCACCGAGGCAGGAAGAGGCCCCATCACAAGGGCCTTTAGTATGCCAAGCTAAGGAGACGGAACTTGACCTCGAAGCTAGGAAGACCACCCCCCACCCCAGGGCTTCAGACCTAGGAGTCATAGGGATGAACAAACCCATGACAGGCAGGAGTTACCCAGGAGGGCTTCCTGAAGGGGCTCGGGCTTGAGGTGACCCCGGGAGAAGTCAGGGAAAGTGGGGGTTCTGATCAGCCGCTTCAGTTACAGCTGCGGAAACCCTCCCCCCCCCACGCCCTTTGAAACAGTTTGAATCACAGGCGGCCTGCGCTAGGGATGGGTTTGTCTGTTATTTGAAAACTGTGGTTTCTCTTTAACAGATTCTGGGCCCCATCCTTTGACTAGGAACCAGGAAGGAATGAAGGCTGCACCCTCTTGCCCAGAGCTAATTACTGAAATGCAGCAGGGCCTCACGGGGGTCTCTGGCGTCACTGTCCCCTCCTCCAACGGTTCCTGATTTCTGACTGGTCAAAGTTTTCAGTACATTTTTACGGCCTCTCCGAAGCCAGCTGGAAGCTCTTTTTCCATAAACGCTCCCTGAGACAAGTAGCCAGGTTTCACATATTAAAATGAAAATGTCAAAGTTGCTAAGAAGGAAAAAATAAAATAAAAAAGGCTCACTGTGAGGCCTCAGCTCACCAAGCCAGGGTCAGGGTCCAGGGGCATCTGCCCATCTGGTTGGGGTTTTTTTTTTTTCTCCTTTCTTTCTTTCCTCTTTGTTCTGTTTTGTTTTTGCAAAAGCTGATGGTCAAGTTAAACCCATGATAATAATCAGTTGCTTATTGATTCACTCAGAAAACGCTTCCTGGCTGGACACTGACTGGCTGCCAGGTCTTGAACTGGGCACCACGAATGAGGCTATCTCAGGCACGATTGTCCCTCCTCTCGGCCCCCCAGGCTGATAATACTTGATCATTTCCAGTGTTTTCATAGGCAATATTTCCAGCTGTTATTACCTCATTTTTCAGAGGAGGAAATTGAGGCCCTGAGAGATTAGATATCTTGCCCAGAGGCCCGATGTTAAAGTGGTAGAACCTGACCTTGGGTCATCCAAGTCCATATCTGAGGTTTTTCTTCTTTTCTTTTCTTGGTACTGGGGATTGAATCCAGGGGTGCTTTGCCTCTGAGCCATATCCCAGCCCTGTTTATTTTTATTTTGAGACAGGGTCTTGCTGAGTTGCTTAGGGCCTCACTAAATTGCCGAGGCTGGCTTTGAACTTGTGATCCTCTGGCTTCAGCCTCCTCAGTTGCTGGGATTACAGGCATGTAAGAGGCCACCGTGCCTGGCCTCTTATTCCTCCTGAACACCATCTGTTATTGGTTTTTTAGTTGGGTCACAGCTCCAAGAGGTTTAACTGTCACTTATAATCTGCCCAGCATCTAGGTCTACCTTAAATCTCTGGTTTCCCTTTTGCAGAGTCCCCATTTTGAAGAAGGAAGAACTAGCACCCACCTTCACTGTCAGAGCCTAGTGGAGCCAGATGATTCCCCAGCATGTCTTCCTGCCTGGAGATTGGACAGGCATGTGTGAAATATGACCTCAGCCAACCAGACACACATTCTTAGAGCTGATTCTTGAGCAAATAGTGAAGGGACCCTTGGAGAAGACCCTGGATCTGATTGTGCCTGCGGCCCTCCTTTAGATGGAGTTCCCGAAGCAACCTGGGGCTCTGCCCTTTGTCCAAGACTGTTCTCCAGCCTCTAGAGGGTTCTTGAATGGCTCCTTGTGATCCTGTAGTAAATTCACCTCTTTGATCAAGATGGATGGAGTTGCTGATGGCCAAGAATCTTGACAGACAGACGGTCATCGCTCTCCATCCTGTTTACAGAGCTGGCAGGAAATAGCCACCTCCCAGGTGCTGGGGGCACTTGGGGATGCTGTGACATGTTGGCCCCGTCTGTCTTGCCAAGGCCTGGGCCCTGGAGCAGACAGGCCAGGCGTGCAGACTACGGTGCCCTGGAAGCCAGGCCGACTCTCCTCCTCCCGTCTCGGTCCTGGGCTCCACACCTGGCGGGCCTTCCCGCTGCCCTCAGGTTCGCTCTCCTTGGCACTCCATTCCCATCTGGGCCCTTCTGGCCTGTAGGGGCCTGTGTGTAAAAGGGAATTTGATATAAAGGCCTTGGTTGGAACCTGCTGGGGGTGGGAAGGCTCTGATTAGAGACACCTGCATGGGTGGCAGGAGATGCGCAGGAGGGACTTGAGCATCTGTCCTCGAGACTCTGAGAGAGGATATTTTAGTCAGTCTCCAGAGAAATAGGACCAACTGGACATATATGATTCATAAGACATATTTATTTTAAGGAATTGGCTCATGTGAGATCCTGGGGGCTGGCAAGTCTGGAATTTGTGGGGCAGTCAAAAGGCTGGAAACTCAGGCAGGAATCAATAGTCTTGAAGCAGGATTTTTCTCCAGGAAGCCCCAGTTTTTGCTCTTGAGGCCTTCAGCTGATTGGTTGTGGCCCACCTATACCATGGCAGATAATTTCCTTAAAGTTCGTTGATGGTCAATCTGAGCTACATCGTAAGATTCCTTCTCAGGGACACCCAGACTGCTATTTGCTTCCAGGTATTTGAAACCATAGCTCAGCCAAGTCCATGCAAAATATTGACCCACACTGAGGAGTTGGTCCAGATGATGGTTCCTGTGACGATCAGAAAATGTGGCTGCAGCCATGATGGACCAGCTGACATGGGGTCATGAGGAGGACCTGTCTCCATAGTCATGCCAAGAGTGCATTGCGAAACCCTGGGGCTGGCCGTGGAGCGGGGTGGAGTACATGACTCCTGGTTTGAATCTGTGCTTCTCTTTGCTTTCCCTGTGACCTGCGCAGATAAAGCCCCTTGCAGCAATGCCTGTCTCTTGCAGTCCCCCTCCCCCCATTTTTTTTTTTTTTTTGCCTATGACTTTGGTAGCTATTTTGGATTGATGTCTATTCAAATGTTGCTTCCCCTACACACCCCCTTAGAGCCTCCCTGGCTCACTGACTGCTCCAGATCCCCCGCCCTTATCTTCTAGCCACCACACATGCACCCTGGGCCCTTTGAAGCCTCACAGGTGGGATCCAGACCCCAGTGGTCTGAACCCCGTCTGGAATGAAGCTTCTACCCCAGGGCGTCTTCACGGAAGCCGGGCTCCCTGCATGCAGCTCCAGCCCAGATGTTTCTTCCCTCTGCAGAGGGAGGCACACAGAACCTGAATTATGACCTTCAAAGAAGCGACTCTCAGGCAGGTGTGTGGGTCGCAGCTAAACCTCGTGGAGCTATTGCCCCATCCTGGACCCAAAGCCTGGGAGTGGAACAGGCAAGGATAGAGAGGAGACCTCAGAGTTTCTTCTGAGAGCAACAAGAGGGAAGTTCATCTTTGAAGAGCCTGGAATTCTGGTGACAGCATCACAGCCTCTCCAAGAAGAAAGAGATCCTGAAGGGGACTTGGTGTTCCCTCACCCAGGAGGGATCTCCTCTGAAACTCATGAGAATGTGACGTGTCACAGAACACTCAGCCTTCCTTTAGATGGGTTTTAAAGTAAATTTGGCAATAGAAAAACTCAGAGGAGATCTGACAGTCGACACACCACACAGCTCTGGCAGGGGAGAGACCCTGACCAAATTTTGTCTCATCCGCTGATTTCCTGCTTGACCTTGAAGAAGCCTCTTCTGTCTGTCCTCTAGACACCAGCTCCCCATCTGAAAACAAGGATTTGGGTGACCCTTGGAAGGTCCTCTTCAGGTGACCACTGACCCGAGTCTGGTGTCTTAACACTTCCCAGCTGTGTGACCTTGGCACATCCCTTAGCCCCCTTAGGCCTTGATTTCCTCATCTACAAAGTTAGGGGGTCATGTCCCCTGCCTCGCTCAATCTGCAAAATTGCAGTGGGGACAGGATGGGAAAGGGAAAAGCTATTCAGATCCAAAGTATGATTGTAAAACGAAGTATCATCACAGGCCGTGTAGGATGTTTAAAGGACCTTTAAGACCAAACAGTGTTCACAGGGCCAGAGAGATGTGGTGGCTAGAGGCTGGGGAGTGAGACTACTGGGTTCCGGCTCAGTTCTGCCACATTTATCCATTTCCTCATCCGTAAAACAGGATCATAACTGCACATGTGGGACCTAGGGTGGTGCCTGGCATGTGGTTTGCTGGGGATGTCCACACCAGGGATCACCGTAATCATCAGTAATGGCACGTGGGGGCCAGAGAGGACGATGTGGTAAGCACTGGCTTTTGAACACTCAGGGCCCAAGTTCATTACCAGCTGAATCCTTTGAAAGACCGTGTTGTGCCCACTCTCGTTTGTTCTCCCCCAATTATTTCTTGACCAGTTGCACATATACCTTGCCTCCTTCTCTGGGGCCGGTTCTCCTGCATTAACCCTGCCTGCTTTATGTCCACCTTGGGGCTGGGAGCTCGGCCACCTCAACTTGATTGATTCATGGACTGCTCGTCCAGAAAAGATGCCTTGTAAAATATTGGAGTTCACTAATAAAATGGCTCCTCTGTATTTTAATGTGGGGACAACTTGAAAGATATTTTCAACCCTCTCTGGAAGCATCTGCTATAAAAGAGCATGAACGAATTACCCAATATCCTAGGTTAGAAATCTATCATCTGTTTTTGTTACACCAACTAAAAGCTCTGATTGAAACTCTAGGTCGACCTGATTCATAAAATCAAGACACAAATTAAACAATGCGATGTTTTGGCTGGTCAAATCTTGAGGTAAGACTCTTCATGAAGATTGGTCAGGAACTCATTTGTCCTAAACTTTATAGTGTCTTATTGAAGGTTACCCAGAAACCTTGAACTAAGTTCACAGGATCAAATAATTTTGTCATCGGGGCCACCTTAGAGGTCCTTGGGATGTGCTCAGAGCTGACACTCCTTGTCTGAACCCATCTCTTAACAGTGACCTATTGATGTGTCTGTCCCCAACCCCACACACCAGCTCCGGACCAAGAGGTTCTGGTGTTGGGGAGCTGGTTCTTCCCCAGCCTCATGGCATACCCCAGCTCCCAGCAGAGTGCCTGCCCGCAGGACAGTTCCCTAAATAGCTACTGAATGTAGAGAGTATGAATAAAGGACCACTTTTCTTTTTGAACAGGTGGAGAGACTGAAATTCGGAGAAGGGAAGGGACCTACCCTGGTTTCACCACAAGGTGGTGGGGTGACCAAGAGGATGTCCTGGCCCCTGGTGAAGGTTCTCTACTAAACCTCTCGGGCTCCCACACAGTATAGACACTTCTCTCATTTCCCCCAAAAGCCACAGGTACAGGTGTTTATGGTTTGACCACTATCACCAGAGCCACAGGCACTTCAGTAGGTCACAGTGTGACCCCATCAGCCCACTTTTTTAAATAGTGTTGACGATCAGGCTTTCTAATATAATTGGAAAAACTCTCAGCACCTGCATGCCAAGGACATTGTAAACTGAGCCCAAGTTCAGGCAATGAAACGCAGACCCATCTAACTGTCACCTGTGCTGCAGTATTTCCAAAGACTGTACTACAATAATAAATTCTCATGTTTGTGCAAAGTGTGTTCTTGCTTGGTAGAGCACTTTCATAGACGCTCAGATGCTTGAACAAATGTTTCCAAAACAACATTATGTTCTTTCAGAATAAGTTAGTGGCTGTACCGCTAAAATAGGTGAATTTATCATGTGTGAACTATACTTCAGTAAAGCTGATAGAGTGGACTACAGGGAGACCTTCCACGGGGTTCCCTGGCCTTTGAGTGGTCTCCTTTGACAGCTAGGTTTTGAGATACAGCTGAGGAGAGGTCAACAGGGTGTCCTGATATGCTGTTGAGTGTGACCCTGGGAAATCACTCCAGCATTCTAAGAATTGGCTTCCCAAGTTGTGACAAGACTCAGGAGGGTCACCAATGCCAGACATGAGAGGACATTGTGACCCCTGTATCCAAAACATCCTCTGCACCACACTGTCATTGTCTCCCAGCTTCTCTCAACTTTATGAAGACCAAACAGTTCAAACACGCAGAAAATAGATGAAAAGTTGGAGACTAGGGAAGGAAAAGGGTCAGGGGGAACAACTACCGACCAGCCACACAACTGGGTCAAATCTTGACACTCTGCTCTATTTACTGCAGACCTCTCTTTTTCTCTCTCCTAAGGAATAAAACATTACAGATAACATTAGATTCTCTATGTGCTTCTTCCTCATCTCATTCCCATTCCTCCCTTCTAAACTTGGTGTCTTTCATTTCCCTTGCAAGTTTCAGTACTTCTACATGCTACCTGACTGTATCATAAAATGTAGGCACATAGTTGCACATGTTTAAAAAGACTTTTTTGAATCACACTGTACTGACTACAACTTGATGTTCCTTTTCCCCTAAGTGTATCTATGTTAAGGTTTGTAACCTTGGTTAAACAATATACCAGGAGCCTTAGTTTTGTTTCCAGTATATTATTCCATTGTATGAATTTATTCATCTGCACTGCCACTGATAAGACACTCAATTTCTAAATTTTTACTGTTATATGCTAAGTGAAGCCATTATGTTGTAGATGTGAGCATCTTCAACTTTTTTAGATGTTGCCAAAATGTTGTCCAAAGTCATTGTGCCAATTACATCTCCACCACAAGAGTATGAGGGTCCAGACGTCCCATACCCACCCCCATGCCCCCAAATTGACAAACTTTTTACTCTTTTCCAGTCTGGTGGATGTGAAGTGGTGTAACACGGTTCTTTTCATTTGCATCTCTTACAAGACCAATGAGGTTGAACATCTTTTCATATTTTTGGCTACTCAGGCCATTGAGACTTCCTCTTTTGTGAATTACCTGTTGATGCCCTTCACCCAATTTTTAAAAAAAAAAAGTTGGACATTTTGTCAGCTCATTAAACTTCTTCCACCTGGAATATCCACCTCCCTATTTCTACATCCTATCTTCTAAATGTCACCTCCATAAAATAACCTCTAAACGACCACAAATGACAATCTACCTTTCTTGTGGCATTGTAATTTCCTGTCTTGTAGTTGTAACAACTTCTCATTTTACAGACAGCTTTGTAGTTTACGAAAGCACCTGCTCCTTCATTATCCTATTTTAACTTTTATCTAGACAATGGCCCTCGGAGATGGGGTAGTATTGTTACCACCTTAGAACACATAAGGAAACGGTGTCAACAAGGACTAAGTTGCCCAAGACCTTATACTGGCTCAGAAGCAGAGGCGCGCTCAGAGCTGAGATGCCCCCAGTTTCATGTTCGGGTCACTGCACACATCCCTTTTAATTATATACATGTGTTGATGCCACCTGCTTGGACACTGACTCACTCATGAGACTGTAGGCCTCTTGTCTGCTGTTCCCTCGTAAGCTCCCAGCCCCTAGTTCTAGCTCCACACAGGGAGCATCAGTGAGTACAGAATTCTTTTTTTTTTTTCTTTAAAAACATATTTATTTATTTATTTATTTATTTAGTTATTGGCAGACACAACATCTTTGTTGGTATGTGGTGCTGAGGATCGAACCCGGGCCGCACGCATGCCAGACAAGCGTGCTACCACTTGAGCCACATCCCCAGCCCCGCAGAATTCTTGAGAAAGTACAATGTTCACCTTCTGCACACCCACTAGGTGCCCCCAGCTCTGCATACATAAACTCTAACTTTCCCAACAACTCTGAAAACAGGTTTACCAGTTGAAGGGACGATCAGGGCTCCACAGCCAGTATAGGCGGAGCTGGTCTATGAACCTCAGAGGGACACACTTCCCCACAGTCCTAAAGGCAGACCTGGCCAATTTAGAAGCTGATGGAAGTGTCCTACTTGAATCTTCAGTCCTGCCCCAGTTGGACACATGTTCTCTCTGTAGAATGTGGGTAACAAGCACATTCCTACGGGCCCCTTTGGGACTTGCAGACTTACTCTCCAGGACAGGAGACCCAGGCTTCAGCAGAAGGGAGGCAGGTTCTGTGTTGGCCCAAGGAGCCAGAATGGGGTAGTAAGACAGAAGGGGCAGCAAGCCCCAGGAGTGGAAAAAGTGAGGGAGTGCCCGAGAGGACTCCGGATGAAGAAGTGGGTTGGGGGTGGAGGCGATAGGCCTGCAGGCTGTACTGACCACACCCCAAAGAGGCAGAGGACAAGGGTGAACATGAGCAGGGAAGGGGCTCTTCGGGGAAGGTGCTGTCCACTGGCCACACCCATGAAGGCGCACACTCCCCCAGCCTCCTGATGGTGTCTGCAGAATGTGATGGCAGCAGGTGAGATGGGCAAGGGCGGCTAATGGCGGGGATGCAGGTGAGGATTTGTTGCCCAGGGTTCTTTCCAGTCCTGCCCCTAAGAGTGAGTCTGGGTGGGGACATGTCTGACTTTTCCCCAGAGGACTGGGTCCTTATCTGTTGCAGCTATGCCCATTGCCTCAATCTGCTGTCCAGGGACTGTGTTGTCTTTCATTGTGTGTCATTTTATTATAGGTCCTATTTGTGTATGCGGCATGTGCAATTGAATCTGTGATCGTGTCTCTGCACGTGTGTGTGCCTTTTGCTGTGTCTGCCTTCTCACTGTGCTGAGGCGGGCCTCCCGTGCACGTTCTTCTGGGTCTGGGCTGGGCCCTGCACCTCTCTCTCCTGTGTGTGTCTGTGTCTATGCACCGAGTGAACATTAATCCGCTTCACTGTGTGTGTCGTGTAAACGGTGAGCTGGCTGGGCTGTGCACTGCTGCGGGTCTGTCTGGGCCAATCTCTGGGCTGTAAAGTGCAAGGTGCTGGGCGACCCGTTCGGGTTGTTCTGGGGCTGAGTTCCGCCCGGCGTCCGCACTGCCTGCCGCGTGTCTCCTAAGCTGCGCGCCGGCTTTGAGCGCGGAGCGGTGTTTCCTGCGCGGCTCCTCGGGGTGTGCGGCGGGTCACCCCTGCTCCTCTCCGGCCTTGTTCAGGGTGCTCTGTAGGCGCTCAGAGCACTTTTCTAAAGTTCTGGCTGATGTTTGTTCCAAGGAAGGTACCTGCAAACTCAGGCTCTGGCTCTTTCTCNACTCCGGGAGGATGGAGGCGGGGTGGGGGCCGCCAGCCGGGCCCCGCCGGGTCGGGAGGGGGGCGCGGCCACCGGGCCAGCTCCCAAAGGCGCAGCGGGGAGGAAGTGTCAGTTTGTGAACCTGCTGCGGCCTGGCCCTGGCCGGCCACAAGCCAAGCGGGCGGGGACCTCGCAGCGCCCGGGGAGCCAGGTGGCAGGGAGAAGGCAGGGGTTCCGATGGCACCCCGGCCCCGGTGCCTGTGTGCTCTGCCCTGAGAAAAAAAGAGGAACCGGCGCCGTGAATGGGGACGTGGCCAACCACCTCTGGGAAGCCAAGACCCCTGCAGTGCCCTTCCTGTCCCAGGGCTCGTCACATCACACACATGTATTTACTTTCACACACTTACGTGCACACTGCAACGACATTATGGTACCAGTCTACCAGAGTACATACACACGCACACGGAAACTCATCCTTGTCAGCAGAGAGTCAGGACACCAGCTGCCTAGCAGTCGCAGGGGGAGGGGACAGAGCAAGGCTGTGTGTGGCTGTGGTGGGGAGTGTATGGAGGGGCATGGAGCCAGGGGAGGCTGGAGAGGGGAGGAGGGGGCACTGAACACCAGTGAAGGCATTAGGGAGTCACAAGTTTTCTGGAAAAGTCTAGTGGAGAGGCAGGAAAGCAGGAGTGGGGACTCTTGGTGGTGCCATTGCCCATCCTGTGTCCCTAGCATAGGTGAGCCCCAGGCTCAGGTAACAGGTATCCAAAGGGTGATGAATGGCTCAAGAAAAGACCAGGTTTGAACTCAGACCAGGACAGAAGGATGGAAAAGAGAGCATAGATGCTAGAATTCATTGTGCCCAAAGTAGACCATGACCTGTGACAGTTCCTTGGTTTAAGTCTGAGCTGCCTGGGGCTTCTGGGGGGCCATGGTAGCATCATTAGCAGACAGAAAGAAGGCAAAGGGTAACAGCATGATGATAGGCTGGCATGGGGGTGACTTAACTCTTGGAGCGAAGGTACAACAGGGTAAAAGCACTGGCAGGTTTAAATCTCGCAGAATTGGTTTCCATTAAATCAGTCCATAATTGAGACCAGAAAAGCAGATTATAAGAGACATAGATGGCCAAGTCACAAGCGACCCATGAGTTTTCCTTCCTAGTTGTTTTCTCTGGATGGATCTCAAGGTATACTTGGGAGGGGATATGTGTGAAGACTTCCCAGGTGCTCCCTTGGAGAAGGTCCTGGACCTGGAGAACATGGAGTACTTTTGCTTAAGGGATAACAAATGCCTTGCCTCCTAGGTCAGAGAGTGCAGGTCAGGCCCATTGGGACTTTGCTCTGTGTTAATTGAGAGATTCATTTTCTTTAAAAACAGCATGGTATAGGCAAGTGAGCAGGACTTAGAATCAGCTCAACTGATTATAAACCAGAGTTCTGCCTCTGGCCATCACCCACTTCTTGTCACAATTCAGTTCCCTAACTGCAAAATGGGAGTAATAATGTCTCCCACCATAGCTTCATCATGAGGATTCAGTGAGATCATAAACATGTCTGACATTTAAAGACTCCCCATACCAGACTTTTCCTTCCCCTGATGGGGTTTGGGGAGCAGGGAAGCAAGTAAAACTCAGTTCTCTCTGTTCCCCAGTGTCAGCAGAAGCTGATGGAAAATCGGGCTCTGGATCCAGGGACTCGGGATTCCTATGGTGCCACCAGCCATCTCCCCAACAAGGGGGCCCTGGCTAAGGCCAAGAACAACTTCAAAGACCTGATGTCCAAGCTGACAGAGGGCCAGTACGTGCTGTGCCGTTGGACAGATGGACTGTATTACCTCGGGAAGATCAAGAGGGTAGGTATCTCCTTTCTGGTCCCTATTCTCAGGCTTGGCATCTTTGCTGGTCCTCTGGCCTGACTTTCAGACCAGTGATGGGGGGACGGGAATTGCTGGCAAGTTCCCTTCTTGTCCCCCATGCCCAGAAGCTGGAAAGAGAAAGAGCCAGAGCCTGAGTTTGCAGGTACCTTCCTTGGAACAAACATCAGCCAGAACTTTAGAAAAGTGCTCTGAGCGCCTACAGAGCACACTGAACAAGGCCGGAGAGGAGCAGGGGTGACCCGCTGGCCTGTTCTGCCCTCAGTGTTCCTACCGATTTGTCCCCCTGTTCCAGACTGTCCAGTTCCAGGGCCTCCAGGAGCTGCCACCCCCGCTCCTCTACTAGCTTAGCTCTGCTTTCTGAAGCCCAAGGAGACGGAAGTGGGAGGACGACTGGGCCCCAGTCTGGCTGTCCCCCCAGCTGCTTCCTCACATTGCTCCCCTCGTGCCTCAGGTCAGCAGTTCTAAGCAAAGCTGCCTTGTGACTTTTGAAGATAACTCCAAGTACTGGGTTCTGTGGAAGGACATACAGCATGGTGAGTATTCCTAAGATTTGGGGTACCCTCCCCTCCCCTGTTCTCCCTCCATAAGTTTTTCCATCAGTCCTTCCATCTCTTTTTCCTGGCATCTGCCCTGGTTCATGAACCCCCAAGCCCACCTGAGATGATGATCAGATTACCAGTTGTGTGACACCTGTGTCCTCCCCTTGAGTGCTCATGATTATAAGGGCAACAAGGCAGATGGGGAAGTGGCTCACAGAGGTACCACGCAGGCTGGGACTAGATCTCAGGCATATGTTTGTGTCCTTCTTGTACTTTATTTCCTGCTTCTAAAGCTCTGGGTCTAGTGGACTAGGAATGAGGAGGAGGCCAAGCAATCAGAATTGTCACCTGTAGGTTTAATCAGTGCCCCAGATCAGCATGTGAAGAAAACTAGTGGAGGCAGCTCTAGCCCTGGGGCGATGAGTCAGGAACCATGAAGAAAGCAGAGATGGGCTAGTCAGCGTGAAGGTGGACATGCCTGGGTGGAGCTGGGCCCCCTCCCATCCCTGACTGCAGAGAGCTGACAGTGTCTTATGGAGATGGCAGATCAGGCATTCTACTGCCATTCTCCCTTCCACATGACCCATGTAAGTGGTCAGTCACAACACTCAGATTTGGGGGAGGGGGCAGTACTGGTGATTGAACACGGGGACACTTAACCACTGAGCCACCTCCCCAGCCCTATTTTGTATTTTATTTAGAGACAGGGTCTCACTGAGTTGCTTAGTGCCTCGCCATTGCTGAGGCTGGCTTTGAACTCTTGATCTTCCTGCTTCAGCCTCCTGAGATGCTGGGATTACAGGCATGGGCCATCATGCCCAGCTGCTTATAGATTTTTAACATGGAACTCCCATCAGCTACCACCCATCAGAGTTGTCTCAAGAGAAGAAATCTATTTGCTATTTATGCTTAAAAGGAGAATGGGGGACAAAGGAGGTTTTTTGGTCATATGGACTTTGAACCAAGTTCTAATTCTGCCATTACTAGATGCATAGTCTTGGGTTGTTAAGTCTGGTTTTCTTCATCTGAAAGAAGGAGAGTGAAGTTTTGGCTTCATAGGGTGGTCAGGAAGATTAAATGAGGTAGCCATGTAAAAAGCTTAGCCCGGTGCTATTGAGTCACAGGGAAGCAGTTTCCAAAGAATATACAGTAACAAAGAATTTATAGTAACACTATAAAAGACGATTTAAATAGCCCCTTTCTGCAAGAAATTGTAGCCAAGACAGACTGATACCTTTTCCCAGCCCTCTTACCCTAGAATTACTATATAAAGATCCAAAGCCCATGAAGATCTCCTCTCCTATTACCCTTTTACTGAAAGTGTAAGGAGCCAGCTAGAGAAGACAGTTAGTTTTAGCAGGGCTTGCATAGAAGGTTTACTGTGTGCCAGACACCATGGAGGTACCATTGTGCTCTCCTAGAATAGCTTGTCTCCCCAGCAGAATGGTGGCCCCCTGGTGTTGCTGGACACGCTAAGCTATGATCCATCTCATTGCTTCATTAAGCCAGTGAGGACTTACTGAGACTCACTGTAGGTACCACACTCCTGGGGCATATTCAGGAAGAACCAGGTCCCTGCTTGATCATTTATTCAACAAACATGTCTTAAACACCTGTATGTATCCCATATGAGGTCCTGGGGATACCAAAATGAAATGACACCATTTCTACTATAACAAAAAAAATGACACTGGGTGGTGGCACATGCCTATAATCTCATGAGCTCAGGAGACTGAGGCAGGAGGATCTCAGTTTAAAGCCTCAACAACCTAATGAGGCTGTGAGCAACCTAGTGAGACCCTGTCTCAAAATAAAAAATAAAAGGTCTGGGAATGTGGCTCAGTAGTAAAATGCCCCGGGTTCAATCCTGGTACAAAAATAAAACAAAACAAAACACCAAACCCTCAGATGATTGGAGAAATGAGACAGAAACACACATCAATATGTATTTAATGTATCCGTTCAAGCATTTCAGTTGTTAAAATGTAAAGAAAACAATGGAGAGGGAATCAGTAGATGAAAAACAATTCTAAAATCCTATTAACTGGTCACCATGTATAGACTTTTTTGGATCTTGATTCAAAAGCAAAAAACAAATTGAGAATCATGACAACATTTTTTTTAAAACATTTTTTTTAGTTGTAGGAGAACAGAATACCTTTATTTTATTTATTTATATGTGGTGCTGAGGATTGAACCCAGGGCCTCATATATGGGTAGGCAAGCACTCTACCACTCAGCCACAACCCCAGCCCTGAGAATCATGACAACATTTTTATCGAGAGACAGTTGGGAATATGAACACTAACTGAATTTGTTGATATTAAGGCTCTGTTGCGATTTTTTTTGTTTTGTTTTGTTTATGCTGGGAAGGATGCATGCTAGGCAAACCCAGGACCTTATGCAGGCTAGGCAAACCCTCTACCCCACAGCTACGTCCCAACCCAGTAGTGATGCTTTAAAAAAAAAAAAAAAAAGTCCTGCTATTTCAGAGATACAACTAAAGTATTTATGGAAAAATGATTTGGTATCTGGATCTCAATTCAAAATAATGACAAGAGGGAGAAGTGGGTGGGAACCTAGTCAAAATAAGATTAGCTCTGAGTTCATAATTATTTATGAGAACATGGAGTTATAGTGTAACATACCATTATTATCCCATAATAATTTTTTAAAATGTTATTTAGCATAAAAATGTCAACCAAACAAGTTTAATTAGAAGAGAGCATGCTGTGGTCAAAAGAACAAAAGATTTGTTGAATAGCCATCAGTTTGAATCCCACCTTTTATTAGCTTAGCAAGGAACTTAATCTCTTAAGCCTCAGTTTCCCCATCTTTAGAATGGGGTATTGGTAATACCCCATTGGACAGATGCGGTGGGGTGGCTTGGAGGCCTGGTGCTAGGTCCAGTGTGCACCAGAAGCCCAGGACCTGGACTCTGATTTTCACTCTTCTAATTGCTGTGAGCCAACTGTGACCTGGAAGGCCCTCTTTTCCAGCCGGTGTTCCAGGGGAGGAGCCCAAGTGTAACATCTGCCTGGGGAAGACCTCGGGACCCCTGAATGAGATCCTCATCTGTGGAAAGTGTGGCCTGGGTGAGTGGGGTGAGCAGGCATTAAAAAGCCCCCATCCTGTGAGTCTACCCCTGCATTGGCCTGATGGACACTATTCCCCACTGCTGGGACCCCTGGTGGCTCCCTGTTTCTCTTGAGCTCCAGGATGAAAGGGGGCCAGTCTCTGTGAATGAGGGCCCAGGGAGGTGACCTTGGGGAAGTTGAGAAAATACAATGGAACATGCAGTTTGGTACCCACCTAGGTAGCGAGGAAGGGTGGGAAAGAACCGGTACAGGTGCTGAAGCCAGGCCTTGGTGCCTTCCCCTCTGGCCAGTGCTTTCTTTTCATCCCCAGCCTGGATGCCAACTTGGCTGCCTGGGTGGGCATCACCAGCCAGCCCCCTAGCAGCTGGCAGGCAGAGCTCCCAGGGCTCTCCACCACCTTCTCAGCCTTGCTGCCTTTGAGCTTCCTGGCCTTGAGCCACTGCTTTGTCCTGGGTACTCACTACCCCCTCCTCTGCCATAGGTTACCACCAGCAGTGCCACATTCCCATAGCAGGCAGTGCTGACAGGCCCCTGCTCACACCCTGGTTCTGTCGACGCTGCATCTTCGCACTGGCCGTGCGGGTGAGCCTCTGTCTTTGTCAGACCCTGCCTCTCCCTCCTCCAGTCCAGCAGCCCAGAGGACCCCTGGGCCCAGGCCGGACTCCCCATACCAGACTCTGAGCTCCAAGCAGAAGGACCCTACTTGGGCTTCAGAGATAGATGGTATCTCTGCCACTTAGGAGCTGTATGTCCTTGATCAAATTCCAGAGCCTTACTGAGCCTCAGTTTCCCCAACTGTAAAATAGACACGGTTTGGTGTTAGGAGTAGCAGGCTCCTGATAGATGGTGCTTTGCTATTAAAAGAGAAAATCCCTGTAAATGCCCATGCTAATACATATAGGTCATTATGACCTGTATTGTGCTTATTTCCTTTAATATTATTAATGAAGATCCTTCTGGGATAGAGATGGCTTGAGGATTGGTGAAGGAAAGTTCCTTGCCTTCCTGTCTTGGAACTTCTGTGGGTTCCCCCAACCCCTGGGCAGTATTTCCCTTGATAGTCGTGTAATGACACGGGTGGCCCAACCAGTACAGCAGGTGATTGGGGCCCTCGTCTTCCCCCAGAAAGGTGGCGCGCTGAAGAAGGGCGCCATCGCCAGGACGTTGCAGGCAGTGAAGATGGTGCTGTCCTACCAACCTGAGGAGCTCGAGTGGGACTCGCCACACCGCACCAATCAGCAGCAATGCTACTGCTACTGCGGCGGGCCCGGAGAGTAAGGCCACCGGGACAGGGCCGCCGGGGAGATGGGCACGTTCGAGAGCGTCAGACTGCCGGCTGGGGCCTGACGGGGAGGGCTGGGAGTGTGAGCGAGGTGGCAGCCTCGGGGGCGGGGCCGCGGGAAGCGGGCCTGAAATGTCAGCCTTCGGGGTGGGTTCGGGGCCCCGGGAGGCGGGCCCGAAGTGTCAGCCCCCGGAGTCCAACCCAGAGTGTCGGCCGCGGGGGCGGGGCCCGGAGTGTGAGCCGCGCTGTGTGAGAGGTGGGAGCGGGGTCCCCAGGGAGGCAGGATAGGTCGGGGTGCATTCTGCGACAGGGGTGAGTCAGGAGAGTCGCCAAGGGGCCTCCAGGAGCCCCTGAAGGTAAGGTTTCGGAGTGGGGTGCAAGGGGGCAGGACTTCAAGATGAGAACCTGAAGATTGGGCCTCTAGGTGGCGTCTGACACTTTCCGGCAGTTGGGGGATCCGGGACGGGGGGGACAGGGGTGTTCGCTTGGAACCTGGAGGAAAGGAGGACGTATAGAGGAATAACTAAGAGCCTAGGCCTGATCCTCCCCGGACGTCCAAATCCAGGCTCTGTCCCTGTGCAACCCCCAAGCTTCAGTTTGCTTACTGTTTTCACCATGTGGAAGTTGTGCACGATGTTAATTACATAATTCCCGTAAAGGCATACACAGATCTTGGTACTTGGCAAGCATTTGAAAAACGTGAGGTGGGCTGAAGTTGTGGCTCAGGGGTAGAGCGCTCGCCTAGCATGTGCGAGGCCCTGGGTTTGATCCTCAGCACCACATAAAAATAAAGATATTGGGTCCAACTAAAAAATAAATATTAAAAAAAAGTGAGGTACTGGTGATAGTGCCATTACTGCATGGAAATTATGATTACCTATTCATCGTCAGAGCCAATGAAACAAGTGAGATACAAAGATTCTTTTCCCTAGAGAAGTGCAAGCAGAGCTGGCCTGATGCTGGGGATGGTGCAGAGGGCATTCTTGTCCTACTGTGCCAGAGTCTGATTGACTCTTCCTGGTTCCCCTTATAGCCATGGTTAGTTGATCCTGCTCCTTTGCACTGACTGCCCCAGGCATTATGAAAGGAACCTCAGACTTTAGAGGTTGGGTTTCTGCCTCAGGAAACAGTCTGCAGGGCCCCCTGATGTCCTTAATCTCATACCCCATCTGATACAAGAACTAGAGGTCTGAAGACTGTGGTTAGAGCCCATTTGGGAACTCAGGCAAATCACTTGAACTACTTAAAACTCTCTAAACGGCTTAGTTACCTTAATTACCTATAGATCCTGGGTTGTTGAGCAGCCTAACAAGAGAAGATTGAGAAATGTTTACAGAAACCTTTATGGCCTTAAGGCAGTGTGTTTCAGTGTTTAATGGGTGATTGCTAAGGATGCATCTTCTGGAGGCTTCCCCAAAGATTGCAAAGGGCTGAAGTGGACCAAGGAACCTGCAGGTTACCCTGGACCACACCTGACAAAGTGCAGAATGTTGGCTGTTAAGGGAATATCTTTTTGCCCTTCGTTCACAACCAGATACTAATTGTTGAATAGCCTTAATGGGGTAGTTACAGTACCAGGTGAGAAACAATAGGTGTAGGCCTGCCCCCATGTAGCTTTACAGGAACCATTATTCTTCCATGAGTCTCTCAGGATGTCTGTGATGTTTGGGGAACAAACACAGGCCAGAGGTGGGGGCTCTGATATGGCATGGCAGGAAGAACACGGGCTTTGAAATCGAGGAAACCAGGATTTGAGTCACCATCCTCCACGTTCTGAGTGACCTTGAGCAAGCCATTTATTCTCTAACTCATCTGTAATATGGGGGCAATGTTCATCTTCGGCCAGATGGTAAGGTCCAATGAAGTGGCATAAGCCTGGCTCCCAGAACCTCCAGGCACAGTCTGAGTGCTTAGTATCTGGGAGTTCCCTTCCTTCTCTTTGGCTGGAGGTCACAGCTGCTGAGCCTCATGCCTAATTGTGAACGTGGCTGACCGTGTTTCTTCTTCCTCTCCAGATGGTATCTGCGGATGCTGCAGTGTTATCGATGCAGGCAGTGGTTCCACGAGGCCTGCACACAATGCCTCAATGAGCCTATGATGTTTGGAGACAGGTAAGTTAGTGCTATTTTGGTCCAGCCTGGCCTTCAGAGTGGCAGCTCCTTAGGATTGCCTGCTAGGCCCATACAGGGGGTCTATGATAGCATGTACCCATCCACAGGAGGCTGCTCAGGGTAAAGGAGTCCCAGCTATGCTGTGCTGCATTCCTAATTGCCATGGAATTGTGAGCACTTCAGGCACATCTTTACCTTCCCTAAGCACCAGTCTCTTCAAGTGTCTGGGGAGGGAATGGTGACACAGTCCCTGCCCCAGTCCTGCCCAGAGAAGTTGTAGGAACCACCAAAAGAAATGGATGCCTTCTAAGCAATAGGGCTAAGCTAATGGAAGGTGCTACATGTCAAGCCAGATATTATATGTTTTTTGTTTGTGTCATTTGTCATTGTGTGTGTATTAGGGGAGGAGGGTGACCACTACAGTCCAGCATACCTCAGGTCACTCTCTTATGAACCTCGAGGCACTCCAGGGCAGTAGTATTTGGGAAGGGGACTGAATGTACAGGAGTATTCCTTGATCCTGTCCAGCCTTGTCCTTAGCCCTCCAACCCCCCAGAGGCCACCTGTCCCAAGAATGAAAGTCTGACTATGAGGAGGCAGGTGGGGGGAGCTGGCCTAGGGTGGGATGTCAGAGCCCCACCCACCACAAAAGCTTTCCCATATTCCTGAAGAATCTTCGTAAACCCACCACAGGTCCCCTTTCCACCCATCCACAGGTTCTACCTGTTCTTCTGCTCCGTGTGTAACCAGGGCCCAGAGTACATCGAGAGGCTGCCCCTGCGATGGTGAGAGGGTGGGGCTTGGTTCAAATTCACCCCTGCCAGCTCCTCCATTATCTCCTCCCTGGGGGTTGCCCCGCCCCTTACCTGGCCCCACCCCTTGCCCTCTTGCTCAGGGTGGATGTGGTTCACCTGGCCCTCTACAACCTTGGGGTGCAGAGCAAGAAGAAGTACTTTGACTTTGAGGAGATTCTGGCTTTTGTCAACCACCACTGGGAGCTCCTGCAGCTTGGCAAGGTACTCAGGGCAGTGGGCTGTCAGAGTGGCAGAGACAGAGATGTCTCTACAGGGCTGCGCCTTGAGGACTAGGGTCTTGGTGTGTGAGCTCTCACTTTGCATCCTGAGTCCAGGCCTCTGGTCTCTGATTTTGGCAGTGGGCATATGGGGACTCACCAACTCAGCCTCTGGGAGCTGGGGCCCTGGATCAAATCTGGCCGGAGCAGGTTCTCTGCTGAGATGTCTGGCCCACTTCAGATTTCTTAGCTAAGATGAAAAGTAGAGTAGTCCTGTCCCTGCTCATGCTGTTCTGAACAGTGGGTCACCAGGGGCCTGAGCACCTCTGATCCATGAGTTAGTTGAAGTAACAAATGTAGACTTTAGAATGTCAGAGCTGGAGAACAGCCTGCCTGTTGGTCAGCCACCTGAGCCAAGGCTGGGATCAGGACCTTCCTAGCCACTTCCGGAGTGGGGATGAGCCCCTTTGTCCCTAATGACACTCAGAATCCTTGCTACTACATGCAAGTGAGCCTGCTTCTCTACTGATTGCCCCAGGCTCTTCTTTGATGAGACAAGGGTTTTTTTTTTTTTTTATATTTTTTAGTTGTTAATGGACCTTTATTTTATTTATTTATATGCAGTGCTGAGAATCAAACCCAGTGCCTCAAGCATGCTAGGCAAGCACTGTACCACTGAGCCACAACCCCAGCCCCAATTTTTTTCTTAAGTAGCCTACATGCTTTGCAAAAATAATAAAAAAAGAAAAAGAAAAAAAATTTTTTTTTGTACCAGGGCTGCTTAACTACTGAGCCACATCCTCAGCCCCTGCAAAAAAATTTTTTCACATGAAATCTTCATTTGTAGTATTGGATAATTTATAAGCTATACATATTATAAAGCCTTAAACTGTTTTTTTTTTACTCTTTCCTGATTTACAAAAAAAATCATACTTATTACTGGTAGAAAATTTTTAAGTTACCAAGAAACATAAGGAAGTGTACTTTTTAAAAAATCCACATTTGCATATCACACTACCTAGAAATAATGCATAGGTACATTTCCTTTGAGCCTCTCTTCTATGCTTGTTTTTTTTTTATTTTTTTTATTTTTACATGATTTGGATGATACAGTATGTATATATAATTTTAATTTATCTTTTTTCAGTTTGTCATAATTTAAATGCTTTCCCATATTCCTGAAGAATCTTCGTGAACATGTTTTTCTTTTTGTCATGAACATTTTTAATGGCGGCATTGGTTTCTACCGTAGTTCACTGGTTTCCTTCCTGTTGGGCATGTGGTTTTTTTCCCTCCTCTCCACCATTAGAAACGTGCCATTGGGACCATTTTTGTATGTAGTTTTATTTGAGTCCCGTGTCCTATCTGTACCATAGATCCCCTGGGGGAGCATTACTGGGTCAAAGTATGTACCTTTTAAAGATCTTAATAGATTTAGGCCAGGAGTTTTTCTCTCAATTTTCCCCTGAGAGAGGGGAAAAGGCTTGTCTGAGTTTTCATGGATCAATGTCCTCACCTGAAGGACTCAAAGGCATCAGGAAGAAGATGGACAGGCAGGGGACAGGGTGGGGCCTCCTAAGATGCCAGGTGCCTGAGTCTGACTGTCTCACTGGCTTGCTCCCCCAGCTCACCAGCACCCCTGTGACGGATCGAGGACCGCATCTCCTCAATGCTCTGAACAGTTATAAAAGCCGGTGCGTGCAGCATGGGAGGGAGTACTGTGGGCCGCCCCAGCAGGTGGGATCTCAAGCTAAGGGCTCTTCCTACCTGTCTGGGTCTCCCTCTCCTTCTTTACCTATACCCTTCCCATCCTTCATGACCCAGGGAACAAAGGATCCTGGGACCTTCTTTTGCAAAGTTTCTCCTGAGCACCCAGCAGCCTTACTCAGTTTGGGACTGGGCTCAGCTCCATAGGGGTATGTGCTCCTGCTCTCTGAGGGTCCCTCCTGCCTGAGCCAGCTGGGGTTCTGGGTCCCTCAGTGAGGCATCAAGTCAGCATATTCCAGGTGTGTCATAGCCTTCTAACCTATCCCCAGCCAGTGTCTTCCCATTCTGAGTTCAGCACACATAGCTGGCCACATCCTTCACCACACAGGGGATGCCTGGGCTCCCCGTTCCAGCATTCAAGGACTCTTTTGATCAGGCCCTGCCTGCAAATCTTCTTCCACTGTCTCTTTGATTTTTTTGTCTTGGTGCCAGCCCCACTGAGCCCTTGCTCCCCACCCAGGGCTTTTGCTCATCATCTTCCCTCAGTCTAGGATGCTCTTCCTTCCCTCTATTCATTTGTTCCATCAGCAAGTATTTATCAGCTGCTGCTCTGTCAGGCCCTGTCTAGGTGCTGGGGGAAAAGACAAGTCCCTGCTTCTACAAAAGCTTCCAGATGCCTCTAGAAGGACTCACCTTCACATTCACATAGATTGGGACCCAGGCACAGTCTACTCCTCAGTACGAGGCCTTGTGCCTCCCAGTAGACAGTCCCCAAGAACAGTCCTGGGTGTGAACTGCCTCTGCAGCTCAGGGCCATGCAGCCAGTGTTGGAAGGAAGGAAGTACCTGGGGGTGCTTCCAGCTTCTAGGGGAGTTCAGACGACAGCATGGGTTGGAATCAGTGTCTTGACCATGGGAGTCCCACTGTGAGCTGAAGGTGGCCTTGCAGCTGGTTGAGGCAGAGAAGAAAAGGGAGAGGAACAGCAAGAACCCCACATGTACTGGAGGAAGGATATGGAGGAGCCACCAGCCAATCCTCAGCTAGGACCCACTTAGTCCCTAGGGGGCACTCTGGATTTTAGGTCTGGGTCCAGAGAGGCAGACAACCTTGTTTAATGCCCACCAACACTCCCCAGGAGGATGGACTGAATCTGGGTCTCCTCCCCTGCCCATGCCCAGGTTCCTCTGCGGCAAAGAGATCAAGAAGAAGAAGTGCATCTTCCGCCTGCGCATCCGTGTCCCCCCCAACCCACCGGGGAAGCTGCTGCCTGACAAGGGTCTGTTGCCAAATGAAAACGGCGCCTCCTCTAGCTCCTCTGAGCTGCGTAAGAGAGGAAAGAGCAAGCCTGGGTCAGTGCTTGGGGACCTAGGGGTTAGGGCTGCAGCCCCAGTTGGCTTCTCTACTCCCAGCTCCCAGGACAATGGGCCATGTCTGGAATCTGAGAACATGGTGACATTTGCATAAACCAAAAGCCCCCACAGCTAGTCCAACATAGGTTCCCTGAGAGAGCTAGTCAGTGGCTCCCAGGCTCCTTCTGCAGCCCCCTTATTGCCTCTCAGGAAAAGCCAGATCATAGGCCCTAGCCCTAAGGGGAAGAGAAGGGGAAATTGGTGTGTGGACAGTGCCCTTGCCCTCCCGGCTGAGCTGAGCCCCCTCCTGGGTGTTGGGGGCAGGGTACCTGGACACACATGCCCAGAGAGGCACCTTTTCTTTTTCTACACATGATAACCCTCCTGCATCTCCTGACCCAAAGCAAGTGCATTCCTCCCCAGACTCCTTCTGAAGGTGCCGCCATCTACCCTCATTCAAGTCCATCCCTACCCCAGCTACCGGCCCCTGCCCCTGTGCTCCTGAGGCTCCTTCCTCTGGGGCCCCCTCTGGCCCTCAGGCTCTGACTGAGCCACCCTCTCCCTTTTCTGTCTCCACAGTTTGTTGCCTCACGAATTCCAGCAGCAGAAAAGGCGAGTTTATAGAAGAAAAAGATCAAAGTTTTTGCTGGAAGATGCTATTCCCAGTGTTAGTTCCTTGTTTTCTCATCCTCCACTTTCACATGCAGGACCGCCACATATTAGGGATTCCTGTGCAGAAAATGAAGTCCCCCAAGCCCAGGAAACTCTCCCATGTCCCATTTCCTATTTAGCAAAACAAGGAAAAGTTAGGTGCTCCAGTACCTCTCCCTTGTCTCCCCAAGTTCTCCCAGGAACCCAGGGGCAGGGGCAGGGGCAGGGGCAGTAGTATCCTTGTCCCTTTGTCAAGTGGGGAAACAAGGACAGGGTTGAGCAATGACTTTCCTGAGGTCACACATCAGCCTGGAACCAGGGCTCCAGGGCATTTGTTTTTCTTTGGCATCCTCATCGAAGCCCTCTCTGTGGGCAGTGATACCAACAATGCCTCATCTCCCCAGCACTTTACAGTTTACAGGCATTACTTAGTGCCTTTGATAGCCATTATTTAATTTTCTGGGCATCCTGACACCTTTTAAGAGGGAAACAGGGCAGGGTTTCTTGTCCCCATTTTGCAGTTGAGGTGACTAATGCCAGAAGGGTCAGCATTATCCAGTTGGCTTGAGACAAAGCCAGGACTAGAATCAGGGTGACTTGGCTCTCTTGGAATAAAGAGGAAGTGGCAGGCCTTACCCTAGGGAGGCCCAGTGCTTGGCAGCTCTGGCTGGTGTGGCCCTCAGCTGGGGCAAAAGGTGCTTGGGGAAGGCGGATTTGATACCCGCTGACTGACCCATCCTCTCTTCTTCCTCTGTGTCCACAGAGTGACTTCACCTCGGCCTGGAGCACCAACCACCACCTGGCTAGCATATTTGACTTCACGCTGGATGAAATTCAGAGTTTAAAAAGGTATCAATGAGGGGCCCAGCAGAAAGGTTTGCTCCGGAGGCTGGGACGGACCAGGTGTGGAGGCTCCCTGCATCTGCACAGCCAGGCAGGAGGCTCTGGAAGGGGGAAGGGCAGAAAGTATTCTGAGGGAGGAGTGGGTACTTCTGAAACCCCAGGTTAAAGGGTCCCTGTGGCATGGGGCTGCCTGGAGGGCCTTTACCAGCTTTCAGCATGGCACCCCCATGGCACTGAGGCTGCCTCGCTGTGCCCCCCGCTCCCCAGCCTCTTCCTGCCCCCCACCTTACACCAATTTCTGTGGTTATCCCACACTGTGGTTTAACACCTCCTCGCCTTCACTCATGCTGCTCCCTCTGCCTGGAAGGCCCTTTGCCCTGCCCACCCCATCCCATCTGAAAACCCAGGACCTGGCTCCTTCCAAGGAGCCTACACAGATCCTCCCAGGCTGTGTTGGATACTTTTCTGTGTGTGCTTGGGTACACTCAAGGGGAAGGTCTACGTCGTTTGTCATCTGATTTCCAAAATCACTAGAAGTCATTCAGTGTTTACCTAAAGCCATGGAGGAAAGAGTCGGGGATTGAGACAGGCTGAGCTCCAGACCCTGTTTACCAGTACTATGTGGCATCAGCTAAATTTCTTAACCTTTTTGAACCTCCTCATGTTTTCTTCCAACAAGATACTGAGAATGGAAACACCTGTAAAGTTGCACAAGTGCCTCACAGTTCATTAAGTATCATTATCTGTGCTTCTGTCACATTTATTTACAAGCCTAGTGGAGGGGAAGGTGGTCAGGGAAGGCTCTCCTGCCTCCTGGACTTTGAAGGGGGATGGGCGGGAAATTGGCAGGTGTGGTGGTGGGAAGCTCAGCAATGCAAAGATGGGCCTCCACTGGGAATGAAGGATGCATGCCAGAGAGGCAGAGAAAAGCTGGAGAGATCCCAGGGCCCCCAGGAGCCAGGTCAGCAGGACTTTGCTCGGGTGGACCAATGGCAAGCTCACCCTTGCCCCCTCTCTCAGTGCCAGCTCAGGCCAGACCTTCTTCTCAGACGTGGACTCCACGGACGCTGCCAGCACCTCGGGCTCTGCATCTACCAGCCTCTCCTATGACTCCAGGTGAGCGCCCAGAGGTCAGCCCTGACCTCAAGCTTCACAAGAACCGTTGTTCTTCCCAGGCTGCCACCTCCCACTTCTACTTTTGTGGGGCTCAATTTGCATACCTGAGCCCCCCACTGGAGGACCTGGCCTTCTGCAATTCTGAGAGTCTGGCCCTGGGACCCTCTAGTTCCGAGTCCCTGGGGTTCAGGTGGGATAAGGAAAGGCATCCAGGATGCTGGGGACACATCTCTTTGGAATGCTTTTCACCTGCTGCAGAACAATGTGACATCTCTGGCTGGCTGGTTCCAATCTAGGGTTGTCTTTTATTAGGGGTTCCTGGCCTCTGTGTGCCATGATTTTGCAGGCCCGTGCTTCTCAGGCTGTGGGGTCCCTAACCCTGGTTTCTGGCTGTCTGAGTTCCAGGGCCTCTAAAGGAAGAGCATGTGTTTGGAAGCCTGGTAGAGGGAGGATGGCATCCTGTGGACTGCAGGGTCTGGTGGAGGACAAATTCCAGGGGGCCCAAGCTGAAGGGCTGGCCTGCTTGGCAAGAGCTGGTGGTCAGCAGCACAGGGAGGGTGGTCTGCAAAGCAGAAGGATTTCTTCTGGACTCAGGCTCCTTTATTTTGGGACATGTGAAGCCCTTGCAAAAGTAGAATTAAAAGCATAATGCTTGTAGACCTGTGTCCTGAAGTCTTAGTCTGCAGAAGTCTCTCATGTGTCTTTTTCTAATGTTTTTTGTTTGTTGGTTGGTTGGTTCTGGGGATGGAACCCAAGACTTCACACAAGCTAGGCAAGTGCTCTACTGCTGAGCTACACCCAGCCCTATATTTTGTTTCTTCCTGTTTCTTTGGTTTCCACTAGTGCTTTGGGTCTTGGCTTCCATTACTAAGCATCTGTGGATGTGAATCTGATCTTGTGTCCCTTCTCTAACACATCTGCCTGTGTAGTACAAGGTCTGTCCTTCAGTCCTTGACCCTGTCCTCATCCCCATTTGGCTCAGCTAGCTCCACATGGGTGCAGGTGACAGATGAGCAGCGTACACAAGGCCTCTATGCTGCATGACCTCAGGGGGCGCAGAGAACAGTTGTCTGTACTCTAGCAGTTCTGATTCTGGCACCCAAAGAGCCCAGGCTTTAGAGCTGGACAGACCCAGGTTTGAACCTGGCTCTGCCACTCCCCAGCTGGCTGCTTCTCCCCTGGAGCTTCAGTTTCCCTCCTATGGTGTTACTGCAAGGACCCGTGAGATAATCCATGCCCCGGGCCAGGCACAGTGCCGGGTACCCAGGAGACTGCTGGGAGCAAGGGATTTGTCATGGTCATCCCATCTCATTCCCATCATCTTCCTCTCCCCACTCCTGCTGTAGACGGACAGTAGGCAGCCGCAAGAGGAAGCTGGCGGCCAAGGCATACATGCCGCTGCGGGCCAAGCGGCGGGCGGCTGAGCTGGGTGGACGCTGCCCCTCAGACAGCAGTGCGGAGGGGACTTTGGGCCCCGAGCGGCCAGACGAAGGCATCGATAGCCACACATTTGAGAGCATCAGTGAAGACGACTCGTCCTTGTCACACCTCAAGTCATCTATCACCACCTACTTTGGCGCAGCAGGGCGGTTGGCCTGTGGGGAGAAGTACCAGGTGTTGGCTCGGAGGGTCACACCAGAGGGCAAGGTTCAGTACCTGGTGGAATGGGAAGGGACCACCCCTTACTGACTACCCCTCGGGGGCTGCAGGGAGCCCTGAAAATCAGAGGGACAGCCGAGGGCACAGGTTTCCCTGTTTGAAGCAGCACAGTGGCAAGGGCCTGGAGAGGCCTTGTCCAGCTGCCCAGCAGGCCAAGCTGAGCCTGCACTACTACTGTGCCAGCTCTGCTCTGCTCTGCTCTTGGTCCATGGCCTCCCTAAGGTCCCACTGGCTCTTTTTAGTGTCTTCACACTCCACACCCCTCACACTGTTTATTGGTTCTTCCTGAGTTTGTGTCCACCCCTATCCCACCCCCCACCCGGCTCTGTGACTCTAACTCCTGAGGCCCAAATCTTTCTCTGTCCCCATTACTTTGTCCCTTCACCTCTCACTGCTTTCTGGTATGTGTTCACACATCCTCCATGTGCATATCTGTCCCTCCACTGGATATCCTTTACACCTGACCCATGGGGGCTGCTCCTCCCTAGGATCACATTGAGATTGGGAACCTCTGAAGGAGAACAGGTCAGTGGAGGCTTCTCTCCCCCGCCCCCTTTTCCTTCCACTTCTACCCCTGGAAAGGGGGTGGTGTGAGAGGACTCTGGGAAAGTCTGTGTGGCAGAGATGCTGGGATTCAGCACCTAGAGAGCAAAGAACCGGGTCTCCACAGCAGAAGGCACCAGCCTCTGGGCCCCCTTATTAAGGCTGAGTGTGAAGGCTGCTGGCCTCAGTTCCGAAGGTCCAAGAAGTTTGTCTGTGCCAAGCCTCACACCACTTAGCTGCCACAGAGCTGGGCCTCGCCTTCCTAGAATGGAGACATCCACGAAAACCAGGGAGACTGGGGGAAGCAGTGGAAAGGGAGCCACCACCCACAGCCAAACCACACCCATGCTCTTGCCCAGAAGCTTCCATGTGTGTGCTTTTACACACCAGGCTCACACATCTCCCAGCGTCCACACACAGCCACATGACCTGTCTCCCAGCGTCCACACACAGCCTGGCTCCTTCTTTTGGCTTCCTCTTTGCCCCTTCCAGGGGCACAGGCTGCAGGTGAATGTGAAGGTCCAGCTCCTGCCCACTTCCTCCAACATAATGGACTAGCTTTGGCCCAATGAGGTCAAAGCACAGAAGGCTCCTACTCTCCCCCAGCTCCCCAGCCCTGCTCTAAAATTGATCGTCATGGGATTTTTCAATGGCCTGTTTCATTAAGCCCCCTCAAAGGGATGTGTTTGTCATTTGGGCTTGAAATAGAATTCTTAGAACAGACATTCAGATTCAGCCCCGTCTGGAGGGAAACCAAAATTGGGAGGGGGCCAGGACCCCTCATTTTTGCTGCTTCCAGAGATATTAGAAACTGACTCACTTGATTGGAAATGGTAAGAAGTGCCTTGACTGAGGGGGTTGGGCACCAGGTTGGGACCAGCCTTGGCTGGATTTGCAGGCCACCAGCTGGAAGGTGAAGATGGGAAGAATGAGGCAGCAGGCCCAAGGAGCCAGATTTCCCGAGATTATGCCAAACTCCTCCCCACCATGAGCACTCAGCCCTGGGATAGGCTAGATGGCCCTGCCTTAAACCTCAGCTCCTATAGTGCCTTTCAAAGGAACTTCACCTCAGCCCCTTCGCATATCCTGCCCACTTCCCTCTCTTTCCCCTACATGGCCCAGGCAGGGACAAGCAGGTTCTGGGCCCAGTTCTTAGCCCCACAGCTGCTGCCACTGAGGCACCCAGGGAAGGGGAGTTGAGAAGCCAGCCCCAGCCCAGTAGGGGTGTGGGACCTGGGATTCAAACTGGCTTCCTGCCGGTCTCAGCACAGCAACCTCCGAGGTCTAACTTCCAGGTTCTGAGAAAGCCAGGATGAGCAAGGCCTGTCCTTCCCACTTAGGCTGGGAGAGGCTCTGGGCCTGAAGAGCAGGGCAAAAGAACCTTTCCCACTGGGAAGACAGCACAAGGCCTAACGAGGTCACTGACTCTACACCCCAGCTTTTCATTCATACCACATAATAGCTGCATTACTGCCAACTCACCTTATAACCCTGTGCACCTTCTAAGAGATACATGGTTTTGAATTGCTGCTTTTAATAACATTTTGTTATATTAAATTTATAATTAATGTGTCTGGTTTACAATGTAAAAGTTCCCTTTGAGAATTATCTCTACTGAGTGGTGAACTGCCAGCTGCTGAACACAGAAGAACTGATTCTGGCTTCTGCAGTTGGCTTCCTGCAGCTTAGAGGAGGATGGCAGGACCCCATCCTGTGGCCACCTTACCACTCCCTATAACATTCAGTAATCTCCCACCCTTATTGTCAGAGAAAATGTAGGACCTTTTATCTGCTGAGTACATGACCCATAAGGATACAACCTAGCTGAAGGCTGCAGGTAAAAGATAAAACATGAACTTAGATATTGAACCTGCTAAAATGCCTAAGTGCAGACACTGCAAACATTGCTCAGCACACACAGGCACACACTTCTAGAAACTGAGTTCCAGAACCCAGCTCTGATGGTTTCAAACAGTAGCACTAGTCAGATTCCTTCCATTTTCTCACCCTTCAAATTCCAGCAATAATCGCCACAGCACCTGGCTCCCCAAGGTTGGGAAGGGACCCTTCACATATATGACAATATTATTTCAAAATATCTTTAGTATTGTTTAGACAGAGAAAAAATGTTTGTTAAGGTGTAGGGAGAAGGTTGGCTTCAGGGAGATGACACCCATAAATTTACCTGGTTCCAGGTGGAAGTGTGCCCTGTTAATCCTGAGCGGAGGGATGCTTAAGTATACTGATAACTCCTACCCTATGTCTTTGGTACTACTCCTTTGGCTTCCACCCTTTAGCTGTCCTGGAAATAAAGCCACAGTGGGAGCCAGGGGAGGGGGTGGTTTCTTCTGTGAGCAGCTATCTAGATGCACCTGAGACCTGAGGGCCTCTTGGGTTGGAGGGTACCTGCTTCTCTGTGGTCTTGGGCAGTGTTTCCCAATTCACAGCATTTACCTTTCGAATTCAGGAATGAGAGATTAGAATTTCTAGAAATTCCAAATCCCAAATGTTTTTAAGATACTTCACTCTTCATACTCCTCTCAGTATTATAAGTATCTGACAAAATTTTGTCTAGTAAGCATATTAAGCTTAGTACTATTTACAAAGGACTAGCCTGTACGGAAAGTTAAATGCTGGAGCATCTGCTAGAATATCCAAATAATGTGACATTTGAATATCCTAGAAAGGTTAACAGCACTTAAAATCAATCACATGTCCAAATAACTAACTTAAGAATTTATTTTGCATCTAAAGTTTATTTTCTGGAGCACCACTCACAGGATTTGTATAATATATACTATGTGTACAAAATTATTTTATTTACAAGAAAAACTCCCTGATAGCAGCAGACAGGACCAGACATACACACTTCTAACATGGCAACAACCAAAAAACAAGATCAATTAATTCGATGGCGACAATTTCCCTCTCACAAGCCAGGCCTGGGCTCTCTCTTCAGCTCAGCATGTTAGTGTTTCCTGCTCTTGTTTTTTGCTCAATTAAGGTGGATTCTTTCAAATCAGTAATCTTTCCATACTAATAAGCTTTAGTATTCACAGGGTAATTATGATACTTTCCCTCATTTCCTCAATTGATTTTTCTAGGGATTCTGGATTAAAAAAAAAAAAATGTTATCTAAGAAATTCTGGAAAGGAGTTCCCACATGGAGACTCTGGTCTAGGACCCAGCTCTGGCTTCTATAGCATCATTCTGGGAGGGTGGTATGGGATGGCAGCCACTCCATGTAGACTGGAGTTACACAAACCCTAAACATCACTGGACACCTCTACTCCTTCATCTATGGAATGGGTCATGAGCCGCCAGATCTGTGGTAAGGAGTACACAGTGAAATACATGCCCAAACGCCAGGCCAACTGGCTTCTATGTTTTAAGAACTAATAACTGCTGAGTGCAGTGGTGCACGCCTATGATCCCAGCAGCTTGGGGGACTGAGGCAAGAGGATCCCAAGCTCCAGGCAAGTCTCAGCAACTTAGTGAGACTGTCTCAAAAAATAAAAAGGGTTAGGGGTGTAGCTCAGTGGTAAAGTGCACCTGGGTTCAATCCCCAGTACCAAACCAAACCAAACAAAAATAACTCTTCCTTTAGAGCTGGCTATAGCAGGTTCTCTGAGCCTGTGACCTTCAAAGGGATCTATTCAGCCTCCTTCGATGTAAAGTAAAAGCTTTAAGTTTTGAATCAGAGATTGGGTTCACATGTGAGTGCTACTTTCTGATCTCAGATTTCATCTGCAAAATGAGGGTAACAAATAAGAACAACTGAAATATAGTATAAGAATATATTATAAGAATATATATTATATATATTCTTATAATAATAAGATAATGTTAAGAAGCTAGGGCAGTACATAGTGGACAGAGCTGCTATTTAGTAAATGTCCCTCTCCCCTCCAGTGTCCTACATAGTCAACTCTGGACACTGAGACAAAGGCAGGCTACTAAGCAAGTTTTCTGCAATATAATAACACAAAAGATGATTCAATAAAGACAACAGATAGAAAAATCTTCTTTGGAATTGTCCCACTTTAAGAAATTAAAAGAAAAGTTGAATTTTGCCAATTCAACAACTTAATAGTGAGTATGTACAGTAGAGAAAGCTTTGATCATTTAAATCCTTGAAACATCAGCCTCAGAAATATCTGCCAAACCCTGTGCAAGACGTCAAGTAGATTCAGTCATGCCCCTGACCTCCAGCAACTCACAATCTTGCAATACAAGGCCAACTTTGATGCAGAAAGATAAAGGGAACACCAAGGCAGGATAGAGTCCTTACAGCTGGCAAGGCCTCAGAAAGTTCTTACAAAGGAGCAGTCACATGCCATAGGCATTATCATAAGCATTTAGGCAGAGGGCATTCCAGACAGAGAGGATAGCATGAACACAGGAATAACATCAACAGCACAGTGAGCCATCTGTTAGCCAGAGTGGGAAAGGAGAGGTCAAGGGGGATGATGGAAAAGGTGGGTAAAGATTGTAAAGGGCTAGAAGGCCAGACCTAGAAATTGGACTTTATCCTAAAAGCAATAGAGTCAGTCCATTTGGGGTCCTCAGTACATTTTTAAGTAGGGTTTACTTTACACAAGATTTTTCTAAGTATTAGAAGCTGATCTGCTGTTAAAAAGAAAAGAAAAAATCAACAAGGGACATCACCATTAGCTCTATTCCTCTTTTCAGGCAGCCCCTGAAATTACCACTGGCATCCTCTGGACCTTTAGAAGTAAGCTAGAATAGGAGGGGGTCCAACACTCCCCAGAGGGTGTTATTCCATTTTTCAATGCTTTTCTGTATTTCTTTTAGGCATAAATTGTTTTTGCAAATAGCCAGACCTAAAAGTCACCAAATTCCCTCAAAGCTCACTGAGGGAGTTTCCTGCAGCCTGCACAGAGCAGCAGTTGTGAGCACCTCTGCCACCTTTTGGGAGCCAAGAGCAAATGTACCCATTGCACAGGGGCACACAGCCACATCAAGCGCAAACCTTGATGCTGAGAGCAGAAAACAGACAAGATGTGTGCTGAAGTCCTAAGCTGTGTGCAGTACCCACCAGGGCCCCCACACCAGCCACCAGAGACTATATTAGACTATATTAGTCACTTCCACATGGTGCCATTCTGGAAACCCTGTCCCATGTGCTGTCTCCTTTGTGGTTGGGCATAAACACTAATAAAACCTTGTTTAAGGGGCTGGGGTTGTGGCTCAGCAGTAGGGCACTTGCCTGGCATATGTGAGGCACTGGGTTCGATTCACAGCACCACATATAAATAAATTAAAGGGCTATCAACAACTAAAACAATATTTTAAAAAAAAGAAAGTGAAAACTACATGGTTCTTTGGAAATTTCTTTGTTCAATACAGAGTTAAGTATAGCTTCACTTTCTTTAAAAACAAAACAAACAAATAAACAAAAAACTTGTTTCAGTGATGTTGCTTCCCTCATCAAGATCTGTATCTCAAATTGAGCAAAAGAACTTTGCAGTCTCTACAATGTCTTCATGGCTGGGCCTTTGAGATCATCCCCATTTGATATCTGGAGGACTCTAGGGTAGAAGCAGCACAGCAGATTTCAGAACGAGGGCCTGACACTACCCAGCTCACACACCCTCTTTCTAGGAGAGACCAGGATACCACATCTGTCTTTCAGTTCCCACCCAAACCACCCATGTTCTCCTCAGAATGGAGCTACTTTGTGACAGATTCATGAAGGAGGCTGGAGCCGTCTCTCTGGAGCTCACCACCTAGGGCTCAGCATCCCCTGCTCTCTTCCACGAGAGACTCATGGAGCAGGCCCAGGAGAGTCCCAAACACAGCTGAGCAGTCATGGTTGTACTATGTGGAACTCAGCATACCACCCCTTTTCTGGATCTCCATGCAGTTCAGTTTTCTTAAGTAATCTATAAAATGGAGACTGGTTTAAGAGTAGTGATTTAAAATTTGTCAATAAGGAAAGTTTTCAAAACACTCCAAATCTTACAGGGGAACTTACCCCAAAGTGAAGGCACAATTGCACTGGTAGGAGTATGGGTATGTGTGTGGGTTGGGGGGATCTGATGCCCTTACTACCAGTCAGGAATCCAGGTTACTGAAGCTTTATACAGCAAATATGAAAAATACTGGTCTAGAAGGTTCCCAGGGTTCCATTTCTATGCTTAGAACCTGTTATGATTTAGATATGAGATATCCTCCAAAAGCTCATGTGTGAGACAATGCAAGAAAGCTTAGAGGTGAAATGATTGGGTTATGAGAGCCTTAACCTAATCAGTATATTAATCCACTTGAATGGATTAACTAAGTTGTGACTGGAAGCGGGTAGGGTATAGTTGAAGGAGTTTATATTTTGTTCCTGGAGAGTGAGAGTCTCTCTCTTGCTTCCTAGTGCCATGTCCTGAGCTGCCTTGATATTCTACCTCACCTCAGGCCCATGAGCAATGGAGTTGGTCATCTATGGACTGAGACCTCTGAAACCGCGAGTGCCAAATAAACTTTTCCTCCTCTAAAATTGTTCTTATTAGGTATTTTGATACAATGACAAAAAAAGCTGACTGGAACAGAACCTCTTCACTGAGCAAGGCACAGAACCTTCTGATGTCTGTCACATTCAGCCTAGGAAGGAGTCAAAACTTACTGCAACCCATGAAGCTGTGTCTAAGCACTAATGTTCCCCTAGTTACACACATACTCCCAGACTCGCCTCTTCAAGACTCAGGAACAATAAAAATCTCTAACTAGGAGCAATAATCCTGCTGATCCCTGAAATTCCACCATTATAATGCATCCTTTTGAACAGGGTACTTGAGTACTTTCCAGTTGCTCTAGAATGAGGCACACACTTCCAGGTGAACAAGGTCATTGGGTCCATTCTTCCCCAGGAGAAGCTGGGGCATAATAATACCCTAGGCATTCAAGGTCACCCTAGGTACCCTAGGTCAGTCCAGTAACCAAAAACGACAAACCTCACTTTCACTGTTACTTTCCCTTGGTCTCTACACAGAATTATCCTCATCCTCCCACCCTCTGCCATCTTTAAACAAAGTAGTACTTCAAGACAAGGTCCACTGGGTTTTTACTGGTATGACTGGTCCAGCCTTCTCCAGCCTTAGGAGCCTTGAACACCTTCAGCCCACAGAACTGCTCCTCTTTGCTGACAGGAACTTGGAATTCACAGATGCTGGGAGGTAGAAAGAGGCCTGCTCTTACCCAGAGTTCAGCAGCTGAGGGATAGAGGCAGCCAGCAGCACGCACCAGAAGCTTCCCTACTCAGTCTTCCTCCATGCCCTCCTCAAGCCACTTTAAATAGTGCACATCTCCTTGGTCCATGGGAAGACTGAAGACCTCTGGGATTTCAAAAGGATGCACCAACCTTTGGAAAGAAGGGAGAGCTCTGTGAATCAACCCATGTGATACGATCCAACTAGCCAGCCTCCTGAAAGGCCCTTTGAAATCTGCGACAGTCTACCTAGCTAGTGCCATAGCCCACCATTCCTGAGCCCGTGTTTCTTAGCTGTCAACAAGCTAAGCTGGATCAGGTGGCTTTAGAGTCTCACAGACATGGTTCAAATTCTAAATTTCCTTACTAGCTGTAAGGACTATGGACAAGTCACTTCATTTTCTAGGGATAAAAATAATACCTATGTAATTAGATTGCTGAAGACTAAATACGACAAGGTATATAAAGCACTTACCTACTCCACCAACTGACACTGCACACATTCTATTAGATGTTAGCCTCTGCTTTCATTAGTCTCCTATACACACTGTTCTACCTTCCCTCCCACAATTCCTCTGTATTCTTCCCCACATGGAAAGTTCTTCCTGCTCCTGCTGATCAATCAAAAGCCTTTCTCTCCCTCAAGATCCAGCTCAACCACTAGCCTTTTCTAAGGGATCCTCACTGACCACTAAGTCACAGAAATCCCTCCCTTTTCTCCTGTTTGTTTCACCTGGCTCTTGTCACACAATACAAGTTCTCTTCACTTTCCGACTGAAGAAACATGAGAACTTGGTTTCAGTTTCCCATTTGTCAAACAGGATAATAATTCTCTATGTCCTTTCTGCTGCTGAAAGAACCAATTTAAAGTTCTCATGAGATAACATGATTAACAAATCACAACATGGGTGTAGGTGCTTAAACATGTGGAGTAAGTTGGATAAATTTTATCCAGTTCCTGAGGATAATGAATTTTTTCATGGACATCTAGGTAACTGCTTTTATAAATAAACATAAAGAGGCCAAAGTGCATATTTTAATAAGCACTTTAGTAGTAAGAGCTGCTGATGACAAAGCATCATTTCATATGTATACCTCACATGTTAATTCCAAAACACATGACTATGATCACCATATTTCAAAGACAAGACAGCGGAGGCACAAAAAGTATTGATATTCTGCATGTACTTATGGTACAACTAGCCAATGGGAAGCCACATTTCAACATTAGAAGATTAAGCTCTGGAGTTCTCACTCTTAACCCTGAAGCTGTCCCTGATGCATTAAGTTATTTCTTGACAGTGTAGGTTCTACCAAAGATGTCTTACTCCCTCAACTCTGTTGAGATGGTAACATAAGGGCCTTCTCTATAGCAACATTTGAGACTTAACTATAGCCTTATAGCCACAGATTCCTAGTTCTCTAAAAAGTGAAGGGAAACAATTTTATCATCCAAATAGGTGGTTCACATCTTTGGCTGCACATTCGAGGCAACCTGGGGTGCTTTTTAACAGTACCATACTAGCTGGGTACAACAGCATGCACCTGTAGGACCAGTTGAGGCAGGAGGATCACTTGAGCCAGAAGTTCCAACACCAGCTTCGGCAACATAGCAAGACCCAGTCTCAAAAATAACACCAATAATAATATCATACTTTGTTCCCATCCTAAACAAATTTAAAGTGGTAGTTTGAAAAATACCACTGGTTTAGACTATGGGAATTCCTGGGGAATATTACTAAGATGTAGTTTGATTCCATAGGTCTGGGGTGACCATGAGATTCTGCATTTCTAACAAGTGTCCAGTAATATCAATTCCAAAACTTACACTTTGAATGATATAGGGTTATACCACTGGTTCTAAAAGTGAGGTCCACTAACCTCTAGGGGTCTCCAAGACTCTTCCATGGGGTCTAAGAAGTCAAAACTATTTATATAATAACACTAATTTGTCATTCATCTTTTTACTATGTCAATGTTTGTAACAGTGGTGCAAAAGCAATGATGGGTAAAACTACCTGCATGTTTACATATATCAAGCAGTGGCACCAAACCACACTATCATTGTACTCTTCACACCTGCATTTTTTTAAAAAAAAAATTTATTCTTAAGTTTTAGGTTGACACAATATCTTTATTTTATATTTATGTGGTGCTGAGGATCGAACCCAGTGCCTCATGCATACTAGGCATGCACTCTACCACTGAGCCACAACCCCAGCCCTCACACCCGCATTTTTAAAAAGTCAGACATTTTTGAAGTGGTAAAAATTACTTTTTTAAATTATTTTTTGACCCTTGAATACATGTCTTTTTAATATTCTGAATGGCAAAACGGGAAGTACACGTAGGCATTTCTGTTGTGTACCTAGGTTCAATAGTCATTGAAAACAATCTGAGTCACAAGCTAAACTAGACATGTTTTTTTTGTTTGTTTGTTTTTGGTACTGGGGATTGAACCCAGGGGCATTTAACTACTGAGCCACATCCCCAGCCCTTTTTTATTTTTTATTTTGAGACAGGGCATCGCGAAGTTGCTAAGTCTGGCTTTGAACTTACAATCCTCCTGCCTCAGTTTCCTGAGCTGCTGGGATTTTAAGCATGTACCACCATGCCCAGCTAGACATGCTTTTTTTCTTTTTCTTTTTTTTTTGCATAACATTTTTGCTTTCAAACCTAAATAACTGTAATTTGACTGTCATTTTTACAAACTATTCTGAAGTCTTGAGTATTAGGAAGACATTTCCTCAAATAGGAACAAATTGAACCCAATACTCAAAGACAATTTATATCACTTATTAACATTAATAAAATTATGTTCTAAGACAAAATTAGAATTTTGAAAAATTTGAATTCATTACTGTAAGCTTAAAATTGTCCCAAGACTTAAAGGTGCTCCTTTTTTTTTTAATATTTATTTTTTAGTTGTACACAATACCTTTACTTATTTTTTATGTGGTGCTGAGGATCAAACCCAGGGCCTCGCACATGCTAGGAAAGCACTCTACTGCTGAGCTACAATCCCAGCCCACTTAAAGCTGTTTCTTGAGGAGATCTAGCTATCTTACTAAACCAGATTTTGCAAAAATGTTAAAGGTTTTCACATGAGACTTTTTTTTCTTTTTTAAATGCAGTCCTAGGGATCAAACCCAGGTCCTCAGGCATGCAGGCAAGCTCTCTACCACTGAGCTACACCCCAGCCAGAAATGTTTTTTCTTGACACATGTTGACATCTGCCACCTCATTGTTTTCCCCAACTGGCTACATGAGGAACCACCCCAGGACAATTCTGTAGACACTTCTATATCTTTTCTCCTCCAAGTTCATCTTCAGTTCTTTTATTTTTCCCACTAGTTTTTGGCTTTGGAAACTATGATTGCTTTCTATAAAAATGCATGTATAGGACTGGGATGGGGGTGAAGTTCAGTGGTAGAGTGCTTGCCTAGCATGCAGGAGACCCTGGGTTCCAACTCTAGCACTAAAATAAATAGCACTATTTGTGTTAATATATAATGGTTTACTACTGTTATTTTTAATGACCTAAAACATTTTAAAAATTGCTCAGCTTTAATGTTTAAAACAGTTAACTTTAATTTTTTAAGAGAACAGACACAAAATTTATTAACATTCCGAAACATGAAAATCATACACCATGTCTGAAATTTAGAAGTGGAAGCTTCTAAACCTTTTCTCAGAGGGGGAAGGGAGATAGGCATGTGTATATATGATTATTAGGGAAATGAATGGACCCTGGAGACAGAAATTCGTTTGTAAAATGATGCTCTCAAAACAGTTAATTTTTTTTTATTAACCCACAACAAAGCTCTTTTTGGTCTAAGTAACTTTTAAAAGTGTGAAGGTTCTGAGACCAATATTTTGAGATCCACTGATTTAAACTATCTCATTCTAGCTCCCTATTTTATAGAAAATCTATAATTCAGAAAGAGACAGGGACTTGCTCAAAGTTATATGGGAAGTTGATGGCTAGGTTGCAGATTTCCTGCTTCTGAAGCTCACTCATTTGGTCCCCAGAAGAAGAATTTGCCTGTCTGTTGTGAGAATGAGTGAAGAAATGCTAGACTTACCTGATAAAGCCAGACAGCATGAGGACCTTGGAAGTTTTTGTCTTTATTAACTGTAAAGGAAGAAAAAAAACACTCCTTTAGGACTGAGCCCCAGCTTTGCCCTGCTCATTCACCTAGCCATTTAGCAGTTTGCATTCCTCCCAGGTCACCAGGTCATGTCAGGAGCTCACAAATGAACCTCATGCATCTGAAGTGAGCAAGACCTTCAGTCAATTGATTTATGTTAATTTTCATTGGAACCTGGGAAAAGGTCTTAGTCTTACTCATTCCCTTACCCAGACCACCTCTGCTCCTATCCTTACTTACCAATAAGACCTCAGTGGCTTCTTCTATTTCTCCCTTCCATAAAAAACTAGAAAAGAAAGCAAAACCAAATTGTGAAGCTCATAAAAGGAGCCCAGCGAATTAAATGTCAAACCTGGCCAGAATAGGTGACTTACTAAAAAGGAAGCTAAAATCTTTCTAAGTCCATATCAAGAAGTCTAGAGTTAGTCAAAGCCCCACAAATCATCTAGTTCCATCATTCTAACACATGCATCTAGCATCTTCCAGAACATTCCTGGAGATGGGAGGTTCACCATCTCTTGAAGAAGTCCCTCAAACTTAAATGTTTTCACATGAGACTTTTTTTTCTTTTCTTTTTTAAATGCAGTCCTAGGGATCAAACCCAGAGCTTCAGGCATGCGGGCAAGCTCTCTACCACTGAGCTACACCCCAGCCAGAAATGTTTTTTCTTGACACATGTTGACATCTGCCACCTCATTGTTTTCCTCAACTGGCTACATGAGGAACCACCCCAGGACAATTCTGTAGATACTTCTATATCTTTTCTCCTCCAAGTTCATCTCCGGTTCTTTCTATGTTTATCCTATATTCATGGCTTCCAGTCCCCTCCCTGACCCTTTGACTAGTGTTGCTATGATCACTGACTTTCAAAGCTGAGTGCCCATGAATGGATGAATGAAAAAATTCAGAAGGCTTCAGGAGAATTAAACCTTGTAAGATACACACACTTCTAGAAATGAAAAATAAAATCAGTGATGATATTCAGAACAGAGTGTAAGAGCTGGGTACAGTGGCACATGCCTGTAATCCCAGCAGCTTGGGAGCTGAGGCAGGAGGATTGTGAGTTCAAAATCAGCCTCAGCAATTTAGTGAGACTCAGACATCACTTCATCACCTCCCTTATACAGAGACCCTGTCTCTATATAAAATATAAAAAAGGGCTGGAGATGTGGCTTAGTGGATTCAATCCTTGTTACAAAAAACAAAAGAAGAAGAAAGAGAAGAAGAAAAGAGTTTAAGAACAGCATCATAGGGCTGGGATTGTGGCTCAGCGGTAGAGCGCTCACCTAGCACGGGCGGGACCTGGGTTCGATCCTCAGCACCACATAAAAATAAAGGCATTGTGTTGTGTCCATATACACCTAAAAAAATAAATATTAAAAAAAGAACAGCATCATGGGAAAAGGGAGAGATTTAGCCTGAGATGTACATTGACCCAGGGTAAATCTAAGATGACCTAGGCCATGGGCCCTTCCCTGTCACAGCTTTGGTAAATATAAGAATTCTAAGCTGATATTCTATTCTGGTTACAAAACACTCATTTCCAGACTGGATGAATAGTGAATCGCCTATAACATTTTTTTTTTTTTTTTTAATGCTTAGAATTGAACCCAGGGCCTTGCACATGTAGGCAAATGCTCTACTACTGATCTACCTCCCTAACCCTTGTTCTGCTTTTTAAAGATTCAAAGGCCTGGGCCCACCCACTAACTGAACAGATCTAGGCTGGAGTTCAGGGAATTGACATTACAGCCAAATTTGGGAGCCACTGCTATAGATGATGTGAACAATAACAGAGTAACATTACTTTTTCCTTCTCTCTCTATAAACAGCATATTTTTGCTTTCCTTGGATGAGATAAACTACTTGATTGATCTCCTCTGAATATAAGTCAACTGTGAACCACTGACTAATTTAATACCTTTGAGTTATTCTTTGGTAATTCCCATTAGTTTAGTGCTCTTTCCACTAGCCAGGACCTGACCCTAAGACTCCCAATTCCCCTTTATTGGCCATAGCAAAACTCACAGTGAAGATGTCTTGGGCAAGATGTTCACAGAGGCAGCCAGTTTCTTATCCAGTATGCCCCTAAAGCAAAGAGAAAAGGTAGCGGTCACTAGAGCAAGTCCCAGGATCTAAAGAGAAAGGATGGGAACAGGGGTTCTTGGGAATTACCTTGGAAATCTAAATCTAAGTAGAAAATAATTTAGGATATCCCTCCCCTGCTTTGGTTTAGTCCCCAGATTTCATGTGTTAGAAATTTTATCCTGTTAAC
Organism: Marmota marmota marmota; assembly: GCF_001458135.2. Lineage (NCBI taxonomy): Eukaryota > Metazoa > Chordata > Mammalia > Rodentia > Sciuridae > Marmota > Marmota marmota. Next base: position 10,292,238 of record NW_026000051.1, read on the forward strand.
AGTATTTGTGAGGCTCTTGGGAATTAATAGCAGCGTGGAAATGTGGGGCTGAAGCTGCTGCAGGATCCACTAGGGCAATGTCTAGTAGAGCCACAGGGGTTGGACTGCCACAGAGACCCGGGATTATAGAGCTATATGGTGGGCAAGTAAGAGCTATCAGCTTACCCAAGTGAGCTGAAGCTGTACTGAGGTGGAGGCTGGGCTGCACAAGGCCTCGGGGGCATAACCCCTGTCCCAATATATCCAGGAAGGGGAACATGCAATTATGGAAGATGGTTCTAGGGCCTTCAGATTTAATGCTGTTCATCCTGTTGGGTTTTGGACCTCCATGGAGCTGGTGAGTCCTTTCTTTTTGCCTGAATCTTCTGTTTAGAATGGGAACATCTGTCCTATGGCCTGTTTCACCACTGCGCTGTAGAAGTGTGTAGCTCTTTTGATTTTTCAGGCCACAGTAGATTAAATTTGCCTCAGGCATGCTTTCAGTCTCACCCAAATCTGATTCAGATAAGAAAATGCACTTTGGACTTTTATATTATTTTTGGAACCAGTTAAAATTTGGGGGTTTATTGTATTTTGCATGTGAGGACATGGATATTGGGGGCTAGAGGCAGAAGTTATGGTTTCAGTGTGTCCCCAGAATTCCCTAAATCATGTTAGTGGATTTGGAGGTGGGGCTTTTGGGTGATTAGGATTACCTGAGGTCATGAGGATGGCACCACCATGAGGGCATAGGTGGCATTATAAGAAAAGGGAGAGAGACCAACCTAGCATACTTGCTCTGTATCACCATGTGATGTTCTCTGCCATATTATAAAGCAGGAAGTAGGCCCTCACTAGATATCAGCACCATACTCTTGGAGTTCCTAGCCTCCAGGACCATAATCTAGATAAACCTTTATTGTTTATAAATGACCCAGCTTGTGGTATTCAGTTACTGCCACAGAAAACAGACTCAGACATCACTTCATCACCTCCCTTCAGAACAGTCCATAAACAGCATGCATAGAACCTCTGAAGACAGAGCTGTTTCTATGTACTTTTCTGGGTGAGAAGTAAGAAAGCAGCTATGGGAAGGAAGTTTTAAGGAGAGGCCCAGTCTGTCTGGGGTCTGGGCAGTAATTAACATTGGACCTAAAGAAGATCCGAATTCCATTTCCAGCCCTGCTATAAGATGGCTATGGGACCTTAAGTAAGTTCTTTCTTTCTGTCCCTCTCCTGCTTTGGGGAAATAAGCAACCTGACCTGCTATACAACAAGACTGGTTTGGCCAGTGGTTTTCAACCTTTCCTATTCCCAATAATTTCTTTTATTATGCTACCTCTACCTTTAACCACCAAAGATAATCTAGCTGAGACACTAAGTGCTTCTGACTATAAATACCCATGTGACCACACAAAACTAATACAATTCCAAGCAAAAGCAAAAAGAAAAAAAAAAGCATCATGTTTTGGCAAATATAGGACCTTTTCATCTTTCTTTCTTTCTTTCTTAAAGGAAACCAAAGGAACCTCACCTCTGTTCTCTGATGTGCTTGGACCGAGCCAAACAAACCTTATCTGAGCCCTGCTCGCTGATTCCTCTTTCCCTCAGCCGTTACCAAGAGAACTGACCTCTTTTCTTTTTCCTTGAGTCCCAAGCTGAAGAGTATTCTATTTAAGGCTCCATATTCATGTGACATTATCACCACTGTTACTCTCTTGGAAAATTGTCAACTGTAAGAAGAGACCTGTCACACAAACTTGTTCAAGCAACTGCTGTGAGCCTTGTTCACTCAACCACTCACTGCGAAATTACATTTCATTGGTTCTCCCGGTGTTAAGCAAATGCAAGGAGCAAGTTACACACCCATGGAAGATGATCACATTGCCTCAGAAGCCCTTTCCCAAATATGAACTCCTCAGCAACTGATAATAACAACCTGTCTTTAGGTAAGAGATTACAGAATATGGAGGGTTTTTATACAAAAAGTCCCTAAAGGGCTGGGTCTGTGGCTCAGTGGTAGAGCGCTCGCCTAGCATGTGTGAGGCCCTGGGTTCGATCCTCAGCACCACTTAAAATAAATAAATAAATAAATAAAATAAAAGTCCTATGTCAAACTACAACTAAAATATATATATATATATATATATA